>NC_069660.1:240493028-240796058 GCF_027244095.1 Hemicordylus capensis | reverse complement strand
AATAGATAAGAAAACAGTTAGCTTCATGTAAAATCTGTAACTTTGCATGAAGCTAACTGTTTTCTTACCTGTTTGAAACAATGGATTTAAACAACTTGTACAATACAATTAGACAATAGGAATGGATTTAACTTAATAGATCTGATGATCGCTTGTTCATCATCTCCCATCAGACCTTAGTAGGTCTGATGATGATGGCTTGTTCATCATCTTCCTTGGCTCCTTCTGCTTCCCAGTGACCCATCTCAGACTAGAAAGTCTCCCATTCAGTGTTCCCTCTAACAGGGATTCCCAGATGTTGTTGACTACAACTCCCAAAATCCCCAGGCTTTAGTTAGGGATTATGGGAGTTGGTGGGAACATTGCTCCCATTCTAGTTCAGAGCATCCTGAGGCCTTCCATGGAGCACCTGCATTCATATTCATCTCAGTGGTAGAGGTCTCACATATCTCTTTGCATACATGGAGCACCTCTCTAGGCTAGTTCACATGATGATATCAGTGTCAGCTCCATGGGAATCTCAGATTCTCACAGCACATGCACTCCTATGGTGCCAACTGCATTTCATCAATCTGGTTTCAGGTCTTGTTTACAAATGTTAGCTTGAAGTGTCATTGGCACATTCCCAACTGGAGATCACTGACATTTTCCTAGATTCACACATACAGATTCACATGTACACAGCAGGAATCTCAGATTCCCTCAGAGCCAACACTGACAACATCATGTGAACCAGCCTTCTTAATTGAAGCATTTGGAAAAGTTGCTGTTGGCTAAGTGCTCTTTTAGTACTGGAGAGTTCTGTTAGTAAGGAATTGCTGGACTGTGGTGGTTTCCAGATGGCTTCTTAAAATTGCTTCACAACATATAGCCTTGGTGTGCATACATATGACCTGGATTTGAACACCATCTTGCATAAGGTGCTGTTTGCACAGCATCGGAACTTATCTGACATTACAGGCTTACAACATTCTGTCATGAAAAAGTAGCTAGTTTTCTGAGGTTTAAGAATAGTTTGCCTCTGTGCCTGCCTGACACAAAAGCAGGTATGCAGAGAATCTATTTGCATATGAATCCCACCATATCCCTTCACTTCTAGAGGTGAGATTAACTCTTTACCTTCTGGCTGGGAATAACCCCACCACCAATTCCATTCTTCAATTTCTTTTTTCTCTCACGTTTTCTCTCACAGCAGTACCTTGCGCCCCCCCCCCACCTTGTCCCCTCTACCTCTTCTCATTCTCTCTCAGTGCCCTGTGTGCAGATCAAGGAATGGGGAGGGGGGTTGCTTCTTCTTCTATTCCTTTCTGCTTTCTCCCCTCAAAGTCTCAGTGGTGTAAATCCAACGCAGCTAACTCTAATTGGCTTCAAAATGTTACGCTGTAGGATTCTACACCACTTTCCCCAGCACAAAGCACCTGGGGCAACAGATTAGTTGCACCTGACCTGAATCCACCTTATTTATTCATTTCATGCTCACAAATAAAAGTGGAGAAAAAATAGCAAAACTGTGGAATTGTTCTCCTGCCTTTGAACCAGCAGGTGCCGGTTCCGTGCACACCACTAGTGTTGAGTTTGGGTGAGTCAGGTAAGCGTTTTTGCATGTGCCCATTGACTGGTTGTGCCATCCTTGTGATTAAAGGATGTGCGATTAAAACTGGTTGATTAAAGGATGTGTGATTAAAACTGGTTGATTGATAAATTTATATTCTACCTCCTCAGGGTAAAAAAAATTGTTGGCTGGCAGCCATACTGAATTATTCCTGAGTAATCCTTTTGAAATAAAATAGTCCTTTAAAATAACTCCCAGCAGTACTATGAGTAACTTAGTCTGGATGTCACCCATTCTTCTTCTTATTAGCCTTTTTAAACCCACCCACTCCACTTAACAGCAGCACTGCAACAGATGGAGAACTTACAGTGAAACTGAATGAACTCTTCAAGTTCCACTGAATGAAAACAAATAAGGTCAGGCTGCAATTAGTGCCTATGGGGAAGTGGTTGTTATTTATTATCATCCCCATCAATATGGTACCATCCATGTACATGGTGTTTTCCAAAGAATGAGAGATGGATTCCCTACCTCAAAGGGCTTACAGTCTAGATATTATTAACACAAAGGAAACCACAGAGGAAGGGGAGGGAAATGGAAACAAGGTAAGCAGGGGAAGACTTGTTTTAGATACACCTAGTTAAGCTTGTTTACAGCAGGGAAGAGAACTAAGGGATGTGCCAAAGGCTTCATGGAAAATGTGGGTTTTAAGAAGGGATTTGAAGGGTTGGCTACTTCTCTGGGCAGAGGGGGGAAATGAGATCTGCTGTGTTCCACACACACTCACACAATATTGCCATAACTTTGCTTTTCTTTCTCTCAGTGGCTACAGCAACTTATAACAGATGGGATGGAAGATCTGTATGTGCGTATTGTCTATCTGGGACCAACAGCAATCAGAATTTTTGTGCTTGCCCAGCCTAGTAGTGCTGGTATGAGTAGGGGTTCATCATGCTGCAAACAACTCCATCCCCTAGCCATCACCATGCAAATGCTGCCTGCTGGTGCTGAGGCTTCAGTGTCACAAGTGCAATCCACTATAGATGGAAATCTTTCCCACGATGCCTTTCAGTTGAACTGCACAGAATGTGAGTACAAATGGAATGAGTCATCATGCAAAACTGTCTGATGACTAACACTGTTCTTCTTATGAGAAAAAAAATACCCCCTTCTGAGAGGGAGACAGAGAAAGTGGGTCAAATAATACCTTTCATTGGCCAACATCTGTTATTTTAATTGGTACTCCATGATAATATGAACCCAGAAAGTCTTGAATATTGGATATAAACTTAATAAACCTTTTGCAAGTGTAAATAAACTGTGATTGTTACCAGACTCGGGAGAGCACTTTCAATACCATTATGAACTGAAAGGATATGTAAATAAGAAGAAAAAAATGGCTGACATCCTGATTGCTGAAGCAAGGGCACTCCCAGCATTGGTGGTCGCATAGCACTATCCCTTGCACTGGTCTGCCATGCTTCTGAAGCACAGGCAGTTTTGCACTCTTGCAGAAGTGTGCCAATACATTCTTGAGCTTGCCTGTGCTCCAGACGTGGTCTGTTTGACAGGAAACATATTGTGTGATGTTCAGTGATGTGCTTCCAGTCTAACAGAGTGCTTCCAGAATGTGGGAAAACTCCAGAAAGTGCTCCAGGAAGAGCACAAGATCACCCAAACTTCAGAAGTGTGGCAGATCAATGCAGGGGCTAGTGCTTCATGGACACCATGAAGAGTGCCCATGCTTTCTTAGTCAGAATATCAGCCTGTCTTTTGTATCAGCCATTTGTTTTATTCAGTAATAATGAAAATGAAAATTTATGAATGGACTGGGATGTGGGGTTTAGGCTTCCTAGGTGTACAGAGAGGTCTGAATGAGCAGATACTCCATTCACTTAGATGTCATGATATCATGTAACCCATTCACTTTTAAAGTGCTGTATGCATATCTGAACCCCATAGATCTGTTGGTAGCAATTATGTATTTATGAAGTATGAAATGTTTTTGCTTGGCCACATAAGAAGGCTAAACTATTTGCAACAACAATAACAACTCTTGTGATGATGAACCAGAGGCCCGTGTCCACTTTCCCCCCATTTTGTCACAGGATAACTGCTGTGTACTTCACCTACCACCCCAACCCAAACATTTAATTCCCAAACTATAATTTTCTAATGTGCACACCCCTACCCGCCTCCCCGCCTCCCTCCCCACCCCACTCACATGTCAGCGGACCTTACAATGACCTTACAGTGCAGCCGTTTCCATATTAGAACCATTAATTTGATTTCAGTTTGAATTCGTGTAACCTACCCTAAAGCCTCTCAGTATCCAAAGCTATCTCAATAGCTTTCCTAGTGATGAATTTCCATATATATTCATGAGGATATATTGTAGTTTGGAAAGCTTTCATTCTCAAACCAACAGAAGTTGCTCCAGTAAAATTATCATTTATCTATTTCATGTCTCTTAAAATGAACGATGGTTAAAATGCCACATAATGAATAGGTGGTGGTGGGGAACCAACTTCTTGGGATTAAATTAGGAATCTTCAGAACATGATTGTGACTTCAGCATGTAGTGTTTTTTAAAAAAATCAGCTAGTTCATTAAAACAGTTGCATTTATGTATGTGCTTGGCATACTTGCAATCTTTTTACTATAATTACTTTGCTGTGATGCCTTGTCACATCTTTTGACTATATTGCGTTAAGCTGTTGGGGATTATAGACTTGGACTTCCAAAAAGGTTGTAACCAAGGCTAAGCAGTCATTACATGGAAAGCAAGCTCATCTTATGGACTGGTAATTGGTTAAAGAATAAAATGCAGAGGTAGGAAGACAAAGAAGCGGTTTTCAAGCTCAGCCAAAACCAGGTTAAGGCAGCCAAGACCAGGCTTGGCTGTGCGTGAGAACTGCCGGAATCGTGCCCAATCCCGGTGGCGCTTCAGTGGCAAACCTGCCTGCAGAGCCAGCCTCTTAAACAAGGTTAAGGAAGCAAGCATTCCCATAGTCCCATTTTTAATCATGTGCAGTGCTAGCTGCTTTTAGCCAGCCCTGCAGCAGTGACGGGCACCAGCCTGTGCTGCATGATGGGGTTTTTTTGGGGGGGTCCCAGCCCCCAACCCTCCGTGCTGCCAGGGGCAGCCTTTGCTTATCTGGGCAAGCAATCTGTGTGCCCAGAATTTACCCCATTATTGTCTGCAGGGAAAGTCAACTTCACTAGCCTTCCTCCCTGCGTGCCCTCAAGCCCTTCTCAATGATAATGAGAAAGGCCTCATAGGCAATTATCATCATGGGTGGAAAAAAGCAGTAGTGTTACCTAAGGATTTGTCTAGGATTACATAGCTATTTAAATGATGTACAGCCAGGTCTCATGATCAGTGAGACCCAGTTTTGGAGAGTGCGCGGGGAGAGCGGGCTAAGCCTGCTCTCCCCGCACACAAGCAGGGAGGGAATCCTGGGCGGCCGGATCGGCTGCCCACATGATTGCTGGCTCCACGACAGAGTCAGCCGGGGCTGGGGAGCTCAGGGGCTGTGTGGCCCCCAGAAGCTACAGTATGACCTGCATGAGCACACAGGGCATACTGGGGAGATCCCCGGAGCTGGGAGGCGGCTTTTTGCCTCCCCTCCAGGGGTCTACTCATGAGTAGCTACGGCTACGCACGATCTTTAAAACCAGGTTTGCGGAGCCCTCGCTCCGCAAACCTGGTTTTAGGGCAGGGGTAGTTAGGCGGGTTACCTGCTTAGGAACAACCAGGCTCGCAGCTGAGGCGGTGGTTCACACCATGGGACAAAATCGGGCTAGCCTCCGCTAGCCTGATTTCACCCCATCATGTGAATAGCCTCATGGAGTAAAAAAGTGAGCATGAGGTAACCCAGTTCCTGGATGACACCAGATTATTTAGGATGGTGATAAGCAAAGCACAGTGACTGACATCCAGACTAATGCTATGCTAGTGCAAACATGTGCTAGCGTAAGCTGTTGCACTAACTAGTTGCACTAAATTAAGAGCTTGTGCTTCAGACCAGTGCTGCACTTGTGCAAGAGAAAAAGGCACAGAAGGAGATGCCTGCATCATGACCTGCTGTCCGTATTGTACAAATGCAGTGCTTGCACATGCTGCCCCAAAGCATGGCTAGGCAAACTTCTTGCATGTGCACAAATGCATTCCTGATGATAGCATTAGTTTGGATGTCAGGCATCGGGGCGATTCTCACGATCAACAAAAATTGGGCAAGCAGAGGCTAGCACGATTTTTGTTGACCGTAAGAACCACCGGGCTCGCAGCTGAGCCCAGTGGTTCTTGAGCGGGTAACCCGCTCGAGAACCCCTGCTAAAAAGCAGGTTTGCAGAGCGAGCGCTCCAGCAAACCTGCTTTTGAGGATCGTGAGTAGCCGTGCCGCACCTTCACGCCGTGCATACTTATGAGTAGACCCCTGGCCGGGAGGCGAAAAGCCACCTCCCGGCTCTGGGGCTCTCCCTAGTATGCCCTGCGTGCTCGTGCAGGGCATACTGGGGCTTGCAGGGGCCATGCAGGCCCCGCTCCCTGCCGGCTCCATTACGGAGCCGGCCATTGTATGGGTGGCTGTTTCGGCCGCCCATGGCTCCCTGCCTGCTCATGAGCAGGGAGAGTGGGCTTAGCCCGCTCTTCCCGCTCACTGCCCCAAACCAGGTCTCACTGATTGTGAGACCCAGTCCATCGTGTAGAGTTTCAAAAGGTGCTCTCCAAATTGGGTGACTGGGGAACAAAATGGCAAACGACTGAACATGCTGTACTTCATTTGCAACAATGTCCTTCTGCCATTTACCTATGTCATGCAAGTCAGTCTGTGTAGCCGCTGATCAGACATTTAAAATGGCATCTCACAGAATCAGTGCAGAAGCATTTCAGTCTCCCAGATGTGCTGTAACAGATCTTAAAGTTACAAATGTTTCAAACTGAGTCTCCAACGCGAAGCTGCTCAACTGGAATTCATTAACACATTTCACATTGTTGAATTTGGTCTCATTAAATCCTAGGAATGGACAGCTCACTACAGGCAGTAATTGTCCTCTTTAGGTACTTATTTATACTATTGAGCTTGTTATGTCTTGTCGAGTCATCACCAGTGGTATCTATTCAGGACTCCCACACATGATTGCACCTTGCATTTAACTGACAAGATTCTGTATTCATTTGTGTAACACTGAAGTTCTTCTCACCATCCGTGGGCTTGTGGGGAGAGTGGACTCATGGCTGGGTGGCCGGATTAGCTGCCCACATGGAGCCGGTGGGGGCTGTAGGGATTGGGGGCCGTGTGGCCCCTGGAAGCTCCAGGGTGCCCCATGCAAGCACATGGGGCATCCTGGAGAGACCCCCGAACCTGGGAGGCTTCTTGCAGCCTCCTGGGTTGGGAGTCTACTCATGTGCTGCTGCATGGTGCGGCAACACACGAGCAGAAACATGAGGTTAATTGAGCGCTTGCTCCATTAACCTCATTTAAGGGGAGGGGGAATTCGGCGGGCTAACCACCTTGGGAGGACCAGGCTCGCCTGTGAGCCTGGTGGTTTCTATGATCCCAGGAAAGCGGGCTAAGCTCCCTTAGCCCACTTCTCAGTAATCATGGGAATAGCCTCAGTGTGATGCACATACTGCTCTCTCTTGCATTGCTTGAATTGATTTTGGCTTCACTTTGTTAAGAAAAGGCTCACTCACTAAGACTATTCACACATTTGTGCCCAGGGTGGGGGGGGGAGGAAGGGTTTCTTCTACCTTCCCCAGATGATCATCAGCCACATCTTCCGCATACCACCGCATACCCACACAATCTGCACTGTTGCATGCAGCATGGATCACTGGAGGCTGGGACTCATTTTCCTGGCCTCCAGGAATCCTTAAATGCATCTTGTGACAAGCGTAGTGCATTGGGGGATTCCCCTGACAGTCAGGTGCTCTAATGCTTAACTATGTCACACCCTCTATCTCAGACAGCGAGGAGGAAGGGGAAGCTGTCAACTTTCCAGCCGATGCAGAAGTGTCTGAGGGGCAGAGCCCAGCTGTCAGTGTTCATGAAATGGCTGTGGCAGATCCAGCTAATGATTCAGAGCAGGCACAACAACCTGAGACAGCAGAAATCGTGAAGGACCAATCCGAAGAGGCGCTATGCAATCAACCCCTGCTGACTCCAGAACAGCGGCGTCTTTTGAGGAGCAGGACTCAATTAGAGACTATTAGGAGGAGCAGACACCTCTTGCAGAGGGCTGATAAGCCTTGAATTCCTGCCAGCTGGGAGCTCTCGGCTTGCACTATAAATCACGTCACCAGCTTTCCACTCACTGCTGAAAAGCAACATTTGTCAACCACTGTGTCGACAACGTGCAGCCAAGTCTGGTCAAGACGAACTTTCCGAGCCGTATCCAGTTGCAGCAGCTCCGTTTTGTCCTGTGATCTTCCCTGGCAGTTGGCCAGACCCTGACAAACTTTGTGTATGCTCAGGCTTTGTACAGCCTGAGCATACACCCAACCCTAACACCAGGGTTAAGAGTGCTCTTGCACCCTAAACCCTGGCTAAAGGCTGGGGTTAAAAGCAGGGTTAGATGAAATTGCAGTGCTGCACACCAGAAGCCTAACCCAGGTGGGGCTGCCCTAGTCTTAGTTAGGCTGCTTGTGAGAATAGCCTTCCTTAGAATATTCAGCAAGGCTCTTATATTCTTATGACTCATGGAGGCTAGTCTCACGATGGGGGGGAAACCAGGCTAAAGAAGCCCAGCCCAGTTCTTCCCCATCGTGAGAACCAGAGGGTTCGTGGGCAAGCCCAGTGGTTCTCTGGTGGCTAGCCCACCCCTTAGCCCAGGTTAGCAGAGCGAGTGCTCTGCTAACCCGGGTTTCCTGATCATATGCTGCCATGGTGTCACTCCTTCCAGGGACACACCTAAGTAATTTTGGAGCCAGGACCTGGAGGGCTTCAGAGGCCCCTCACTGCTTGAGGGGGTTTGGGGAGGTCAGAGCAAGTTACATCTTTTTAAAAACCTTTTAGTGAGAAGAACTTCTGGCAGGTCTGAGGGGAGAGCGGGATTAGCTGGCTCTCACTGCAGACAATCATGCTTGCAACCCTAGGCAGCCAGATTGGATGCCCACATGACTACCGGATCTGTCACAGAACCAGGGGGGGCTGTGGGGATTGGGGGGCATGTGGCCCCTCAGAAGTTCCAGGATGCCCCAGGCAAGTGCACAGGTCATTCTGGGGAGACCCCCCAAGACTGGGAAGCTAGCTACAGCCTCCCAGTCGAGGGTCTACTCATGTGTCGCATGTGCCATAATGGCACACTCACTCCATTAACCTCATTTAAGGGAAGGGGGAATTAGCCGGGATAGCCACCTTGGAACCACTGCGCTCGCCCGGTGGTTCCCATGATCAGTAGAAAGTGAGCTAGGCTCCCTTAGCCTGCTTTCTGCTGATCATGGGGATAGCTTCACGAGCGTCTTCCCTGAGCTCGCCTGCCTCCCAAATGTCAAATTGGGCAATTTTCAGACCATTTCTGGCCTCTGCACATGTGCGGAAGATGTGGGGTAGCAGTGGGGTTCTGGAGGACCCCCAGTACATTTGGAGGATCCCCGGAGACAGGAGGCTATAGACCAAATCCCCAAGGTCTGTGGCTAAGTATGCCTCTGTGTAGGGTTGTGCATTTTGGTGTCCCCCCCCCCGTTTGGTTTTTGGCCCGAATCTGAAACACTCCCATTTTGTTCTTTGTTGGAAATCAGCCAATCCGAAACACCCCAGTTTTGTTCTTTGTTCAAAATTGCAAAATCTGAATCCAAAACATTTTGGATTTTTAAAAAATGGCCCTGAGGCAAAACTATTGGGTGGGGTGGTAGTGCCCAATGGGTGGAACTACCACCCAGATTTCAGAGGAATTGGGCAAAGGGCTGATTTTTTGTGAATTTTTGAATTTTAAGATTTTTCCCATAGGGAATAATGGCACTTTTTTTGACATTTCTGCAACAAATTGGAGCCTGTGGCACCACACAACATATACAAGCAATCTAGTTTGAATAAAAATGATGATGATGCTAGAAGTCACAATATGACCCAATCTTCATTGCAAAGAAGTCAAGAGAGAGTGGAGTTGGGGGGGAACCAGGATGTCCATCCATGAGATCCCCAAAATGCAGCATAACAACCATCCAACACATTTGAATTGCATATATAGATATAGATATAGATACACACACACACACAGAAATTGTAAATAGGAAACAGATACAAAGGAACAGATAGGGAACAGTAAGGGAACAGAGATACAAGCAGATACAAACAATATAACTAGTTCCCAGAATAGATACAATTAACTAATACAACAATAGTGACTAGGGAAGATCATATAATAGACTGCTGAGCAGAAAATATCAGTTATGGGGCAGAGGGCAGGCTTCTGTTTTTTAAAAGTGCCCCCCCCGCAATCTTTGGAATGGGGGGAAAAGACAGAATTGTTTTTTAAAAACCACAAGGCTACACTACCCTTAACCACCTACTAGTATGGGGATCCCTCCCACACAGAGCCCCTGTTTAAACTTCTTCTGAACTAAACAAAACACACAACTTTTAAAATTCACTTGCAACCCCAAACCTCCCTCCAAACAAGGAAAAAAACCCACCCCAAGATTACAGAATTCCAGAGGGAGGGAGGGAGGGGGGGGAGAGAGAGAGAGAGAGAGAGAGAGAGTGTGTGTGTGTGTGTGTGTGTGAGAAAATGGGGGTACACTCACTCAGTCTAGGTGTGTCCAGTTTTCTGTGGTCTTGTCTCCGAGTCTACTCTTCTTCAATCTTCTTCTCAGTCTTCAGGTTTGTGGGGACTGAGGCAAAAGCCTGGAACATCTGGGGGAAAGGGGGTGGATGGCCAGGTGGCCAGTGGCCACATGGGCTGGGACTGTTGGTACTGGTGGCTGGCACAGGCAGACACAGCAGACACAGGCAGGCAGCAATTTTCTCAAGGGGGTGAAAAAACATTCTTATGGAGCAAAAAGCAATGCAGCAGATAAATCAGTTTCAAGACTGCACAAGCTGGCAGCAAAGCAGGCATAGACAATGACATGGCATCTCTTAAGGGGGTGAAAAAATTCCTCTGAAACAAAAAAAACAATGCAGCAGATAAATCCATTCCCAGACTGGCAGGCTGGGCTCAGGCTGGCAACAAGGCAGGCAGGCATAGGCAATGGCATGGCATCATCATGGCAACTGGAGACATGCCATGGAATGCAAACTAGTTCTCTCTCTTTCTCTCTTCAACGAGGCAGAAAGGCAGAATGGTGAATGAGTAGCAAACTTGTTGACTGAATTGAAAACTCCTCCTTGAACTCACCCTTGCCCCTTCTTCAACTTTTCCCCTGGCCAATGTGCGGTCTCAGTGTGGGGTTTCTGACTCATAGATCGCCACAAAATGGAGGTCCAAAACAACAAAACGTTTTGTAGCTGTGATGTTTCGTTTTGTGTACAAAACTTTCAGATTTGGAAAATGGGTGTATTGTTTTGTCTACAAATCACCCAAAATGGCCTGTTTCGAGTACAAAAAGTTTTGTACCTGAAAAGTTTCGCACATCTCTACCTCTGGAAGCAACCTCACTCACGGTGCTTCACACATGCCCTAGCCTGAGTTAGCTTGCATGCTTGAATAAATGCATTATTGTGTTAAATTGCTAATATAATTACTTATAAAATATGAAACTAGGTGAACATTTGATTCTGAAGCATTGATTGAATACACTTACTCCCACTTCCACCCTTCTTCGTGAATTACATAACTATTTCAACTTACATTCCAAATTAGTTTTGGTTTAGCAATAAAATACATTTAGAGGCTATTCCCATGATCACTGGAAAGCGGGCCAAGGGAGCTTAGCCGGCTTTCAAGTGATTGTGGGAACCACCGGGCTCTCCATTTACCTCATTTCCCTGCTCATGTGCTGCCGCAGCACGTGGCAACACATAAGTAGACCCCCAACCAGGAGCCTACAAGCAGCCTCCCGGTATTGGGGGGGCCCCCAAAATGCCCCACGCACTTGCTAAGCCCACTTTCCCTGCAGAACTCTCCCAGGCTCTACACATGGATTATATGTAGAGCCTCTTAGTTTGATTATTAGATTAATCTAGGATCTCACCTTGAAGAAGGCATAAATGATGAAAACATATGGAAGAGTAAATATAAATCATGGTTACAGCTTTTTGTTATCTGAAATTCTAGTGCCACTTGTACAGTAGATGCCTTTACTATAAAAAGTTGGGTCTTATAGAAACATCTTAATAATTGTATATACCTCAACGTGGATCAGAACCACAGCACTGTGTGTGTGTGTGTAAAAAGGCAGTTGCATCATTTTTTCTTAAAGTGTGAACTGGTTGTGCATGCTAACTTCTTCTTCTTCTTCTTCTTCTTTTTTGCAGGCACACTTTTTTTCTTGGCAGATGTTTTCAAAACATTTTGTTTTCAAAACCTGTGGTAAATTTACATTCGCCTCTTACTGGATTTTTAACATGGTCAAACTGGATTAGAAGTTAAAGTAAGCTGAAATAGAGTGAACAACCCCTAAGAAGACCAGGAACTCTTGGTTCTTTCATACTGGGATAAGTAATCAGGCCAGAAGTCACAGAATTATTATTTCTGATGGGTGAGCTTTACAGTTACCTAGAAAAACACCATGAGGCTATTTACACGATTGCTAGCCCGATTTTCTGCAATCATGTGAACTGCCGGGCTCGGCTGCGAGCCCAGTGGTTATAGAGTGGGTAACCCACTCAAGTACCCCTCCCCTAAAACCGGGTTTGTGGAGCGAGCACACCGCAAACCCGTTTTTTAAAAAATCGTGACTAGCCACGACGTGGCGCCGCACCGCGGCTCCTCATGTGGAGACCCCCAGATGGGAGGCAGAAAGCCACCTCCCGGCTCCAGGGGTCTTGCCAGCATGTCCTGTGCGCTCACGCAGGGCATGCTGTAACTTCTGGGGGCCGATTGGCCTCCACTCCCCCCAGCCCCCGCCGGCTCTGTCACGGAGCCGGCAATCATGTGGGTGGCCGATCCGGCCACCCAGGGCTCCAGCTCTGATCGTTTGTGGGGAGAGCGAGCTTAGCCTGCTCTCCCCGCTCAGCTCACCAAACTGGGTCTTACTGGTCATGAGACCTGGCTCCATGGCTGAAAAACAGTCAGCAAAGAGGTTTGGCTAAGCCAATATCTCATGATAATAATTCTGAGATGATAACCTCTGAATCTTGATTTTATAAAGAAAAGAGAGCTATTGCTTGATATTCTCATTGCAAGGATAGAACATTTGTGACCTGCACAATTTAAAAGACTGAAAATATAATTTTGTTTATATGGCCATAAAGTTACCTGTGTCTGCATATAAGTACTAGCAGCTAACCACAGGCTACTGTGACTCTACAAGCTTCTCATATAGATAAAAGCACTCTTTTCTACTTTCTGTTTTCCATTTCCTTTCCATACGTTAATAATTTATCATGGCCAATAGTTTCTATATGCCGGTAAAAAGCCCGCATGACAACGCTTATGAAAATCAAATAGAAATGAACATCTATGGGATATTCTAGAATGTTCTGCTCAGATGATACAATGTGTGGGAGTAAAAAATATCAGAGAAAGAAATGAAGTGTATTATTTGCTGGGTGCTTTAGAGAGTACTGCTGCATAAGCTGACCTGGCATTGAACTTAACCAATAAGACTGTGCTTGCTGCTTTAAAGCATCCCCTCTGGGGCTGTGCATGTTAAAGCACTTACCTGCATAAACACTCCACATGTTTACATCACATTTAAAAAACCGAATTGCCATGTGCCCTAGCCCACGTACCTACAACATTAATATGCCAGTAGTTAGCAGCCGTGCTGTCATGTTAAAATGTGTATAAATGTGAAAAGGCTAAGACTGGAACATTTAAATAGGTATGTGTTCTATTTGGGCTTGTGCCACATATAAATGGGATCTAACTTCGTGGAGAGCCAGCCAGATTTAGAGTCTGGCCACATGTGTATTTTCTGCAGATATTCAAGTCTAACATATACAATTGCTGATATTTGTATATGTAAAATACTGTTCTTCCCTTTAAAAGACACAGAGGTCATTCACACAATCAAAACTGTGTTCTACTGGGGTTTGAGAGTTGTGTGTGCTCCCAATTTTCAGTTGTGTGGAAGCAACGTAGAAGGGAAACCTGGGTAGTTTTTCCTCCTACTTTGCTTCCACACAAGCGAAAACTAGGAGCACATGCATCTCCCAAACCTGGGTAGAACACAGATTCTGTGAATGACCTCACTGGCATAAGAACCTTTTCCTGCTCTCTTCTTATATCAGGCTGTACCATAAGATTTTCTTCTTCTGTGGGAAGAAGTCTTCTTACAGGAAGCACTCCTTGCTCCGAAGGAAGTTTCTTTCTCCAGAGGAAGAAAGAAAACCTTAGAATACCATCCATGGGCATTAAAAAGGAAAGACACATTTGAAACCTATGTGCATCCTTCTTAATTGATGTACTATCTAGCCGTATCTAGACATTATCTTGTACCTGCATTCATATGTCTGCACACAGGTACATGTTCTTGTGTGAATGGCTGTACTGTGGTCAGTTTAAACATGAACCTGGGCATAGGTTCCTCAATGCATTGTACAGATGCATTGTGTTCTGCTGTACCGGCATTCAATATAACATGTAAATAACTATACTTTAATACAGATCTGCAGTTATGTACAGTATATACAGATTATACAAATGTTGAATGTAATGTGTGAATAGGGCTTCTGTGCTGTGACTTCAGACTGTTTACTCCCTAAGTTTATGGGATGGGGTTGTTTTAGTTAAGTAGATGTGCTTAAAGTGGCAGTGATGGCTTCTCTGCAAGGTTGTTTATTATCTTCTGCCTTTCTTATTCTGTATTCATTAATAGTCTACCGCAGCCATTGATGTATTAAAAGGATTCATGATGTACTTCAAGAAAGCCTTGCTGATTGCCACCTGCTATTTAAAATCCATCTTAACTGTTCTGAAAATGTCTTCATGGTCCTTCATTCTGGCGAAAAAAATTATAGTGCCATGAGATCAGATTTTAATGGTCCATCACTTATAATGACTGTAATAGTTCTCATTGGAAATGTAATTCTTCTTTTACAGTAATCCTATAAGCACTGGAAAATAATAGCAACCTGGAGCAATCTTCTCTGAAAGAGAAACAACTACCCTAATCAAAATCTCTGAAGTGACCTTCTAATACCACTGATGCAGTGCTTTTAGTTGAAACAATGTCCTAATCATGCATATTCATTCATCTTTGAACAAGGTAGAGGTTTTCATAGTATTGCACTTGCATTAAAAGCATAAGAACAGCCCTGCTGGATCACGCCCAAGGCTAATCTAGTTCAGCATCTTCTTTCACACCGTGGCCCATCAGATGCCTCTGAGAAGCCCACAGGCAAGAGGTGAGGGCATGCCCTCTGTCCTGCTGTTGCTCCCCTAAAACTGGTATCTTGCCTCTGAAGCTGGAGGTGGCCTATAGCCACCAGACTAGTAGCCAGTGATAGACCTGTCCTCCATGCATTTGTTTAAGCCCCTTTTAAAGCCATCCAAGCTCACAGACATTACCACATAGATATAGTGGGTATAATGGAGACCTGGTGGAACGGTGGGAACCAGTGGTACACTGTTGTTCCTGGATACAAACTCTACAGAAAGGACAGGGAGGGGTGGATTGGGAGTGGATAGCACTCTTTTCTAAGGTGACAGTTTCATGTGTGGATTGGTAAGGACAGGAAATGGAGGGTAGGAATAAATGGACAGTTTTCACAATGGAGGGAAGTAAGAAGTGGGGTCCCCCAGAGATCTGTACTGGGACCAGTGCTGTTTAACTTATTCATAAATGATCTAAATGTTGGGATAAGCACTGCAGTGAAGTGACCAAATTTGCAGATGACACTAAAACTATTTAGGGTAGTGAAATCCACAACAGATTGTGAGGAGCTCCAAAAGGATCTCTCCAAATTGGTGGGGTTTGGTGACAAAATGGCACATGTGGTTCAATATAAGCATGTGTAAACTGATGCATATTGGGGCAAAAACAAAAAAAACAAAAACCCTGAGTAGTCATTGACTGACAAGGAAAGAGGTCTTGGGGTCATGGTGGACAGCTTATTGAAAGTGTCGACTCAGTGTGTGGCAGCAGGTTTTTTTTTTAAAAAAAAGGGTGGGAGGGGCAAATTCAATGCTAGGAATGATTAGGAAGGGGATTGGAAATAAAACTGCTAATATTATAATGCCTTTATACAAATCTATTGTGTGGCCACATTTGGAGTACTACATACAATTCTGGTCACCACATCTAAAGAAGGACATTGCAGAACTGGAAAAGGTGCAGAAGAGGTCAACCAAGATGATCAGGGGCCTAGAACACCTTCCTTATGAGGCAAGGCTACAACACCTGGGGTTATTTAGTTTAGAAAAAAGACCACTGCGAGGAGACATGATAAAGGTCTATAAAATCATGCATGGAGTGGGGAAAGTGGATAGATAAAAATTCTTCTCCCTCTCACATAACACTAGAACCAGGGGTCATTCCATGAAATTGATTGCCAGGAAATCTAGGACCAACAAACTGAGTTACTTTTTCACACAACACATAAGTACACCACCCAGAGCCTCTGGATGGGGCGGTTTATACATGTAATAAATAAATAAATAATCAACTTGTGGAATTCTCTGCCACAAGATGTGGTGACAGCCAACAACCTGGGTGGCTTTAAGATGGATTTGGAAAACTTCATGGTGGAAAGGTCTATCAACGGCTACTAGTTGGAGGGCTATAGGTCACCTCCAGCCTCAGTGGCAGGATGCCTCTGAGTACCAGTTGCAGGGGAGTAACAGCAGGAGAGAGGGCATGCCCTCAATTTCTGCCTGTTGGCATCCATTGGCATTTAGTGGGCCACTGTGTGAAACAGGATGCTGGACTAGATGGGCCTTGGGCCTGATCCAGCAGGCCTGTTCTTATGTTCATATGTACTCAAGCTCCAAGACCTGGCACCTCTGTGTACAATCAATCCCAAGTACTTCACATAATGAAAGTACATGCAGAGATTCAAGCCTAGAGCTTGGAGAGGTGTTTTCAATGTGAAAAGGATGAGAAATGTTTAAAGCTGCAACACACCAGCACACTAAGAATACAATCTGCAACTATAATAGCAAAGCTCAGAACAATCTTTTCCACCACTTGACCTTCTGTATCCTCTGTCAGTGTCCCAGATACCTAATACCAATAAATACAGTTTGTTCCACAGAGGAAAGGCAAAAGAACAACAATTTATTACCTTACAAGTCACTGTTGCAAACTCTAGACTGTGAAATTATTGGTTTATGGTTGATGATCCATACATAAAATCATAGGAAGAAATGAAATATTAAGCTATCAATCAAATCATGTCATTTAATCATAAAATAAATATAAAGCAAGGGTTTGGGCTGCATTTGCATCTATAGTTTTATAGCTGATCAAAATCAGCTTCTGAATAAATGGTTTAACTCTTCTGCACTGTTTGCAGTTCACTTTTGTCAGTTACTTCTATAGTCCCTTTCTTCCTCTATTTTTCCTCTGTACTCCGGATGCTGGGAAGACCCATAAGTAAGTACATTTATTGTTCTAACCACTGATCATAACATTATATAAAACATAACTTTATATTAAAACAAAGCAAAAAAAAAAGAAATATAATATAAGCATAACAAAAAAAGAAAAAAGAAATCTTAATAAAATACCAAAATAATAATAGCCTGAAGGCCTATCTGCAGTTACAGCAATAAATAAAGCAGACAGAATAAGACTAGACCTCTACAATGTAGAGAAAGGATTAGTAGATATTAGAGATGTGCACGAATCGGATTTGGTGATTTGATTAGAGCACAAATTGAATTGCAAACTCCTTGAATCTTCGTCACAACAGTAGCCATTACTGGCTTTTTAAATTAATCAACTCAAATCATTTTTAGTTATTTGAGTGATTTGACCATAGAGAACAATGGGAAAACTTGAAACACCCCATTGTTCCCCATGGGTCAGTCCTAAGGACACCAAAGTGGGTTAAGTGGTAGGGCATGATGGTTGCTACCTACCACCCAACCCACAAAAGAAATGGGCAAGCAGGTGATTTTAAACAATTTTTTCACCTTTCCCCCAAACCCATCTAAGGATCCTATGGGTTGAGGGGGGGAAGTTTTTAAAATATTAAAAATAACTCACTTGCCCATTTCTTTTGTGTGTTGAGTGGGTACAGCATGATGGGTGTAGGTAACACCCATCACGCTGTACTACCCAACCCACTTTGGTGTCTTTGGGGAACAATGGGGTGCTTTGAGTTCCCCATGGCTGAAACAAACTCCACTCAGTGTGCACACAAGTTTTGCATTGCAATTTTCTATCCCCGCCTTGCAAAACACTTTAGATTAGAAGCATACAGTTAAAAGAATCTGTCCTTCCCAGCACAGAACACACACTTGCCCCATTTGCACGTAATGCCAGTTGGATGGGGTAGAGGTTAGAATCCATGTACATCCAGATGTGGGAAACTACAGTTTTACAGCAAAAGCGACTTGTGGTTTCCCTCATCAAACTCCAATTTGAACCTTCAGTTTGTAGTGAGTTTTGCTGCTCCAACATGAGGTTTAAAGGCAGATGCATTATGTCTGAAGGCAGACGCCTCTATAACCATGGTTTTGTGCCATTTCTGGAAATAAAATCATAGAGAAGGCAGCCCAGACCTGCCCAGGAATGTGCCCGCTCCATGCCTACTGCACTTCTCACTGGCTGACTCTCCGAGGCTGACTCTCTGCACTTCTCACTGGCTGACTCTCCGAGGCTGACTCTCTGCACTTCTCACTGGCTGACTCTGACTTGCCCCGCCCCCATCTCCACACTCCTCAAGCCGTTGCCCGGCAACAGGGTCACCGCCTTGTCCCATCCAAAGCTTCTAAGCCTGTCAAAGGGGAAAGTCACATTGGGGGATACCCACCTTCCACTGTGCCTCTTGCTCCCCCCTCTGTCTACCAGATGAGAAAGAGGATGGGATGGCAAACTGGACACTATGTGTCTTGGTCACCAAAAATAAATCAGTCAAGAAATATGTTCACAAGCACATGTAGTCGTGGTGATGCCATAAACTGGGCAACCCGGTTAGATCACTGAAAAGGTAAGATATGGCCGGGCAGTGATACCCGGTGTTGGCTTGAAAAGACAGCCCCACCCAGGAATTCTTGAATGTCTATGCTCTATTTTTTGGACAATAAATTTGGGGGAAGGGGGCCCAGTCCCTTCCCCTTTGGTGCAAGCATGCACTCTATGGCATTACTCATGAAAAGAACCAACTGGGGAGTCACAGGGACTGGGTGGAAAAGTTAATAATGTGTGATGATGCCCAAGGACCACTCCCAAGGACCGCTCTCTCATGAGAGTGAAAGGCCATGGAGACAGTCATGCAGGCTGGATGGTAGCTGCTGCTCAGCCTAGTTGTTCAACACAAGCAAGCTGCAGGGATGGGTATCCTGGCTACACCTTTCTCTGTCTTGGTGACTGTCGCAATGAAGCAGTCCAAGGAGGCCCTCTGCCAGTCCAGTCACCCATTGGCACACATACATGTTTGTTTTTGCCCAGTACAGCAACTCTACTTTTCTGGGGTCACTGATAATTGGGGCTCCCCTCTCTCATGTTTCCCTGTGGTGGCAGATCTGCATACTGCACAATGCCAGTCCAAACCTGGGAAATTTGAATGAAGTAAAGATCTATCCATGGTCCTGGCATTTCCCTAGTCTGCCCACCCGGTACTACCCAGAGTGGCCACTAGTCCCTGGGAACGTGAAAGGGTTGCCTGGAGAGCAGGGGGTCACAGTGTACATGTTCTATTATTTAACAAAGAGAATGGGGGCCCACAAAAGTGGGGGGGGGCTTGATTTGGATGGCCTAACTCTTGAGAGTCCAGTCTGATGGAGGACTGAAGGTCTTGAAGCCTCTGGTCCTCCCCAGTAGACTGGGCCTCCTATGAGAGGGCTAATCCCTGGTCAGTAAGCTGACATGGGGGCAGGAGTATTGCTGGGTGTTCCTTGATTTTCTGGGGACTGCCATCACAAGAGCATTTTTAGTCACAGTAGACCAGACCAGTGTATCCTCTAAGGCATGTACATGTGCTCACACATTTGTTTGATGTCTACTCAGTTAATTTTAGATCCTGCTCAGGTTGAATCAGGAAGGCCCCACTCTGAATGCATATGCACACACACTGCCTTGCTACTGCCAGCCAGAACAAAACTCATTCTGCACGCAGATGAAAAAAATTAGAGGGGACACTGGGCCAGACCCCGGGATCCTTTGCCCTCCTTCACATACATGCCACCCCCATCCCGCTGCACCGCTTAAAGATTAAAGGAACTTCCCCCAAAACCACTTTGAGTTGGGAGCAGTATAAAAATCAATCAATCAATCAATCAATCAATCAATCAAATAAATAAATAAATACCACAGCCCTTTACTTGTAAAGGGGAGTCCCGGAGTCCTGGCCGGATTCTCCTTTACAGGTATGGCCATTGGGCCATCAAGCAGTCTTGACAGCCGGGCTGGGCTGGGCCGGGGCTCGTTCGAGCCCAAACTGAGCCTCTCAGGGGCAGTTCGAATCCCATTTGGAACCAAATCAGGCTGGACGGTCCCATACACATCCCTATTCCCATCCATATAACACAAGTAGTAGGATTTAACTTTAGCAATACCAGATGTATGCTTATAGATATTGAGGGCAGCCCTACCTTGATTCTTTGATAAGCAGCAGGAGTGCCCTGGAGGAGGCCCAGAATTTTCCTTAGGAAATTGTTTTGAACTATTTCCAGCTGAGCACTAACTCATCCCACCCCCAGATCTCAACACCATACAGCATCTGTCTACCACCTTGCCCTAGAATATTTTAAGTGCAGGAGCTATTAACTGCCCCCCTTTGAAATATTTTTTTTAAATAGCCCAAACATAATATTGGGCAGTTGTTAGAGCAACATTAAGGTGTACCTTCCATACAAGAGACTTATGGAAGGAAACACCCAAATACCTAGAAGAAGAATGATTTGTTGAGCATTGATTGACCACCTGTGCTTAATGTTTCTGCTGCCAATAGACTACCATTTTTATTTTGTCATAATTAATCCTCATTTTCTCCTTTTTGCAATAATCAGCCCATCTGAGCAACATTCTTCTAAGCCCAATCTCAGCACAAGAAATGTGCCATATCATCAGCATACATTAGGATAAAGACTTTGTGTCCACTGAGTTAGGAGGGAAATTTTTTTTAGATTCCATAGTGAATACAATATCATTGATATAAAAACTGAATAAGAAAGGAGCCAATAAGCAACCCTGTTTAACACCTCTATTCAATGAAATAGGATCAGCTAGAGATCCTATTGTTAGTCTACTCTCACCCTAGCCTTGATATTAGAATGTAATTCAATCAATAACTTAAGAAGTCACCCATCAATATCTGTCCTCTCGAATTTCTCCCTCAGCCTAGATCTATCAATCAAATCAAAGGTTGACAAAGGCCAATAAATGCAACATAAAGTTGTTTTTTAATGGCTTTTAGTATATTTCTGAATTAGGGCCTTCAGGATAGTACAATGATCAATCATGCTATGGCCGAAATGAAAACCAGCCTGCTCTGGATGAAAAACTTTTATCAATTCCTCCCAACCCTCCCACTTATTTAAAAGATATTGAGAATATAGCTGGGAGGAAACATCTAAAAGTCTAACTGAGCAATAATTAGAGGAATCCTGCCTATTACATTTTTTAAAAAAATGGATATATGATACTTTCCTTCCCGTTATAGGATATGACACATGAGCTGTCAATTTCTGAAAAGAGTCTTGCAAGAATAGGGGCTCCCCAGCAAATGTTCAGCTTATATACCTCAGGGGGCACCATGTCCTCTCCAGGAGATTTTCCACGAGTTAAGGCAGTAATCAGCTGCTTACACTCTACCTCCATGACAGCTGCCACCTGGAATCTGTATGTACTGTTATTGTCTCACTCCGGGGGCAACTATAAATAATGGGGAAATTATGAAACCAATCCTTTGCTGAAATATGTGCATCTGGAATGGTATTATGAGTGCCATTTGCCACCAAATCCCAAAACTTCCTTTCATTTTTTTGTACTATACTGAGGCCAAGCTTTCTCCATTGATCATTATAGTAAGTGAGCTTCTTGATTTTTAACAATTGTTTATATTGGGAGCAAAATTGTATTAATATCTGGATTGAAGAGACAGATCTATCCTCTCTAACTCTTGTCTGGAGTTTTCTTAGGGCTTGTCTCTTAAATCTGCATTCCTGATAGAACCTGCCCTTCCTCATATGATCCCTCTGAATATGGCCTACATGAGTCTGTTGAGAATGGTAGCAAAATGTCATAGATATCCAAGTTAGGCTGTATTGTAAGACGCCTATGATTCCGCATCTGCTGGGAATTCAACAAAACTGTAATTTTTTCAATAAGATCAGAGCTCCATTTAAGACGTTATTAATTAATTAATGTATTTATTTAATTTATATACCACCTGACTGCAATGGCTCTAGATGGTTCACAAAACACACACACCCATTAAAACAATTTAAAACATTTAGAGATTACTAATAACAACCTGCCTAAAAAAAATTTAGAGACCAAGACATTTTTGATCAACCCTGGAGACCAAGTCATTTTGGACAAACTGAAGTTTCCAAACTATATACAATGCAGCCCCACATAGAGCACATTGCAGTAGTCAAGCCTAGAGGTTACCAGAGAATGCACCACAGCTCTGAGATCATTATCTTCAAAGAACGGATGTAGCTGTCATAGCAACCGGAGTTGATAGAAGGCACTCCTGGTCATAGCCTCAACCTGAGAAACCAGATTGAGGCCTGGGTCCAGAAACACTTCCAAGTTATGTACCTGATCATTTAGCGGGAGTGCAACACTATTCAGAATAGGAGGATCTATCATGTCTCTCGAAGTATAACCCTTTACCATGAGTACCTCCATCTTACTTGGATTCAGTTTCAAATTATTATCCCTCATCCAATCCATTACTGCCTGTAGGTAGGCATTTAGGGGGGTTATGTCATTTCCTGATGATGATGTCATGGAGAAATAAATTTGGGTGTCATCAGTGTATTGATAATACCCTGCTCCAAACCGCCTGATGATCTCACCCAGAGGTTTCATGTAGATGTTAAAAAGCACTGGAGATAGGATGGAGCCCTGAGGAACACCATACAATAGCTCTCATTTCAGAGAGCAGCTATTTCTGAGTGACACCATCAGTAATCTACCAGAGACATGGGAACAGAGCTACTGCAAAGCAGTACCACATATTCCCAAATCCCCCAAATGATCCAGAAGGATAACATGGTTAATGGTATCAAAAGCTGCAGAGAGATCCAAAAGAACCAACAGAGGCACACTCCCTCCATCCGTTCTTTGGTAGAGATCATCCATCAAGCCGACCAAGGCTGACTCCACCAAATAGCCTATGCTAAAGCCAGTTTGAAATGGATCTAGATAATCAGTGAGGCTATTCCCACAATCACTGGAAAGTGGGCTAAGGGAGCTTAGCCCACTTTCCAGGGATTGTAGGAACCACCAGGCTCGCAGGCAAGCCCAGTGCTCCCAAGGCGGCTATTTCCCCCTCCCCTTAAATGAGGTTAACGGAGCGAGTGCTCCATTAACCTCATTTGGTTACTCGTGTGTCACCGCAACACGTGGTGACAAATGAATAGACCCCCGAATGGGCTCAGGGGGTCTCTCTAGGATCAGGGAACTTCAGGGGGCCACGTGGCCCCCAATCCCCGCAGCCCCTGCCGGCTCTGTGAAGGAGCTGGCAGCCGTGTAGGTGGCTGATCCAGCCGCCCAGCTACGAGCAGCTGCTCATCTGCAGGGAGCGTGGGTTAAGCCCACTCTTCCCACAGACCTAGAAGAAGTTCTTCTCACTGATCGTGAGAAAAGCTTCAGTATCTTCCAAAACTGCCTGTAGTTGATGAGCTACCACCCTCTCAATTACCTTGCCCACCCAAGGGAGACTGGAGACTGGCCTATAATTATCCATCACTGAGAGCTCCGGGACAGGCTTCTTTAGTAAAGCTCTCACAATTGCCTCCTTCAAACATGGAGGCATTCTGCCCTCCCTCAGCAAGGCATTTAACTAGGCCATCTCTTACAGCCTCCCTGCTACTGTATATATTATAAGCCATGTTAGGCATGGGTCCAAAGGACAAGTGGTAGGCTGGACACTTCCAAGGAGCTTATCTACATTCTCAGTAGTCACAAATAGGCTTGTGCATTTCGATTCAGATACAAAACATTTTGTGCCCAAAAATGGCAATTTTGGAGGTTTTGTAACCAAAACAAAATCAAGAATTAAAAAACAGAGTTTTTTCCCCAAATCAAAATGACTGTGTTTCAGACAGAATGCTTTGTTCTTCGGAAAAGCATTGCAATTGAAATTGACTTCTCTGACTCTCTCCACTCCAGCTGAGGCACTGAGTGATTAGCAGAAGACAAGATATGCAAAAAGCTGTTGAGCTTGAATGGTTTAGTTACCTACGTGTTGTATTCAGTGTGGTTGAAATGCAAACTGACCTTGCAAAGAGATTTGGAAGACAGCATTTTGAGACAGAAATACCCAAATATCTTTGGGAGCTCAATTCAATTCCAAAGCTCTTGCTAAAAGCCATGGTATAAACTGTGTGGAGAAGCTTTTCATGAAGCTGGTTAGGAAAGTTCTGAAATTACACAGGTTTTTCTTTCCAAAGGTTTAGAAAGAATCTCTTGACTTGGTCAGGAGTCTGTTGAAGAGCTATTTTGTTTTTCTTCTGATTTTTATGAGTTACAGTGGTGTCTAAGTTTTGTTGCCCAAGTTGAGCAGTCTAATGTAATTTAGGCCACAATGTAATTTGGTGGGACATGATGTCTAAGCCAGTGGTTCACAACTTTTGCTGATGGTTCACAACTTTTGCCATTGCAGGGACAGGTCATCCACATGGGACTACAGGAGACAAAAGGGGTGGGGTGGGAAATATCTCTGTCAATTTATTGACATCCCCAAGAATCTTAGTTGCTTCTCTCTTTCTTGCAACCATGATCCATGGTTTTGCACTTTCTTAAATGCAGTGATGATAAATCTCAACAATTCTGAACAATAGGCTGATTTCTTTGGGCTACGGCTCACTCCACTTCAGTTAAATGAACATTTGAAGCTGTTCCATAGTACCAAGGCAGCATTTATTTATTTATTTATTTATTTATTACATTTTATATCCCACTCTGCCTCCAAGGAGCCCAGAGCGGTGTACTACATACTTGGATTTCTCCTCACAACAACCCTGTGAAGTAGGTTAGGCTGAGAGAAGTGACTGGCCCAGTGTCACGCAGCTAGTATCATGGCTGAATGGGGATTTGAACTCAGGTCTCCACGGTCCTAGTCCAGCACTCTAACCACTACACCACACTGGCTCTTGCTATCTCAAATGACTTGTGGTCACTGTTCCATGGGGAGATTGCTTGAATCAACAAATGGGTTGTGCTGCTGTTCTAGTGTCACAGGGACAGGCTCCCACCTGGTACAAAGTTCTCAAATAATTGTGCCAAAAAATTAAGTGTCGTTGTTGTTCATCATTCTCTTCACTCTTTCAACTTGTTTGTGTGGGGCTTCAGGGGCAAAACAGTGGGTTGGCTGGCAGTGCCCCAAGGGTGGTGCACCCAGATTCCAAATAGGGCAAAGGGCTGATTTCTTAGGAATTTTTGAGGTTTACGCATCTTTAAGATGTTTCCCCATAGGGAATAATGGAGGTTTCAGCAGCGCCATAACTCCACCTGGGTGGCACTGGGATGGCCCGAAGTGAGTGGTGGTGTAGTGCACAGAGGGTGCCAACCACCCCCCTGGATTGCTAACCCATTGAGGTACTGGGCTTTGTTGTTTCTGAGGTGTTGAGTTTAGATTCTCTGGTAGCAAATGAGATTTTTAATGAAAAACCATGAATCCACTCTCATATGCTACTAGAAAATCTACTCTTAAAACACCTCTAGAACAAAACCCTGTACTTCATGGGTTGGCAACCCATGTGGGTGGTTGGCACCCTATGTGCACTACACTGCCACTTTCTCTGGGCCACCCCAGTGCCCCTCAAGTGGAGTTATGGGACTGCAGAAACCTCCATTATACCCCACGAGGAAAATCTGAAAGATGCGTAACTTCATTAATTCTTTAAAAATCAGCCCTTTGCCAAAGTCCTCTGAAAAATTTGTGGTAGCTTCCTTGTACCAACTGGGCACTACCACCAACCACACTCCACTCTGGGCCACCCTCCCCCCGCCCCGTGTGAAGCTATTCTTTTCCTGAAACCTCCATCATACCCTATGGGGGATATCTGAAAGATGCCCAAACTTCAAAAATTCACCAAAAATCAGCAGTTTGCCCAATTCCTTTGAAATTTTTGTGGTAGCTTCCACTCATTGGGCACTATAACCCCCACCCACTCTTTTCACCATGTGACCCATTTTTAAATCTGAATTAATTTGGATTCAGATTCGGATTAATTTGGATACAAAACAATACTGGGGTGATTCGGAATGCTTAATTTCGGACAAAATGCAAAATGAGGTTGATTCGGATTTGGTACAAATCAAAACAGAAAAATTACAGAACGCGCAACCCTAGTCACAAAACGCGCAAACCCTAGTCACATTCTAACAGAACTGGAGCAGTTATTGGACACCTCTACAATTGACCCTGCCATAACCATGGAGTTGTTGGCTCGAATGTGAGAAATTTTATCTGCAAAAAAGCTGTTAAAAGAGTTACAGCAGGATGATAAAAAATCCAGATCGAAGTTCAGAGAGGCGGGAATGTGAATCAATCCCCACACTACTCTGAACAATTATGCTGGATGTGAACTTGCAGATGCAATACATGCAGAATATAATTGCTACTTCACTGCATATATTGCCACAGAATAAACCTTCAGATGGGCTTTATGTTGTGTCTTGTCAGATTCAGTTGAGACTTCCTCCAGTTACACTCCAGCCTTTTCCCTTGCTGCTTCAGCTCCCATAGATGTTCCATGGGAACAATTTCAAAGTGGAATAGCGAAGATTCTTAATGGCGATAGTGTTTACTGCCCTGGTAAGCAACCTATTCCAGGTTTCCACAAGGGCATCAAGAGAATCACCAGCAGAACCAACTCTAAAACCCTCCAAGACCTCTTGCAATCCTATCTATATATTTAATTATCCTGGGTGCACTTTGGAATGTGCATCCTGGCACCCAGCTGATTGGCTGGGCAGCGGAGGCGCCTGATAGGCTGAGGCACACTCAGGAGGATTGGGCAGCGGTGGGCCCAGCCATGGTAGTGAGGCAGCAGCGGGCCTGGCCCCGGCAGCGGCATTCGGCCCAGCAGCGGCACTCAGCCTGGCAGCCTGGGCCAGGCATGGGCCAACCAGAGACTGGGGCAGAAGGTGGGGGGGGGGAGAGAGGTAACCGTCACCCCAAAGAGCGCACAGATGCTCTGTGTGGGGTCAGCTAGTAGGATCTAATAGCTCAAAATGCTGCAGCTAGATTGGCCTCCTAGTTTCTTGGAGAGAACATATTATGCCTGTTTTAAAGTAACTGCTGATAGGTTCCCGGGCAAAATACAAATTTCTCGTAACTACATTTAAGGTCCTAAACAGCTTAGGACTGGGTTACCTGGGAGAGCGCCTTCTTCGGCATGATTCCCACCGCACATTAAGATCATCAAGAGAGGTCCATCTTCGTATATTTTCAGCTCATCTGGTGGTGACTCAGGAGCGGGCCTTCTCTGTAGTCTTCTACAAAGTCTTCTGTAGTCTTCTGTAGAAGGTGTTCCCTATAGACATTTGTGGGTTAACATCTTTACTAGCCTTTAAAAGAGCCCTTAAGACACACCTTTTTAGCCTAGCTTTTAATAATCTCTGGATGTTTTAATTTTTAATTGCTAATAAAATGTTTTAATTGTGGTAATCTTTGAATGTTTTAAATTTTAATTGTTTAATAGTTGGTTTTATTCTGTTTTTATTGTGTTTATTTCTGTAAATCCTAGAGCCTTTGGAGTCAGGAGGTATATAAATTAAATTAAATTAAATTAAATTAAATTAAATTAAATTAAATTAAATTAAATTAAATTATAAAATATTATGTATATCAAAAGTGCAAACCCAGGTGAAGAAATGCTAGTGATACCAAGAGGTAATCAGTTACACTGGCTCCACTGAACCTTAAAAAGGTGTAATACCCACTTAAGCTATCACAGTCAGAGCCATAAGACAATTTTTTAAAATGATTGCACCAGCTATATAAGGCCTGCAACTTTGGTCCCCCACTGTTTTTGGACTACAACTTCCATAATCCCCAGCCACAGTGGCTAATAGCCAGGGATTATGGGAGTTGTAGGCCAACATCTTCAGGAGGGCCTAAATTGAGCAGCTCTATTGTACTTCTGTCCCCTAGATCTGAAATAATGATTAAAGATAATTCAGGTTATGATTTCAAAAACTGACATCAAAACCCAGTATTTGAATTTCAAAGTTGACATTTGAATTCAAAATCAGACTGTTACTTCTTTCTCTCAGTTCAAGGGATTTTCTAATTGTTTATATAAATGAATAGGTTACAACAAAATTTATTATATGCTACTGCAAGTCAGTTGCCATATACTGTCAAATACTGACTGTTGACATGTCAGGTACTGTCAAATGTTAACTGCTCCTTAAAAAAAAATCATTGAATGTCAAATGCTGGCATTGAATAGAAAATACATGCTGAATAGTCACTCTACCAGAGCATATTCACCAGCTGACATCCCCATTAACGCTTCAGAGGCACAGTGTGCATAACTGCCTGCAGAGCATTTAGTAATGTAGAATCCCACTGCGTACATGGATGGTGATTTTCAGTGTTTCTCCTTCCCCCTGGAAGCTCTGTCTGTGACCCAGAAGTAGGTCCCTGAGGGCCATACAGTCCTCAGGGACCTACTCTGGGTTGCAGGGGGCCCTTGTGAAGGGAAGGGGGGAATTGACAAAACTATGCATGCAGCACCACTCTTCATTACTAGCTGTGGAGGCAGTTTGCAAGCTGTGCCACTGCATGGTTAGTGGAGATGTATGCCATTATTGGAGAGTTTTGGGATTTGTTGAATGGGGAGTATGATTGAGAGCAAGGCTGAAATTCCCTGCCATTTTTGCTGCCATTTTTATGGGTGGGTTTTTAATGTGTGTGGGGTTTGTTGTTTTTTTAAATGCTTCCTTCCTATTGCAAAAAGACAAAAATCCAATTGCTTCTTTTACTTTAGGGAAGTGTATAAGAGCAGCAGGTAAAAATGAGTTCCTTTCAGGGACTACCAGTCTGCATTCTGTCCTCATCCATACATTATTGAAAATCATGCAGGACTTTCCTCTGCATACTCTGTTGAGGCTGCAGTCTTCTTTTTCCCCTCTCTCCCAAAAGAAGGGCGGTTGCTACCAAAAAAATCCTGAATCTAGCTGGATTAATACATATTGCTGTCTTACTGCCACCAATGATCTGAAAAGTGTTCAGCAGGAGAAACATGATATTTCCCAGTCATTCTTCTTTCTCTGTGCAGTAAGCAATAGTTTTTCATCCATGCCTACCATTCCAACCTCTTTGATCATGTCTCATTCTTTTCCAAAAGGGAGGAAAAAGTGACAATGGATTACCAAGCTAAACTGTCATGCAATCTGCACTTAGCATCACTCTTCATAAGAAAAACCTCCCCACCAGTATTTGTAAAGCTCCCACCTTAGCCTCATTTCTATTTCATCTAGACCTTCTGAGCTCATAAGGCCTATAAATCATTCCTCTCTGGTGCTGATTAGGTAATGAGCTGTGACTTCTGCTCTTCCCTTAAGCTCTATTAGACTCATCTTCCTACCTCATCTTTCTGTCTTTCCTCATACTTTTATCACGGCCAGATACACAGCTAACCCTATGCCATATCAATCAGATCATGCTCTGGAGAGAGAGGTAAGGGTGGCTTAGCTTTGATGATACTTTCCTGCTTGGACACAGGTAGGTGGAATTTTAACTAACATTTTCCCCTAATACTAAGCACTTTAATTTCAGTGGCGCTAGATGTCCTTGTGCCCTGCTTCATCAAAAGTAACATCTCACAAAAAAACTGGAGCAAAGTCAAACGAAATCCCACGAGAAAGTCCTTAACATATCCCAATGAGAGGTGGAGCATTGGACTTGTACCAAGAATCAGAATGTGGTCCAGATCAGCTTGGGCTCTTATGCCTTCCAAGATTCAAATATGGATGATGCTCAAGTATCATAGGAACATAGGAACAGCCCTGCTGAATCAGGCCCAAGGCCCATCTAGTTCAGCATCCTGTTTCACACAGTGGCCCACCAGATGACACGGGAAGGCTACAGGCAGGAGTTGAGAGTATTTATTTGTTTGTTTGTTTGTTTGTTTGTTATTTTTATTTATTTATTCGATTTCTGTATCACCATTCCAAAAATGGATCAGGGCAGTTTACACAGAGAAATAACAAACAAATAAGATGGAACCCTGTCCCCAAAGGGCTCACAATCTAAAAAGAAACATAAGATAATAATAATAAGATATAATAATAATAATAATAATAATAATAATAATAATATAATGTAAAATAATAATAATAATAAGATAGACACCAGCAACAGTCACTGGAGGTACTGTGCTGGGCATGACCTCTCTTCTGCTGTTACTCCCTGCAACTGGTACTCAGAGGTACCCTGCCTTTGAGGCTGGAGGTGGCCTATAACCCTCCGATGAGTAGCCATTGACAGACTTCTCCTCCATGAAGTTATCCAAACACCTCTAAAAGCAATTCAGGTTGTTGGCTGCCACTGCATCTTGTGGCAGAGAATTCCACAACTTGATTATGTGTTGTGTGAAAAAGTACCTCTGTTTGTTGGTGCTAAATTTTCTAGCAATTTCATGGGATGATCCCTGGTTCTAGTGTTATGTGAGAGGGAGAAGAATTTCTCTCTATCCACTATCTTCACACCATGCATGATTTTATAGACCTCTATGATGTCTCCCCGCAGTTGTCTTTTTTCTAAACTCAAAAGCTCCAGGTATTGTAGTCTTACCTTATACAGACGGTGCTCTAGGCCCCTGATCATCTTGATTGCCCTCTTCTGCACCTTTTCCAGTTCTACAATGTCTTTCCTTAGATGTGGTGACCAGAACTGTATGCAGTACTCCAGGTGTGGTCACACTATAGTTTTGTATAAGGGCATAATAATATTAGCAGATTTAATTTCAATCCCCTTCCTAATGATCCTTAGCATGGAATTGGCCTTTTTCACAGCTGCCACACATTGAGTTGACACTTTCAACAAACTGTGCAACACAACCCCAAGATCCCTCTCCAGGTCAGTCACAAACAGCTCAGATTCCATCAGCATGTACTTGAAGTTGGGGTTTTTCGTCCCTATGTGTATCACTTTACACTTGCCAACATTGAAGCTCATTTGCCATTTTGTCACCCACTCATCCAGTTTGGAGTCATCCTTTTGGAGCTCCTCAAATAGATATTTTGGATCTCACTACCCTAAATAGTTTGGTATCATCTGGAAATTTGGCCACCTCGCTGCTTACCCCTACTTCTTGATCATTTATGAATAAATTAAAAAGCACTGGTCCCAGTACAGATCCCTGGGGGACCCCACTTCTTGCTTCTCTCCATTAGGAAAACTCCATTTATCCCTACCCTCTGTTTCCTGTCCTTCAACCAGTTAGCAATCCACACATGAACTTGTCCCCTTATCCCATGACTGCTAAGTTTTCTCAGCAGTCTTTGATGAGGAACTTTGTCGAAAGCTTTTTGGAAGTCCAGGTATACTATGTCAACTGGGTCCCCTTTATCCACACACTTGTTGACACTCTCAAGGAACCCCAAAAGGTTTGTGATGCAAGATTTCCCTTTGCAGAAGCCATGCTGGTTCTCCCCCAACAAGGCCTGTTCTTCTATGTGCTTTACAATTTTATCCTTGAGAATGCTTTCCATCAATTTTCCTTGAACAGACGTTAAGCTAACTGGCCTGTAATTTCCCAGATCACCCCTGGATCCCTTTTTGAAAACTGGTGTTACATTGGCTACTTTCCAGTCCTCTGATCCAGGGCCTGAGTGATTGTAGGGATAAGTGATATATTTTAGCAAAGAAGTTGGCAATTTCACATCTGAGTTCTGTAAGGACTCTTAGATTGATTCTGTCTGGCCCTGGCGATTTGCTAGTTTTCCGTTTTTCCATACAGTTTAGAACATCATTTCTTATCACTTCTATCTGACTCAGTTCTTTAGCCTCCATTCCCAAAAAGCCTGGTTCAGGAACAGGTATATGCTCAGTATCCTCTGCTGTGAATACATGCTTAGTATCCTCTGCTGTGAATACATATGCAAAGAACTCATTTAGTCTTTCTGCAACCTCCATATCCTCCTTAATAATCTCTCTCACTCCCTCATTGTCTAATGGTCCAACTTCTTCCCTGGCAGGTTTGCTGCTTCTGATGTATTTAAAGAAGTTTTTGTTATTCCCCTTGATGCTTTTAGCTAAGTGTTCCTCAAATTCTCTTTTCATCTCCCTTATTGTCACTTAGCATTTCTTTTGCCAGAGTTTGTGTTCCTTTCTGTTCTCTTCATTTGGGCAGGCTTTCCAATTTCAGAAGGAAGTCTTCTTCTCCTTTATGGCTTCCTTGACTTTACCTGTCGGCCATGCTGGCATCTTCCTGGACTTAGTGATACCTTTCCTCCTTTGGGGTATACATTTTAACTGGGTTTCCAGTAATGTGGTTTTGAGTAAACTCTATGAATTCTGGAATGAAGTGACTCTCCTGATTTTCCCTTTCAGCTTTCTTTTTACCATGCTCCACATTTTGAAGAAGTTTCCTCTTCTGAAATTCAAAGTGTCTGTGTTAGACTTCCTTGCTTATTCTCTCCCTGCATGTATGCCGAATTTGATCACACTATGGTCACTGTTCCCTAAGGGGTCCATGACACTGACATCACGCACCAGGTCCTGGGTGCCACTCAGGAAGGATTAAGTCCAAGTTTGCCTTCTCTCTGGTTGGTTTCAAGACCAACTGTTCTAGGGCACAGTCATTCATGTATCTAGAAAGCTGACCTCTTTGTCATTACCTGACTGTGAATCTACCCAGTCTATGTGTGGGTAATTGAAGTCACCCATTATTACTGCCCTGCCTCTCCTTGATGCCTCCCTGATTTCCTTCTGCAACTCCCAGTCACTGTCAGTGTTTTGATCTGGAGGGCTATAGCACGTCCCCAGTAGCACATTTCATTTCAGGCCTTATATTGTCACTCACACGGTTTCTATGAAGGACTCCAGTCCTCCTAGGTTTTCTAGCTTGTTAGATTCTATGCCTTCTTTAATATACAGTGCTACTCCACCTCCAAGGCACCCCTCCCTGTCCTTTCTATAGAATTTATATCCAGGGATAACAGTGTCCCACTGGTTCTCACTGTTCAACTATGTTTCTGTTATAACCACTATATCTATTTTGGGGCTCCAACAACTTGGACTCTGACAACTTTGGTACTCTGTACTCTATATCCCTCCATGTTCAAGCAGCTGCGTGGCACATAAAGATGACCAGGGCCCTGCAATCATAGCTCTCATCTGCATGCCTCCTAGGATAATGAGGACTTGCTGCTAGTAATTAACACTTTACAAGCCAAGCTTCCTTAGAGCATTTAGTAGGGCTGAGACAAACAATCTGAAAAGGTAAAAAACAGAAAGATTTCCACCATGGCATCCCCAGATAGGGCTCAGAGAGAATCTTGCCTGTAACCTTGGAGTAGCCACTGCCAGTCTGTGTAAATAATACTGAACTAGATGGACCAATAGTCTGATTTGATATAAGGCAGCTTCCTAAGTTAAAAGGTCAAGTAGGAAGAGATGTTGTGCTAGAACTAGAGAAATATGGATTCATGAATGACAGTGTTCATTATTTCTGGTTTATGCATCCTGATAGCAAATTTTAAGTTGTGTACAGACAATTGTTTATGTATCTGATGTAACAGGGGGAATTCCTACTGTTCCCATGACATTAGTATTGATACAGCACTGTTAGATTGATTAGTGTTCAAATGTTCTTGAAGGGTTCTTCACTGCAGATGGGGGTGGGGAAGAATACTCAAGACTCCTTGTTTCTAATTACAAGAGCTTCTCTAACCCCACAGAAATCAATGAAATTGTGAAACTGACTCAACCAAATGGCCAGGACTTTCTTTCAAGTCAATTTCAACTTAAAGCAAAATTTTGAGGGTTTTTTTTCTTCTTTTCTTTTTAGGAGTCTACATCCAGCAGCATAGGGAGGCTGGAGGCGGCCCGTGTGTGGCCGCTGCCAATGCCCCCTGGCCCTGCCCCCTGGCCCCGCCCCCTGCATCTGATGTCCCCCGCCCCCTGCATCTGATGCCCCCGTGCCTGACATCAGAGGTGGGGTGTGTGGTCTCCCTCCGAAATGGGGCTGTGCGGCCCTGTTTGGAAGGGAGATTGCCCCGCACTGCGTTGGGCAGCGTGGGCCAGAGCAACTCTCCCTGCCTTAAAGGCAGGGCTTGCCATTCAGGCCACAATGCCAATGCAGCATGGGTTGATCTCTCTCCTAAAAGAGGCTGCACAGCCCCATTTGTGAGGGAGATCAATCAGCCCTGATGTGTTGGCAGCAAGATCAGGAGCAGCTCTACCTGCCTTTAAGGCAGGGAGAGTCACTCGGGCTGCGCTGCCAACGCAGCACGGGCCGATTTCAGCTCCAACTGGGGTGGCGTGGCCCCATTTGGGACCAAAATAACACCCCCCATCTGATGTCAGGCGCGGGAGAAATGTCTGGGGCCGTGCTTGTGGCCCCTGATTGGTGGCAGCCCGGGTTCTTTGAACCTGTTCGCTGAATAGTGGCTCCACCCCTGTCTACATTAGTACAGTATGTAGGGTTATGTCTCCTTTCTTTCATATACACAAGAAATACTTGTATGAACATATGTTTTTAAAAAACAGTTCAAAACTGCTATGAGCACTTATACAGTGGACTCAAAAGAGACCTGAGAAAGTAATGCCAAAATTGCAGGTTGCTGGTCACATGCCTACTGTCCAGCATACAACTTGAAACACTGCACACATAGTGGCTGACAAACTGCACAATGATCCATCAGCCTAAAAATGTTGCATACATGCAAGATGCACAAATGACAATACACAAGAGTAAGACCATTGAAAATAATGGAGTTAGTCTCATGAAACAACATTTATGCAAATGTTGTATTTAAGCAATTTATGTGCATTCAGTGTTGACATACCATTGTGCAGTATGTCAGCCATTATCTCAAAGAGAGGCCTGACATGTTACAGGACAATTTAATAATTAGCATGACTTCCTAAAGGTAGGAAGAAATACGTTCTCATTTCTCTTTGCTACTCTCTTTACATGGCCCATAATTTTGCAGGCCTCTATTTTGTTTAACCTACTTAGTAAGCTTTTTCTCTAAAGTAAACCACCTTTCCTCATAAGAAAGATGCTCCAAATTATTGCCCTTTTCTGCAGTTTATGAAGTTTTAAGACATTATTGAGGTGGGGTGACTCCATACATTGTCTGAACAAGGTTCAGCTGAAAAATATCCATACATACATTAATACAGACAAATGATTGGAGGCAAAAAGGAGTCAGCCTGTCATTTTTTTTAATATACAAGAATATAATTTTTCTGTCAAGAGGGTGGGGGAGGGGATGTATTCAGAATTTGGGATTAAGCATTAATAAGAGTCATGACAGAGAAAAGGCAATAAAACTTTTTATAGCAAGAGGAAAGCATTCATCAAACTAGAGACAAATCTTGATTCTTTTCCTGCAAAGCCAGCACACACACACACACACACACACACACCCAAGGTTAACTGCAGCTTACTGTTGGTATAAGCAAAATTATATAGTCAGAACACTCTATTTTCAGCACAGCAAATTTTATATAGGCAGCCATCTCCCTTACAGAGCTTAGTTTTTTATTTATTAGGAAGGCATGATAAGAAGATTGTTTCAGAGGGGACTTTTGACTTTCTACATTACAAATATCTTGGGGTAACTCTCTATATAGCTGTTAATAAGCTTAACCACAGAACAGTGAATAATCATATCATTAACTAAGAAAAAAGGCAACTCACCCTGCTGAGAAAACCAGTAAGAGACTTTCCCGGGCCTGCACCATTTACCACCAGCAGCTGAGTCAATGCTTTCCTAACATCCTGGGGATGAAAAGGATCAGGCAGCTACCCTGCTGGAGGGCATTTAGTAATGTTATTTTATTAGGCATGCTACAAGTATCTTATTGGTTTTAAAGTGTAGTTTTGAATTTGGATCTTGTTGTAAGCTGGCTTGAACAATAAAAGATGTAATTATGAACATAATGGACAGAAAAAAATGATTTTTAAAATGTGAGCAAAATGAGTGAACAAAAATACTAAAATATCTGGCATCAGCGTTTACTGAGGTAAGTGGGCATGCATGTGTCCTCGTATCTCAGTCCCTGGTTATGTGTCCACTCAGGCTGCAGCCCGAGCAGAAAGAGAGCCAGACACTCTATATCTGCTCAGCTCCACCAATGCACTGCACAAGGTGCACGGAGGGATATGGGAGGCCACAGCCTGCTTTCTCCTGCTGCTTCGCTGCTCTTGGAGCTGCCGCATGCCAGTGGTGTGAGCGTGTGGTGCTGCTAGGCCCGAGAGCAGCTAGACCATTTGAGAGAAGGCAGGACAGCTCCTGCCTTCCCTCCAGGTCAGATAAGCTGCGGTCATGTGAACAATCTTGCTGTGTGCTTCAGAACCTGTCCTCCTCATCTTCTCCAGCCTGGACAGACACTAATGATCTCTACTTTCCCATATTCTAAAAGACACATCTTTTATGAGCTTTCCCTCTGTCCCTGCACAATAGACAAAAATCTGCCTTGTCTGGAGGCCTGTATGTTGACCCCATCCTTTCCATTCTGGTTTGAGACTTGATAGTCTCTCTCTCTGGCCACATTCCCTTGTAACATGGAACGATCCGCAGTTCCCTACCCCCTACCCCCATTCTCCCATCCAAATTCAGATGTACTGGAGAGCAGTCTCTCTATAGTCTGCAAGGCTTCAGATAGGTGGGCGAGCTGGCTATGTGGACTTCCTTCTTTACTGAAGGGTAGCCTGCACAGCCAATCACACCAGAATTGAGGGGAGAGCTTCCTCCCTCAACTCTGGTTCCAAGCAACCTGCAGCTCCAAATTCTGATGTACCGCAGGCTGCCTGGAACCTTGGATTATGGCAATGGAACTCACTACAAAGCGAGAGTTCAGATTTGAGTTCCAAATCTGAACCCTCAGTTTCATCACCACATGTAACCTGGGATGCCTGCATTCAGATGTAATGTCCACAAAACTGCAGGCCCATTCAGCTGTGGTTGCATTACATGTGAATGTGGTCTCTTTCTCCCCCTCTGCCTCTCTCTACGCGCGCGTGCGCACACACACACACACACACACACAGTTCATCAGGGGCGCAACTATAATAGGGCAAGGGGAGACAGTTGTCTGGGGGCCCACTGCCTTGGGGGCCCCCCAGAGGCAAGTCACATGACTGACTCCCCCAGCTGCACACCCGCCTGGGCTTCATCCTCCACAATTGATGTGGGTGTTAAGACCTGGAGCTACCCGAACAGCATGTCTTTCTCTAGTAACATTAAATGACTTGCATCATCCACAATTTACAAACCTTTAAAAAAATAATTTAGGATGATGTTCTATTGTGGCACATAAGAGTGTGTGTGTGTGTGTGTGTGTGTGTGTGTGTGTGTGTGTGTGTGTAAATTTTATTATGCTTTTTATTACCACTATTCAGCCTCATTTAAGATTTCTTTACTTCATGAGCTAAGCTTCGGGGGGGGGGCATTTTAAATTCTTGTCTCTGGGCCCACTCAAACCTTGCTATGCCCCTGCACTGAAATATAAAGAACCCTTACTTTAAGTGGGCCAGTGTGTTTTATAAAGGATTCATTTCAGGGACAGATTAAGCTTTTTGCCGCCTGTAGGCAAAAAAGATTTGCCGCTCCGGATTGAGGGCTTGCCGGGCGGGGGGGGGATTGCCAGGGCAAGTAAAATCTATTTTGAAACTTTTTTCAGCTGCCACTGCATGGCGGGGATTGTAGCACAAAGTGGGGGCCGCTGGAGGTGGCGGGCACTCATGGAGGTGAGGATTGTCATGGATGCTGGCGGGGCGGAGCAGCAGGAAGGGTAAGTGCACCCTCCCCCGCTCTTAAAGAGAAACCCCTGCTGCCTTCGAGCCTCCCCACCGCAGTTCTGTGCACAGCTCTAATTCAGGAGTCTGAAACTGTCTACTGAAAGAAGTTCAGTGGCACTGAGGAGCTGTAGTTGAGTTTTGGAACTGAGTTCAGTTGAAGAGCTGCTGGAGTGGAGCTTCTGGAATCCAGTCAAGTCAGGATGAGAGAGTCTGCGGAAAAAAGAGCTGGCAAAAGTCTGCTAGAAGGCTGGAAGAAAAATTGGAGAAAGAAACCTGGGAGAGAACTGAGCAGAGAACTAGTGGTTGCTGGTAGGGTTGTGGGTTTTGTATTTTTTTCTGTTTCGATTTGTACCAAATCCGAATCAACATCATTTTGTATTTTGTCCAAAATTAAGCCTTCCAAATCGCCCCAGTTTTGTTTTGTATCCGAATTAATCTGAATCTGAATTAATTCAGATTTAAAAATGGGTCACATGGTCAAAAGAGAGGTTGTAAATTATAGTGCCCAATAAGTGGGAGCTACCACAAAAATTTCAAAGGAATTGAGCAAACCGCTGATTTTTGGTGAATTTTTGAAGTTTGGGCATCTTTCAGATTTTCCCCATAGGGTATGATGGAGGTTTCAGCAAAAGTATAGCTTCACACGGGGGCGGGGAGTGGCCCAGAGTGGAGTGTGGTTAGTGGTAGTGCCCAGTTGGTACAAGGACGCTACCACGATTTTTTCAGAGGACTTTAGCAAAGGGCTGGTTTTTAAAGAATTAATGAAGTTATGCATCTCGTAGGGTATAATGGAGGTTTCTGCAGTCCCATAACTCCACTTAAGGGGCACTGGGGTGGCCCAGAGCAAGTGGCGGTGTAGTGCACATAGGGTGCCAATCACCCACATGGGTTGCCCACCCATGAACTACAGGGTTTTATTGTTCTAGAGGTGTTCTGAGAGTAGATTCTCTAGTAGCATATGAGAGTGGTTTCATGGTTTTTCATTAAAAATCTCATTTGCTACCAGAGAATCTAAGCTCAACACCTCAGAAACAACAAAGCCCAGTACCCCAATGGGTTAGCAATCCAGGGGAGTGGTTGGCACCCTCTGTGCATTACAATACCACTCTCTTCGGGCCATCCCAGTGCCCCCCAGGTGGAGTTATGGGGCTGCTGAAACCTCCATTATTCCCTATGGGGAAAGTCTTAAAGACGCATAAACCTCAAAAATTCCTGAGAAATCAGTCCTTTGCCCTGTTTGGAATCTGGGTGCACCACCCTTGGGGCACTGCCACCCAACCCACTGTTTTGCCCCTGAAGCCCCACATAAACAAGTTGAAAGAGTGAAGAGAATGATGAACAACAACGACACTTAATTTTTTGGCACAGTTACTTGAGAATTTTGCACCAGGTGGGAGCCTGTCCCTGTGGCACTAGCACAACAGCACAACCCATTTGTGGATTCAAGCAATCTTTCTATAAAAACACTCCCTCCCCATGGAACAGTGACCACAAGTCATTTGAGATAGCAAGATAGACCAATGAACTGCCTTGGTACTATGGAACAGCTTCAAATGTCCATTTAACTGAAGTGAAGTGAGCTGTAGCCCAAAGAAATCAGCCTACTGTTCAGAATTGTTGAGATTTATCATCACTGCATTTAAGAAATTGCAAAACCATGGATCATGGTTACACAAGAAAGAGAGAAGCAACTAAGATTCCTGGGGATGTCAATAGATTGACGGGGTATTCCCCACCCCCCTCCTTTTGCCTCCTGTAGTCCCATGTGGATGACCTGTCCCTGCAATGGCTAAAGTTGTGAACCACTGGCTTAGACATCATGTCCCACCAAATTACATTGTGGCCTAAATTACATTAGACTGCTCAACTCAGGCAACAAAACTTAGACACCACTATAACTCATAAAAATCAGAAGAAAAACAAAATAGCTCTTCAAAAGACCCCTGACCAAGTCAAGAGATTCTTTCTAAACCTTTGGAAAGAAAAACCTGTGTAATTTCAGAACTTTCCTAACCAGCTTCTTGAAAAGCTTCTGCACATAATTTATACCATGGCTTTCTAGAGCTTTGGAACTGCACTGAGCTCCCAAAGATATTTGGGTATTTCTATCTCAAAATGCTGTCTTTCAAATCCCTTTGCAAGGTCAGTTTGCATTTCAATCACACTGAATACAACACATACTTAACTAACCCATTCATGTTCAACAGCTTTTTGCATATCTTATCTTCTGCTAATCACTCAGTGCCTCAGCTGGGTTGGAGAGAGTCGGAGAAGTCAATTTCAATTGCAATGCTTTTCCAAAGAACAAAGCATTCTGTCTGAAACACAGTCATTTTGATTTGGAAACAAAAATCTCTGTTTTTTAATTCTTGATTTTGTTTTGGTTACAAAACCTCCGAAATTGCCATTTTTGGGCACAAAACGTTTTTTACCCTAATCGAAATGCACAAGCCTAGTTGCTGGAGACTGCTGGAGTTGCCCAGCCAATAAGCCAGGACCAAGAGTTGAAATCACTGAAAGTGGGAAAGTAGCCAGGCTGGGTTGAGCCTCAGACCTCTGCTATCCCCTGAACAAAGAAGGCTGCCCAGCCAGCCAGCCAGCCAGAAGAAAAGAGAGACTTTGAAGGGAAACCTTGATAGAGCTGAGCACTGTTAAAAAGCCTACAGCTTGTTAGTTACCCTGACTTGCTCTGTAAGTTTTATTTTGTGATTTTCTGTAGTGTTTTAATTGGAACTTTTGTTTTAGTAAAGACTTTCTTGTTAATATAGTCGAGCTTGTTGATTGTCTCTACCCCACGCCTATAGGCCTTTCCACTCTACTAAGGTTTGGTTTGGGTTTTTTGAATTCCTGAAAGGGCTGTTGCCGTAGACTCAGCCTTATGAAAAGCCCACTTGGTGGCAGCAGTGAAGGAGTCAGGAGAACCAGAGGGCTGTTCTCCACACTTGTTAGTCTGGTGGGATAGCAGGATCCTACACACACATGTGAAGATGAAGTGTGGCTTTATCCTACCCTGCAGCTGCACAGGGACATAGGAAGCTGCCATATACTGAGTCAGACCATTGGTCTATCTAGCTCAGTGTTGTCTTCACAGACTGGCAGCGGCTTCTCCAAGGTTGCAGGCAGGTATCTCTCTCAGCCCTATCTTTGAGATGCCAGGAAGGGAACTTGGAACCTTCTGCTCTTCCCAGAGCAGCTCCATCCCCTAAGGGGAATATCTTACACTCAGCTGTTTAATGAGGTAGGAGGAAGAGTCCTCCTACATAGCATGAGCCTCACACAGAATCATTCCCCCCACCTCCTACCTAGTGTACGATTGCAAAATGGGAGCATACACAGCTCCTGAACCGGATAGGACACTTTTCCTACTCCATTACTGATGGTCTGACTATATTACTGGCTGTGTGAACTAGCCTACTATATCCATCCAACAGACCCTAACATTCTATAAGATCCATGTTTTAAGGCTTTTAGGATCTTGCTTCCAGAATGTTCCACTAAATAATTGCTTCCCATTAGAAAGCCCCACCACTTTGAACCTCCTCCAAGGCTGCCTGGCCAGCAGCTGATCCCTCCTAAGGACGTTCTGCCAAATAGGACCTAAAATCTGTCTTCTGCCTGTGGAACCGTGTGGTTCCAGAATCTTCTCTGCTTTACCAGCTACTCACAGCTTTTACAGCTTTTACTGGTAGTTCCCAGCCATTGGTTGGAATCAGGCCACATCCTGCTCCCCACCTCTGTTCCTGGACTTCCTAGCCCTTTCTTCCACATCAATGTTGGGCCAGAGCTCATGGGAGCCTAGTGATGATCTCATTTGACATCAGGCACCGGACAGGTGTCTCTTCCAGACAGAGTTGGGTTAGAAACAGGTAGGAACCCTGCTGTCAGCCCTACATGCAAACTTTATTTTGAAGGCACATTTCCTTAAAGGTGTATCTCAATTTACATCACTTCTTATTCACAAGGAGATTCCTATTCCGCCATAAAAGCAAGCAAAAGCATCTGGCTGCAAGCTGTTCTTCAGCGCCTTAAAAAAAATACTATTATCTCCAGAAAGTATACATAGATGAGCATGTATTTGTGGGCTTCATTCATTTTCCTTATGAATGTATTTATGAAAAATGGGTGGCATATGAGGGCCTTTCACATGATCGGCTGGGCAAGCAGGCAGGGGGAAAGCAGGGTGAAGCCTACCTCCCCTGATGATGATCCCGGACTGACCACAGCCACACTGCTGTGCACACAATCACTGTGGTGGTGACTGGCATGGTGTTCCGGAGGCCAGGGGAATCCCACTATGCACTATGTGATTAGTGCATTGGAGGTTTCCCCCAGGGGACTGGCATTCTAGGCCCAATCCCTAGAAACATGATCCCTAGAAACATGCTCCCTAGACACATGAGCCCAGAGCCTGGGTTAATGGAGCACTCGCTCAATTAACTCCAGCTAAAAGCCAGGCTTGAAAGCCAGGTTTGGCACCATGCCAAGACGCACATGGATACCATTGGTTCTCACGGATAGCCAAGTCCAGGATTGGCTGCTTGTGAGAACAGCCTTATAGTCTGCTGCATCTACAAAAGAAAACTGAGGAAATTAGTCCAAGCCAAATGTACAGATTCTAAGGTGGAAGTTCTTTTTAGATCAAAATATGAAACTATTGAGACACTAGATAGAGAGAGAGAGAGATAAGGTTACTGCACATGTCTATTCTAAACATGGCTTTGGAGAGGTCTCCCTGTTTTAGATGCACTTTTCAAATGTTGTTTTTATTCTAGTCGCGGTGACCTAAATAAAATCTGCAGTTGCTTTGTGAGGTAGGCACTGAAAGGAGAAAGTCGATTTGCTGTGTCATCTGCAGCTTCTTTGTTATGAAGGGATAGGATTCCAGCTTTGTCACAGATACGGTATGTGGGAGCTTAGGACTCTGGTATGCCACAGTATGGTGACTGGAATATGGGATTACTCATCACAGAGCATATTCAATGAAACTGAAGTAGCGCACATCTTCCTTAGCAGATTTTTTCCAAGAACCTCACAGCATATTACAGTGTTAAAAAAAAAAAAAGTACTGAACCAAAAGGGGAAGTACTGTGTTAAATGAACATGTTTAGCCCTCAAAAAGTGCCCCCCAACCACCAGTTTGGCTTTTTAAAAAACATATTGGTGAAAGGGTGGGAAACACTTCAGAAATGAGTGGGGTGTTGGGGAAAGGGAAGTACATACCTGTCAGTAAGGCAAACAGGCATACATTCCTTTACTAAGAGATATGCATCCAAATGAGCATTCCACTTAAAGTAATGCCATATAGAGAAACTATGCACATGTTCTGATGCACATTGGGAAATGGAGGGCCAAGCATTGTACTTCGTTTAAGGTCCTTGCTGCTAGCTCAGGGAACATCAACTGCCAAAAGAGAGGCAGCTGCCAAGGAAAGCCCTCCATCTGCCATTCCTGCTGCAACATCAACTGTCAGTAACCAATAGAGTCTCTGTGGACCAAGTGGCTGACATCCTAACTAACAAAGGCCACATTTGCTCACCATGCAGAACTGCAGTTGAATATGCCTCTGGTTCTGTGACGTCCGCATGCGGGGAACCGCAGTTGGACATGGCGACAAAAACTGAGGGTTCGGGATTGGGATTCCACTCTGAACCCTCAGGCTGAATTAAGTTTTGTCACCTCAACCCAAGGTTCCAAGCAGCCTGTGGTACGTCCGAATTCGGAACTGCAGGCTGCTGGCCAAAGTGTTAGCAGGCTCTGTGGGAATGACATGTTTTCTCTCTCCCAGAGGGCTTCCAGGGTGCAAGCAGAGGTGGGAAGTTTTGCCCACTTGCACATCAGTTTGCACAGAAGACTGGAGGAGTTGTGTGTAGGCCCCCATCACATCCCCACAATGTCTTCTTCTGTGTGCACTTTGTTAGTTTGGATGTCAGCCATTGCCAGTAGCAGGGGAGGGTCCCTTGTAAGGGTACCTACCTATAACTCCATCTTTCAAGTTTCTATTTTGCACTGATTCAGTTATTCCTTTATACAACTTTGATTTTGTTAGCCATCTTGCACATACTAGGGGATGTATCTTGAAATAGGGGCCCCAGGTTCTTTCTTCCTGGAGGTAGGGCCCTGCCCAATGAGAAAGCTCCTTCTTCCTAGGTCCTGCCCATTGAGAAAGCTTTCATAATTTTCCTGGTTACTGTATTTGATTTCAATTGCTCTCATAATAAAATATGATTTCTATTTGTCCTTGGAATATAATTAATTTAAGAACAAGTAGAATACAACAATAAAAAAAAATAATGTTACTAGTTAAATTATAATATGCAAATTGAAATACAGAACAATAATAAAAGGCGTTAACTAATGAATGGGAAATGATAAAGAAACCAAAATTAATGTACAGTTAGTTAAATCAAATATTGGGTACCAGACAATTATAATTATATAAAAAATGATGGTGTATGCTGTTGGAGCCCTTGATCCTTGCACAGGTAATAAAAATAATGTGATAGTTTAAGTTTGTCTCACAGCTGCTTTAGAAGCAAGTATATCACAGCTACTTGGCTGAGATTAGATGCTGTTTGTCAGAATTAGAAACAAAAACTCAGTGCTTTCTCTCCCTCTTTATTTCTCCTGCCTTGCCCTGTTCTTTCCCCTGCTAACTGAGCAAAGAGGCACCTTTTAAAAGTAGTGATTCTCTTTATTTTGCCGGGGGTGGGTGGGGAGCAACTGGCTGTATTCCCACCCCCAGTAGGAGTGTGTGAGCCCTCTCAGTTTGAGCTGGGCTCGATGTTGAGCCGGCTCAGCTCAACAGGCTTGGAGATGAACCAGACCGGTCTCAGCTGGTCTGAATGGAGCCCAACTGGGCCTGATTCAAACCGAGCCAGCTTGGAACTCTACTGGGAATCTGGTGAGGAAAGTAAAGGGGGTTGTCCTAAGTGAAGAGTGGGCAGAAGGGAAGTAAATAGATACTTACAAGTGCCGGCGGCTGGCCACGGTGGGGGGGTGGGGTGGGGTGGCAGGGGCAGCTCCACTCACCAGAGGCCTAGGCTACTCTGGGGGAAGCCAAAAGGGGAAGGGTGGATACCCATTTATTTCCCTCCCACCTCCTCTACACTTAGGACAGCCCCCTCGCCGTAATCCACTTCACCAGCAGAACTCAAGCTCAAACTGGGTGTGGTTCAACCAGGGGCAAAATCGAACTGGTAGAACCAGTTTTCTGCACATCCCTAATCTCCAGCACAGCATCCCTCCAGTGGCTGTTGCTGGTGTCTATCTTATTTTTCTTTTTAAGATGGTGAGCCCTTTGGGGACAGGGAGCCATTTTATTTATTTACATCTATGTAAACTGCTTTGGGAACCACTTTGGGCTGGGGGGAACATCCGCCTCCCACTGCCCCACCCCCCATGGCCACCGCTGCCGCAGTTGTTGATGGTGGTACTCATGAGTACCTATTTACTTCCCTCACAGCCTCTATACACAGGACAGTGCCCCCGGCCCCTGTACTGGTAAAGGGGAATCCTCACCGGATTCCCCTTTACCAGTAGAGCTCCAAGGCAGTCGAACCAGCTTGATTTGAACTCAAACCAGGTGCGGTTCAACCTGGGGACAAAACCCAACTGGCAAAACTGGTTTTGTGCACACCCCTAATCCCCAGCACAGAATCCCTCCAGTGGCTGTTGCTGGTGTCTATCTCATATTTCATTTTAGATTGTGAGGCCTTTGGGGACAGAGAGACATTGTGTGTGTGTGTGTGTGTGTGTGTGTGTGTGTTTTGTTGTTGTTTGTTTGTTTGTATCTATGTAAACTGCTTTGGGAACTTTTGTTGAAAAGTGGTATATAAATATTCATCATATTCTGATTCTTTCTTTCTTCCCTATTTTCCTCTCATCTCTCTCCTTCTCTACCTGATGGCTACCTTTCTCTTATTTTCATTGGCTGCTGCTGTCTGGAGCTTTCTGCTGATTTATTAGTTTGGTTTATTTCCCCTCCTTCTACCTTCAATCCAGGGACCCTGGCTACAATGGAAAGATATATGTACCATTTGGATAGATATATTGGCAGACTGATCAATCCATCAATAGACCAGTTTCTCAGCTACATTAATTGTCCTTGATCCCCTCCCAGGACCAGTAGAAAGAATGGCTGTGTACAGCCTTTGGGGGGGGGGGGATTGTGTGAGAGAGGGAGCATGGAAGAAACAAGTTTTATGAATATTTTCACGCCCATGGAAATGGCAACTTTCCTTGTGCAAACTGAAGCTCATGAAAATTCAGTACAGCTTTTCTTTCCATCTGTCTGGGTTTGGTGGGGCTTTCCTCGAGCTCTGCCTTATCTGAGGGTACCAGCCTCCATCTACTCCCAGTGCTCACTTCTGCCTCAGGAAGAAAGCCATCTCATTTTCCTTGTTCTGCTCTGTCCTGATGTCAAAAGCTGGGAGAGGGTTCAGCACTCTCTCCTCATCAGCAGCCATTCTCTCCGGTCTTAAATCTAATTTGAAACACCAAAACAATTTCAATTTTCCCAGCTGAGACATTTTGGCTGGGGGTGAGCAGGTGCTTTAAACAGAGGGAAGCAAGTCTCTCCAGCACTCCTCCACTGTCCCATCATGGCACTGTTACTTCCAAATGGCTGCACCGTCTCTGCAGATAAGCTGCACTGCTTATCTTCAGAATACAGAAGCATCCTGTATGGGAACATGAAGTTCCCTGTTGTTACTAGCAGTGCTTTTCTGCCAGCTCCCCAGAGCCCCCTTGTTTGTGTTTGAGTCTTCAGGCTTGGAGATCTCACTCTTGATATGTTCAGGAGACTCACAGCACCGTGAGCTCTCCATTTGTAACACATGGGGACAGACCACCTAGTTGACAGTGGACCAGTCACCCCTAGATTTGGCTACTAACAAGCAAATAGGAAAGGGGAGCAGATGCATGCCCTGCTTATCTGGGATACCCTAAGCAGACCCCAGAAATTAACTAAAGCAGATTAACTTTCTGCCAAGGCCACTCTGCACTCAGAGTGAAACTGCCTCATCCCCTCCCCTCCTTTTGCAAAGGATAGCAGCAAGCTAATACACCAATGAATTCAGATAACGCAGATAAGCTCATGGAGGTAAATCTCCCCCCTCACAAAAGAGGTTGAGTAAATGATAAGAACCTAGAGATGCACCCACTAAAAGTGCTGATTGGATTATTGGGCCCTCCACCCATGCATATTTCCTCTTCTCACGTATATGCACTATGTTTTCATGACAAAACAGCCTTGGTGTGCCTCAGCAATTCCCACATTATTATACTCAGGAAGAGCGATCTTGCAAGTTCCACCCAACACACCTATATTCAGCAAAAAAAGGGCAACAGGAATGTGGCACACTCAGGAAGAGCAATCAGCAACAATGGAATCCTTGCTGGTTTGACTCAACACACCTATTCAACAAAAAAGATGAACTGGAATGCCCCCTCCCCAGGACATGAATTGGGGTATATCTGGCCCCAATTCTATAATCCAGTGTGCTCTTCGCATGCCATTCACCTTGGTGTCACCAGCTGCTTGAGCGATTTACTGTTCACAGGCCACCACAGGCCACCACAGGTTCACAGGCCACCACATCAGGCTGTTTTCAGTTCTTCATCCCACTCTCCAGATTGGCTTCCTTGCCTAGCCTGATCTGCCCAGTCTTCCTCGCCAACATAGGAAACTGATTCGACAGAGGAAGTACCCTCATGGATTCACCTCTATTAATGAACCCCTCCAATCTTCTTATCCTCACCCCTGACCAAGCTGTCCAGGAGGAAAGGGGTCCTTCGGTTGTTCCAGAAGCCCTGATGTCTCTTCATCCAGATCAGGTGATATGAACGTTTGTCCCTTGCTGGGCCCAACTCTACACCTATTCCCTTTTCTTAAATCCAACCACCTCCTTCTCTAAAAGCCTCTTTCTCTTGCCCACCTGGAAATTTACACAATTAGGATTTTAAGCTAAAATGCCTCATTGCAGTTAAATGTATTTTTGATAGTATTTAACCACACATTTATTTCCGCTAGACCCCTCCCTACAATAAATCCATTTTTTTTAATTTTGAAACTTAAATTTTGCCTCAGTCCAGTCATTTCCTTGGTCCACAACTTTGCACAAATTAAATCAGACATGAAACTGTCCTTTCTGAGCTAATTTCCCCCACATAAGCCCGAATACAGATTTAGGGGTGTTCACCAATCATCCCGGGGCAGTTTCATTAATACTGTTCCCATGCAGGAAGCCCTCAGTGTGGTGCAGTTTATCTGCAGATATGGCACAACCTTTTGGAAGTGACAGCACCACAGTGGGGTGGCAGAGGTGTGCTGGAGGGGCAGGTAAAACCTGCCTCTCTCCATTTAAGGAACCCGCTCACCCCCGGCCAAAATGTTCCAGCCAGGGAAACTTGAATAGCTTTGGTGCCTCAAATTAGAAGCACCGAAACAGTTTGTGCACATCCCTACTTCATAGGTAGCCTTCTTCCTTTGGGTCAACTGAGATGTCCAGCCAGATCAGCAACTCAGGGATGAATGGTGAGTTATGGGTCCCACTTCCCTCAGCACCGGGGACAGTCCCAGTTACTACTATTCAATCATAATAAAGAGAATATCCAGAAGCTACACATTTATTTTTCAGAGGATACTAACAAAAGAAAGGGGAAACCATGGGAATGATGGATTAGATTATTATCTACAAGCATGGTAGTTTGTGCTATTTATTTAACTAACTAACACATTTTTATACTGCCCCATATGCAAATCCTTGAGCAGTTCACCATCTGAAAACACAATGAAAACATTAATACAATTAAAACAGTTTAAAATACAGATAAAAACTCTAACACTTAAAATTTTAAAACTATAAACTAAAAGCTTGACTATGGAAGTTAGAAGACTGAAACACTCCAACATAAGAACAGCCCTGCTGGATCAGGCCCAAAGCCTATCTAGTCTAGCATCCTGTTTCACACAGTGGCCCACAAGATGCCTTCGGGAAGCCCACAGGCAAGATCTGATGGCATTCCCTCTCTCTTGCTGTTGCTCCCTTGCAACTGGTATTTAGGCTGGAGGTGGCCTATAGCCCTCAGACTAGTAGCTATTGATAGACTTGTCCTCCATGAATTTAGCTAAGCCCTTCATAAAGCCATCCAGGCTGGTGGCTGTCATCACATCTTTTGGCAGGGAATTCCATGGGTTAATTATGCATTATGTGAAATAGTACTTCCTTTTGTCTGTCCTAAATCTTTTGGCAATCAGTTTCATGCGATGACCCCTGGTTCTAGTGTTATGCAAGAGGGAGAAAAATTTCTCTCTCTCCACACCAGGCATAATTTTATAGACTTCAATTATGTTGTTCCTCAGTCATCTTTTTTCTAAAGCTCCAGGTGTTATAGCCTTACCTCATAAGAAACATGCTTTAGGCCACTGATCATCTCCAGCGGAATACTAGTGAAAAATTACATTTTGTTCTAAATTGTGGACAGAATAATAATAAATAAATATTACCATATTTTATCACCTTGCTTAATAATTGAAGAGCCTGTACTGGGGATTTATTTGCCTTTGGAAAATACAGTATACACAAAAACTGTCTTTGATTAAATTCCTTCTTTAACGATGGGTATGGAATCTCGACTGCAGCTCAGTCCCTAAGCAGATGAACATGCTTCAGATGATTGCATGTTGGAGTCCCCTTTTAGACTCCCTTGCGGAAAGCCTGCCTGAAAAATTGTAGGTCACCTTTAACAAGGCAAGCTGTTCTGAGACTATTTTAGGCATTGATTCAACTACTGCTGGACTTTTAAAAATATGACATCCAAACCTAATCTCTTATTGTGCTTGCATTGGCCCTGAGCAAGGATTTCATAATGGATCACAAACTGAGCATTTAAAATTGAGCACAGGTACCCCAGTCCAGCAATGCACATGTGTACACAGAAGGTACTTCTGCGTGCAGTCTTCTTGCTGGTTTAGGAACTTCATGAACATCTTGAGTCAGCTAAAACAATTCCCATCCAGCAATTGCAGTGAAATTTGTCTGTCTGTCTGTCTTTCTATCCATGTATGACATTTGTATCCCACCTTTCTTCAAGGAGCTCAGGATGGCATACATATTTCTTCCACCCCACTGAATAGCACAAAGGAAAATGTGTAACATTGGGCTTTGAGCAGTTTCTTGTAACCCATACAGTTCTTTTAGGGAGGAGATGCATGCATTCATCTAAAGAGAAAGAGACATGCATTATGAGAAGTGCACTTTGAAAAATGCATCCAAACAAAGGTTTGTTCTTCTGAACATTCATCTCACTGCCTGCCTGGAACTTCTGCTAGTATGTGCCTTTGTATATTTGTTTCCACAAAGTTTGAACACCAGAGCTTGGGTCTGCACCTTCTACCCATTGGGTCATATTCCTCTACAGTTTCAACACCCCCTACCAAATTTCAAAGGATGGGTAAAAATACACCCTTCATTTTAATACAATATTGGATCTGAAGACTGTGATATCTGAATGAATATTGGTGTCCATATTCAGGCCACCATTCTTCATTTTAAGCTTAAACCCCATTTGATTCCTATACCTGTTTTCAAGGAGACTAGGAAACATGTAAACACTCTAACATGTTATTTCCCTTGAATATTGGAATGATTTGAATATCCCCACCCCAATTCCTTTTTATGGGCGCCAGAAGAGATATAAAACACATGGTAAGAAGTGATATGGCTTTTGAGCAATTTGATATCAGAATGAAATTTGATACATGCATTTATTACATAACTCCGCTTGAAGTTCAAACATCTGTTTGACTGCTTTCAAGGGCTGAAAGAGAAACTTGTATAAAATATTGTCATATGATATCTAAAGAGAGGCATCTTAAAAACTGTGCCTTACTCCTTCCTTTTTATCATAAAACAAATAACTTACATTAAAGACCATTCCATGACTAAGGAATAGTTATCCTACTCATCTAGTTTTATACAGTATGACATTTTATTAACTAAAAGTTCTTGAGATCATTTTAAATCCTGGCCCATTGCCATTGCTATAAGAACAGAAAACTACTTGACTTTGCCTGGCAAATCAATACACTTGTTCTCTTCCCAAGGCCTTCCACTATTTTATAAACTTTTAATTTACTTTTTCTTTGACTAAAAATGTCTCCATAAATACTTTGTGAGAAGTCACATTTACAGGTTCAATACAGCAGGAGAGTACTGTGCACGAAGCTGCTGCTATGAATTCATCCACAGAGAACACCTGAACATATTAATGTGTGTGCACATCATACTGCCTTGACCTGGCTGGATGTGTCCTTTAGGCCAAATTGAGTGTGTCTCGCATATTCAGATCCTGCATCTTTACCACCCTCAAAACCAAAGGTATCCTGCTCCCTTAAATGAATCTGGTCATTCTCTCTTGCTCCCTACTTATGGGACTTCTTTGAACATGCAGGTGATTCCATGTCTTTTCTCTCTTCGTTTAAATCCATCCTCAGAATCCATCTTTTCCATGTGATCTTTGGCCTATCTTCTTAATTCTCATCCCAACTGTAACCAAATTCATGTGCATGTAACATCATTTGCCTGTATTCTTTCCTTGTCTCTCCCTCCCTCTTTGATTTCTCCACTACCACTATCTCCTGGTATGAAGGAGCTGTCCATGGTGCCTGTGAAAATTTGTAAGGTGACATAGGCACAGTATTAACAACAATAATAATAATAAACCAAAAGGGAATTAGCATATTAGCAACACTGTGTATCTTCAATAACTTCTTCATTGTGTTTATGAAAAATTGTACATAGTGGCTTAGAAACTGTATAGTAGATCATCATGTGATCTATTCATAAAATAATTAATCTCTTCTGAATATTTGATATATCTTGGCATATATTAGTGGTAAAAATATATGCCTTTTGCACAGTTTGCTAAGAATGAATTTAATATTCTAATCAATCATTAGTAATACATGCACTTTTTAATAATAATAATAATAATAATAATAATAATAAAAAATATAGCTTCACATATGCCATGGAAGAAAAATAGCCTACTTGTAATCTATTTATTTATTTTGAGACCATTACTTGCAAAGCAAGAGTTGGTGCTTGATAAAAATGATCTAAATAAATTCAATAAAGAGACAAACTATTCATTCCTTGGCATATAAAGAAAGGAAGGTAAACCAGGCTTTCTATGTAAATGAACTGTTCGAAATCTCTGCCTCTGGCACACAATTACCAACTCTGGACTATGCATCAGGAGTGCTGTCTTGAGGGCTGTATTACATTTAATTATTGGTAGCGCATCACAACTAGCTGCACTAAAATACATCTCTTCTGTTAACATTTTACTTTTTTTATTCTCTCCATCCTCTGATGTTGTTGAGGACATGCTCAGAAATCTCTAGGAAACCCAGAGGATTTAATTTAAAACATAAAATAAATCAATATTACCTTCAGGATTGTTTTTTGTAAAGATATGTCTGCTTAACTGATGACAGTGTACAAAAACATTAATAATTACTGCAAGGTAATTTGTGTAGACCTTACTGTAAATCAATAGCTTATCTCCTAACTAGTTCAACAACCCTTCCACTTCTCTACTAGGAAAAGATAGTATAAGTCAATTAGAAACATGGAAAGCTGTGTCGGTCATCTTGAAGGCTTCAGCAGTCATCAGGGAGACACTTCTAAATAGTGCCTCAGTGTCTGCAACACAAGAACTTTGGTTTGTGGAATGCTTTGAAAGCAGGCATGTAGCTATAACTAAACGAGGTGGGGCAAATTGCCTGAGGGAGTGGGACCGACTAGCTGGGTGACAGCTCACTTTCCTCCTCCCACTTTCCCAACTCACTGGCATATGGTTGGCTCCTGATTAGATGACTCATCTTGACTTCAAGCAAGGTGAGTCCTCTCCAGGAAGTGAGGAATGTCAGGCAGCATCCTTCCCTCTTCTGCAGCAAAGACATGGGGAGGGGGAGGAGAAAAGGGGGGGCTAAGGGGAGCAGGGCCCATCTTCACCTCTTGTCCCAGGGCCCACTCCAAGCTTGCAACACTCCTGTTTGCAAGGTCATCTCTGCTTCTTATGCTGTCTTGCCTTATATTACACCTCCAAGTCCATGTGATGCTCAGCTGTACACAATTCTTTCATCCAACTATTTGGATTCTTTTTAATGCACAACCACCTTGGAGGCTGGATCAGGAATGCAAACAGCAGGGGAAGGAACTGTGGCCTTTCCTCATGGGTAGGAAAGCTGCTGGGGTACAATTTTGAGCAAATAAATGGCAGGAAGGAAACAAATTAGTCACTCCTTTCCTCCACTAGTCCCCCCCCCCTTTTCTTGGTCTTGATTGCAGCCTGATTTGTTTTTAAAAATCAGACAATCAGTGGAGTGTCATGAGTAATTTGAGCTTGAGTCAGAACATTAGACCGGACATCTACACTTCTCCCATTAATTTAGTAACAAATGAAAAAGGACTGAAGGGGCCTGAATCAGACCTGTTTTTCATTGTTCAAAATTAATGCACATCCCTATTGCTTACCCTTTCAGTAAGAAAGACATTTGATGTACTCCTTAATTTGATGGTATTTGGTACTATAGAAAAAAGGACAGAGTGAGATCTCTTCCAGAAAGTCCATGATCTCTTCCGAAAAGTCATATGGCGGGGTCACATGAGCATAGCCCAGTTTTCTTTGGTGTGACATATTCCTCTGGAAGGCCAAGTTAATTTGAGTTGCTGAGTTTTGAAAAATACAGAATGGGACAACAAAATATTTTTTGTATTTAAATAAGAGAGCTTCCCCTCCCCCTTTTCACTCTGCTGGATACCCAACTGAGAAAAATTCACAAGTATACAATTTCAAAAGCCTGCATGAAATACATATAACATCAGCCATTATCTTTCACTGAACAGTTATTTAGAATTTCCTTTGGGTATAGAGCTGTGATCCTAAGCACATAAATTGAATTTGATCACGCATACTTTTGCAAAATATGTTTAGGAGTGAAGCAGTAGACTTTTCCATCTACTAACAAATTAAATATTCCCATTCCGCCTTGTGGAGTAGACAAACCATTTGTTGCCACATTTCATTAATAGGGACACTGTGGTATAGACTAGAGTACTACAAAATGGCACTTAAGTCTGATTTGTAAAGTTTGGGTGTTAGAAGTTAAACTTGAAAACTATCAATTTTTATAATTCAAAAAATGACTTCTTATACCCAAGTTGTATGCATCAGGTTCTCTAATCTATTAAAAAGAAAACCCTCTTGGTATATTCCCAAATTATTGCTAAGCCTTATAGTTTAACAAGAAATTATTTCTATAAAATCTTAGAACATGGAATAACATTATCTTACTTCATCTTTCTGACATACATTAGGGGACCTAGAACTATCTATACAACCTACAGTTTCTTACAAATGATCTTTCCTTGAAGCTGCATAATAAACAGCAAGGTTCTTTTTTTGTGTTCCAGATTCGAAAAAGAAGTAGTAAATATGCTGCCACCTCATGGAGGAGAAAGATAGGTTTCTTTAAAATAATATCAGTCCTGGCTGACATGCTGTGCAATGTTTCAAGAGCACCGTTGTACAAGCACAAAAGTTGTGCGCAGATAGATAGATAGATAGATAGATAGATAGTATTTTACTGTTGTGCAGCTCTGTGCAATTTCTTTGCATGCACAACTGCACAAACATTCCACTGCATGTGTTATGTTGCCCAGTATGTCAGCCCATGTCTAGTGACTGATTCTGCATCCTTGAAGTCAATGGGAGCTTGTCACAGGTTTCAGAAGTCTTCAGGATAAACTAGAAATCCTCTGGCTTCAGGAGAAACTACGTAGCATAATCAACATGTCATCCTGTGTCCATTTTCCATCAATTTAATTTTGAGCATCTGGTATGAGAAATAATGGCTGCTCCAGTCTAATGTGCATGCCAAAATATTTTTGCATATACAATGAAGTATGGTCAGTTTTCACAAATCACACCTTTCCCCTGCATCCCATTGTGTCTCCCAAAAATATGTCCCTGAGGGTTGTGTGACCTTAAGGGATATATTTTTGGGAGGCACAAAAGAAGAGGGAAGAATGAAAATCGCCCCTCCCCTGCGGCACACACTTTCCCCCCTTTTGCATAGAAAATGCTAGTCTAGATGTCAGCTAATGATGTCACTTAATACATCCAACAGGATCAGTAATACTATAATCCTCTGCTTATAAAATAAGCAAGAATATTTTAACAATATCATGCTATGGGAACAGAAGTTATAAAAATATCCAAAGAAAATATGTAAACACTATGTAAAGAGAGGAGTTGTCAAATCAGAAACATTTTCTTATTAATGAAAAATGTCTAAACTTGTGTGCAAAAATGATACTTGAAAACAAAAAGAAATTTGAAAAGAGAACATTTCTATTGTATGCATCTTCCTATATCACTGCTGCCTGATATAGTACCAGCAGGGACTCGAACCGGCAACCTTCTGCTTGTCAGTCAAGCATTTCCCCACCGCGCCACTTAAGGTGACACCTGCTAAAGGACTACAGAACTATTAAAGAACTATATTTTTAAACCCAAAAATGCATTACTGCTTGGAGCAGGGGAGTATGTGTATGTCCTTCTTAGTGTTTTTAAATAATCTAGATGAGAACTATTCTGGAGTGGTACACACATGATTTGGAAAATTCAAATGTAAAACCAGGGATGGTGGGGAAGATTTGAAAAATATTGTGAGCTGGGAGGGATTCAGAATATGGAAATGCCCTGCCGTTTCCTGAAGAAAGGTCAAATCTGAATATTTGCTCAGAAGAGCCCCTCCCATAAAACTCACAGCCTTATCTAAATAGTGTCCATTTGTTGCAGGGGTTGAAGCTTTTGTGTGTGTCATAGCCTGGGAAACTACCAGTATGAAAAAAGGAAAAAGAGGCAATCGGCTTATTGACAGAATAAGTGATTTTAACATCAGACCCCTGCACTCCAGGATAACTTATCTGCAGGATGGGAAGAGAACAAAAGACATTGAGGCGAGTCTTACGATCAGTGAGACTCGCTGGGAAGAGTTTTGCAGGGAGAGCGGGCTTAGCACACTCTCCCCACAGATGAGCAGGCAGGAAGCCCTGGGCATCTGGATCAGCTGCCCACACGACTGCCGGCTCTGTTATGGAGCCAGCAGGGGCTGTGGGGTTTCCCCGGAAGTGCCAAGATGCCCCGTGTGAGCGCATCCTGGAGAGGGGCATCCTGGAGAGACCCCCGAGCCCAGGAGGCTGCTTGTCTCCCTGTGTGTTGCCACGACATGGAGCCGTGCCACAGCAACACATGACCAAAGATAAAGAGAGGTGTAAGGCTGAATTTGTTTGAGTGCAAAAGAGAGTGTGTAAATATGGAGGGTTGCAGATATGCTTTGTTATGCGCTGCTGTAAAGCTCTAGATCACCTGCTGCACTACTGCACAAGAGGGAAGTACCAGCACTCCTGACTCATGTGCAGTTGTAAGTGGTGTGCGACTTCCATTATTCTCTATGAAAGTAGTGTGTGCAACATGTGATTGCATGAGAGTCAGCCGTAATGGTACTGCCCTCTTGGGCAGCAGTGCACCAAGTGCTTTAGACCTTCTGCACCACCCAGGGGCGTAGCAAGGTTGGAGTGGGCCCAGAGACAAGATTTTAAAATGGGCCCCCCCCCCCAAAGTCCAGGGCCTCCGCACACCCCAGGCCCCCAAGGATTTAAGTCTGATATTCCAAAATAAGTATGCTGCCTGCAAATACATTTCACTGAATACACACACACACGTCACAATATATAGTGATATACATTGAGTACTATACATTTATATTACTTTTAATGCCTAGAACACACTAGAAAGATGAATTATTAAAATGGGCCCCTCGCTGCAGATTAGCAAACGAGACTTTCAACCATGCAGGGTGAGCCTATGTTTGTTTTCTCAGAATTCTGAACAAATTCAGTCAAGTTTGATTGCAGGAGGTTTTTCACAGGAGGCTTTTAAAGCCCTTTAAGACACATCTCCTCTGGAATGGAGGTGCTGCATTCACATGTTGGCCAGATTGACCCTGAAGTCCCTGCAAGTTATTGGGGAGCAGTTCACACACAAGAAAAATAAAATAAAAGCACCACACATGCTTCACAGTTCTCACTCAGACCTTCTGGGTTGCAAAACAACTTGAACATAAGTGCATTTATAAATGAATGAATGAATGAATTAAATAAATAAAATACTGGTCCAGAAGTTTTTGCAATTTTCTGCCATGAAACAAGCCACTTATAGGACTTTTAAGATAGTTTTTTTTAAGTCAGCAAATTTTCCAAGCTGTTTCAAAATAAATATTCAGAGACTTCTCGGTCCCTCCCCCCCCCCATATCCAAGCCCTATGGCAAGCAGATCCCTATATATGGGGGGGGGGGGGGCGGGAAAGGTAACCACAAAAAGGAGTTCACACTCTACCTGGCAAATGCTGGTCTGGGTTAAGCAGGGCAGCAGGGGGTCTTCTGCTGCAGAGAACACTCTGGCTGCCTCCTCCTTCCTGGCTGGCTTGGGCCCTACTCGAGTTCAGGCTTCACTGCGGCCTACACGGAGGCCTCCGTGGAAGCCCCGCCCACCCGCCGATCAGCTGAGAGGCGGGAGAAAAGGAGCTCTTGGCAGCTTGCCTGCTGCTTCCATTGCAGCCAGCAGAACAAGCTGGAGAGACGGCGAACAGGGCAAGTGGCTGAGGGGCCTTGGGGCTGGGCAGGGGGCAATGGGGAGTCACATGAGGTGCCCCTGGGGTGCCCCTCCAGGCAGTGGGGCCCCCAGACAACTGTCTCCCCTTGCCCTATCATTGTTACGCGCCTGGCACCACCCACATTACCTTGAAGGACTTGTAAGTCAATGCCTAGAGGTCATCCCTGAGAGTCACAATGGTCCATTGGTTGTCAGACACTTGGGTTCAAATACCACCTTTTAAGCTAGGGGTGGGGAACCTTGGCCCTCCAGCTGTTTTTGAACTACAACTCCCACCATCCCCAGCCACAAGGGAGTTGTAGTTCAACAACAGCTGGAGGGCCAAGGTTCCCAACCCCTGTTTTAAGCATTAGCAGATGACCATTAGCAGATGACTTGCAGCCTCAGTTCCTCAACCATGAAATGGGAACACTTTCCTACTTGATAAGTCTGTTGTGAAGACAGACATCTGTATTACTGGTATGCTAACCATGATATAATAACGCTTTTTAAAAATAACCATTAAGGGAATGATTCTGCCTCCCAGTACATCTCCACTACTGCTTACCAGAAACCTCCTTCTGCCGGTTCCCTGCTAGCAGCCCTTCCATGTGCAGGGAGATGCACTTGCAGAAGGGCTGCACACACCTGTCGTCTTGCATAGGGAGAGGCTAGATTGGTCTCTTAATATCTTTGAAGGCACTGCTATTTGCAAAGATATAGGAATCAGAATCAACTTGATTATGGTCAAAGACCAGCAAATGTGTAGCTATATGTCCGTTGGTTGTTTCTGTATATATTATCAGTGGTACAATCAAAATTATTCATTTACTGTTTACAGCTGTGTAAGGTTCTTTCTTTTCTCTAGTACATTTTCCCCCTCATAATGTTCTGCAGCTTCATAGCTATAGTGGGATATTTAAAAGTATCATATTCATACACAATTAGCAGCTGTGCAATGATATTGCTTTCAATTTGTTCTCCACCTTTCTCCTGTGTTTTTCAGTAAAATTTCTGGTACAAAAAACCTAAATAAAATCCAACCATAGCAAAATTACTGCAAAGCACCAAAAGCTCCTTGGCAGATAGTATATCACTTTAGTTGTTATGACTCACAGGTTGCTGCAAGATTATAAATGTAGACTGTCTGTAATTATGCAGCTAGCAATATGCAAAACAACAGCAAAGCTGTGTTAGCAAATGGAAAATATGTTTTTGCCAGATTCCACTAAGGCGAATCATTTTGCAACTTTGTTTAATTTTCTGCACAAGGAAAAACAGTTTTCAGAAGGCAGAGACTATTTTAATTGGGAGGATGCCAGTGGTCCTCCGTCAAAACTGGAGTATTGTACTTGACGTAAACATTCAAAAATATCTGCACCACTTTGGCAACGGGCTAATGAAAAAATGCCGTCTCATGATTGAAACGACAAATAATTGCCTGTGTTGGAAAACATTCTCAAAGTTCTCTTCTCACACAGCTGTGACTACAGTTGCATATCCCTGCTCGGTGCATCAAAGGAATTGTGGGGTGCATCTTTCTCAGATATTTATCCTAGCTATGTAACCAGGGAAGAGCAGAAGCTGTCCACATCCTACGCTTATTCCTCATTAAGGTGCCACTGCTGGGTTTTGCTGAAGGAACAAAATTCCCCACTCCAAGGTCCAGCATTAGATACTCTGCCTCTGGTGCTGAAAGGAACCCCAGGCAATGTATAGATCACATACTGGTGAGGCAATATGCATAATGGATCTACATCAAATTACCATCACCAGTATATGATCAATACATTGCCTGGGGGTTCCTTTCAGCACCAGAGGCAGAGTACCTAATGCTGGGTATAGCAAAGCTGTAAGTCATCAATTTCCAACACACACACACCCTTTTCATGTGCCAGCGTGGTGTAGTGGTTAGAGTGCTGGACTAGGACCGGGGAGACCAGAGTTCAAATTCCCATTCAGCCATTATACTAGCTGGGTGACTCTGGGCCAGTCACTTCTCTCTCAGCCTAACCTACATCACAGGGTTGTTGTGAAAGAGAAACTCAGGTATGTAGTACACCTCTCTGGGCTCCTTGGAGGAAGAGCAGGATATAAATGTAATAATAATGATAATAATAATGGCTTAAGAATGGCAACTTGAAGAAAGAAACAGAGGGTTTAATACTGGCTGCACAAGAACAGGCACTAAGAACAAATGCAATAAGAGCAAAAGTCGAAAAGTCAACAACAAACAGCAAGTGCCGCCTTTGTAAAGAAGCAGATGAAACAGTGGACCACCTAATCAGCTGTTGTAAAAAGATCGCACAGACTGACTACAAAGAAAGGCATGACAAGGTAGCAGGGATGATACACTGGAACATCTGCAAAAAACACAAGCTACCTGTAGCCAAAAATTGGTGGGACCATAAAATTGAAAAAGTTGAAGAAAATGAAGAGGTAAAAATATTATGGGACTTCTGACTACAAACAGACAAACATCTGCCACACATTACACCAGATATAACTGTTGTCGAGAAGAAAGAAAAACAAGTTAAAATAATCGACATAGCAATACCAGGGGATAGCAGAATAGAAGAAAAAGAAATAGAAAAAAATCACCAAAAACAAAGATCTACAAATTGAAATGGAAAGGCTGTGGCAGAAAAAGACCAAAGTAATCCCAGTGGTAACTGGCGCCCTGGGTGCAGTTCCAAAAGACCTTGAAGAGCACCTCAACACCATAGGGGCCACAGAAATCACCATCAGCCAATTACAAAAAGCAGCTTTACTGGGAACAGCCTATATTCTGCTATGATATCTATAACAACAGCAACAACATTGACAATAAAATTCAGCCATCCTAGGTCCTTGGGAAGGACTCGATGTCTGGATAAAACAAACCAGTCAATAACACCTGTCTGACCGTGTAAATAAATAAATAAATAAATAAATAAATAATAATGTGCTAAGGTGCCCGATTGGATTTAGAGAGAGTATCTGGGATATAAGCGTGTGGGTTTTAAACAGAGAGACATTGAACACTGAGGTTGACATCTGTATGTCGAAACGTCTGTTCTTTATTTGTATTTTTTAATTTTATTTTAATCTACACTGTTAAAAGATCTGGGGAGAAGAATGTATAGATGTCCATACAGCAATGTATGTCTGTACAGAATATACAAATAGTCGGTTCTTCTGACAATACATCCCACTTATAAATCCTCCACCAAACATTTCTCTCCATGCTGCCTTTCTGCCTGGTGGCAATGCAAGGACTTTATTATTTTTATTTATTTAATTTATTTATTGTTAAATTTATATATCAGCTTTCAGGTTCCTCTTCCTCCTGTATAGAGGGCGCCAGACTGCCTCATATGGCCACTGGGGGAGTGTTATTCCACCGTCCAGCAACCTGTTCCTTTCACAGACTGCCCCAAAGAACTGCCGCCTCCAGCTCTCCCAGGGAGCCTCAGAGCTCCTTCTCCTGGCAGCTCTCCTCCTGGACTGGTCCCTCCTCACTGGCCAGCTCTGTCTTATATAACCCATGGCAGGTGGGGAAAGTCTTGTGAGAACTCAGGCCAAGATCTCATGTGAGTTGCCCCTGATACTGCGATGACTCGCCATCTTCAAGAGAAGGCATGCGGCTATCTTGTGGGGGCCAGGCAGATGCTCCCTGGCTGGGACAAGCAGCCACCTCCAGGAATGCATGGCCAGGAAGGACTGACACCAGACACACTGGGAGGGTTGGTTACCAAATGCCGGCCCGATCTCTTGCGGTGGCCTGCAGCACATTGGGGGATCCCTTACAATAAGACTATAAACATTACACAACAAAGATATTAAAATGGAATATAAAAATACAAATCAAATTCAAAGTTTAAAACACAGACATAATATAACCATAAAGTACAAATTAGCAGTGGCAGCAACAACAACAACAACTTCATCTAAAGCCTGGGTAAAAAGCCAAGTATTCACTTGCTCTCTAAAAACTGTGATGGAAACTGAGGAGCAGATTCCCACCAGGAGAGCTTTCCAAAATCTGGAGGCAATAACTGAGAAGGCCCTGTCCCACATGCACGACAGCTGAGCCTCCCTCATTGTCAGCACATGGAGTAGAGCCCCCTTCGATGACCTTGTCAGGCGGACAGGAACCCTTGGGAGCAGGCAGTCCCCCAGATATCCAGGGCCCAAACTGTAGAGGGCTTTAAAGGTCAAAAACAGCACCTTAAATTGAACCTGGAAACAAACTGGCAGCCAATGTAGCTCTTACAAAATGGGCATAAAATGATCCCAACAAGTAGCTCTGGATAAAATCCTAGCTGCCACATTTTGCACTAGCTGCAGTTTCCAAATATTATTTGAATACTCTTCAAGGCAGCCCCATGTAGAGTGCATTACAGTAATCCTGTCGTGATACGACTAACACATGGGTAACAGTGGCCAGATCTCCCTTTCTTAGCCCTTCCTCTGTCTCCTTGAATGGATAAAGGACCACCAAGTTGCAACCTTCCTGTCTTTGTGCCTTGAGTTTCAGTGCATTTCCTTGCCTCTCCGTGTAGTGCAAGAAGTTGGGGAACATTGTCTAGTTGGCTCAGCACATGCTGGCACATTCTGTTCCCAAAATGGCAAACTTCCAGAGCACTTGTATGGCAGACTTGAAAATGCTTGTGAGTCATGCTCCCTCCCTTTAGCTCTAATTGGGGTAACTGCTTGCTGTTGCCCTTGTTGGTCAATGGCTGACATCCTAACAACCATGAGAAACTGAGAGCTCTGTGATTGCCCAGAAAGCCTTCCCTATGAAGGCACTGCACAGCACACAGCGGGGAGGACAAACTATGGCATCCTTCCTTCTGTTCAAAGGGTCAGGGTGTTTGTTATTCATGGCTCCTTGAATAAATGTGTCCCTGAGGGTTATGCAAGCCTCCAGGACATACTTTTGAATGACTCGGACCGCTTCCAGGGGAAGGAGAGATGAACAGAATTTGCCCTCCATCCCTCCTTCCCACAGACGCACTCTGTGCCACCTGAAACTGCATTTAGGGGTGTGTAAAAACCAAAAATTGTGGTTCAGTTTGAATTCAAACGGAACTGCATGTGGGTGAACCAGTTTTGGTGAACCAACCGGCTGGTCCAGTCCATTTGACTAAACCAGTTAAATGGTTCGAGCACCTATACTTGTCAAGGGTGTAGCAAGACCCCCAGGGGCCAGGGGACGAACCCAGATAGGGGGCCCCCATCGCATGCCCTCGTGCCTCAAGCTATGCCCCCTGCATCTGAAATCAGATGTAAGGGGCAGGGCAGCTAACATCTCCCCGCCGCCACCTCTACCCTACCCTGCCCTGCTGCTCCTGCCCTGGTGCCACTACTTATCTTGGCTTCCAGCTCTGGGGTTGGGGTGATCCGAGTGGGACAGGCAACAGGCACAGTGGGCCTCTCCTCTATAGCCAAACTGCATGCCTACACAGTTCGACTATGGATGTTGCCCTTGACATCACGAGCATGCAATGTCATGGGCATGCCAGAGTGGAGAGACCCCCCACTGCCATGCCCGCCACCTGTCCCACTCAATCACCCCTACTACCCACCCCCCAGAGCTGGAAGCCAAGATAAGAAGGCACATGGCACTCTGAAGAGAAGGATCCCCAAAATTCACCTTCCCCATTGCACACTGCACTGTGCATAGCTAGAATAAGTCATCTGTAGCAGGTGTGAAGCTCATGTTCTGCACCCACTGGGGTAGCTAGAATGTTAGCCAGCATTTCTTTCTGTGTCTTCATTTTCAGTCAGAGATACCACCTCAGTAGGCCTTATTCTTGAATGTAATCAATATATATATAATTATATCATTCCACAAATCATTCCACAAATCAACAGGTAAAATAAATATCTTTCACTTGCTGACATGCTATTAATATATGATTGTTCAGGTTTGAAAGAAGTTCTTCTTTATGCATGGGCAGAATCAGACTTGATCCCGCTTTCTACAATTCCTCCAACAGCTATAGATCCAGCTTTCTACAAATCATCTTGACCAGGGTGAGAGACATTTGTGTCAAATTACACAACTTTCCAGGATTGAAGTTGCCTCTAGAATCCAGTGTAGATTATATGAGGACTGCAGCTGGATGCTGTGAGAATAGATGACTGCTGTATGGTATTGATGGCACATTCTTTTAGCAGCCATTCATGGGATACTGCAAAGGCAAACTCATTGCCAGGAAATTTAGGGTCAACAAAAGGAAGTACTTTTTCACATAGCACATAATTAATCTATGGGATTCTCTGCCACAGGCTGTGGTAATGGCCACTAGCTTGGATGGCTTTAAAAGGGACTTGGACAAATTCATGGAGGACAGGTCTATCAATGTCTACTATACTGGTGGCTATAGGCCACCTCCAGCCTCAGAGGCAAAATGCCTCTAAATAACAGTTGTAGGGGCCTGTGGGCTTCCCAGAGTCATCTGGTGGGCAACTGTGGGAAACATGATAGGCTTTGGGCCTGATCCAGCTGGGCTGTTCTTATGTTCTTATGAAGTTACAATGCATCTAGCAGAAATCCATAATGTGCATCTGTAGCATTATTACTAGTAAATTATATTACTATCTATGTGGTCGCTAAGAGTCGTCACCAACTTGACGGCACTTAATCAATCAGTCAATGAATTTACTATAGTAAGTGGCATTGGAGGGAAGTGCTGTGCTTGTTCAAATGCACCAGGCAGAAAATTACTTGATGTATCTCGATCAACTGATTGGAAAAAGTGCCCCTATTGCAATTGGCCTTCCCAGCCTAATGTTGAGCTGAAAGGCCAAGGCAGTAATGGCTGCATGGAGACTAATCTGGAAAGCTGACATTATATACAAGTCTATATGAAATCTTTACTGCTTACATGGTGGATGAGTGGACTTTAACTTGTAGCCTCCACACCTTTTAAAGCATGATTAAAAATTGTAAATAACAATTCTCATTTTTGATAGTTTAATGTATACATGGGAACAGAGAGAAAAAACTGAAACCAGGGGAGTCAAATGGCTAGAAAATCCAAAGGTCTTAGTCCTATGACAAGCTTAAAAGTATACAAGATAAGCACCGTGGTTATTGATAGCAGTAATTAAATCACATTTAAACTTTCATTACATTTACTTCATTAAAATTAAAATTGAAGTAATAATGCTCTGCCGTTAAATTAATTTAAATTAAAACAATTAAATTGAATTAAAAGTTAATTAAACATTAAATCTGAATTAATTAAAGGAATATTATTGCTATTGTTCATTATCACCATGCTTATCTGTATTCTTTTACATTGTCACAAGATAAGGACCTTTGCAAGTTCTAAATTTTAGGAATCTATAAATGCAGTTTATTTTGACTCCCCCTTTTTACCACTGTACATAGGAACACAATGCCATATACTGAGTCCATCTAGCTCAGTATTGTCTACACAGACTGGCGGAGGCTTCTCCAAGGTTGGAGGCAGGAATCTCTCTCAGCCCTATCTTGGGGAAGCCAGGGAGGGGACTGGGAACCTTCCCAGAGTGGCTCCATCCCTAAAGGGAATATCTTACAGTGCTCACACATCAAGTCTCCTATTCATATGCATCCAGGGTGGACCCTGCTTAGCTCAGGGGACAAGTCATGCTTGCTACCACAGGACCAGCTCTCGTCTCCTCTTCATATATGATATATCTGCCTATTGAGGATTACACTTCATGCATCTGATGAAGTAAACTGTAGCCCATGAAAGCTTATGCTACAATAAATAGGTTAGTCTTTAAGGTGCCACGAGTCTCTTTGTTGTTGTTTTCTGTTTATCTCAATCACCTGAGTTACCAAGTTCACTGACTAATTAATGATGATTGACAATCTGATAATGTCCCATTTGTATTTTATTAACTTGTAAGACTTCTCATTTATCCTGCAAATTGTGTCAAGCTCGACATTTATTGGAAAGAGTTTGTCTCTCTCAGATGTATCCCTAGAGATGGGGATGGTAATAATGTGTTCAGAAACATTCTGAAGATGAAATATATTGATGCCTGAAGCAGTCCTTTTGACTTCATAGCGATAACATTTTATCCTTCTTGTCTTTTAAGAATAAGTTGTTTCTTGGGCAAGCTGTTGGTTATGTGAATGTCAATTACTAACTGGTGACACTGTGCAAATTTAGATCAGTTGAAGATGTTGCTCTATGTTTTGTGAGACCTTCAATTTTGCAAAGGTAGGTACTATTGCTGTAGGGGCGGGGGCCACTTCTAAACAATATGCCTGCTTCATAGGAAGAAGAATTGTTTGTATCTCCTCCTGCAGTGGTAATGATTGGAAAACTTACAGAAAACAGTGCTCATGTATGGTGATTTCTGGCCATCAGTCTTTTTTTAATTAAAAAAAACCCCCAAGATAAAGCCAATTTTAAAATTATATTAGCATATGTAATTAGTATATATAATTATTGGTATATCAGATTCAAATTATCTTACTGCTGCTTAACCAAGGCCAATGAAGTTGGCCGAGTGGAGGACATTTCCCAGGAAGTATATAGGATCAGGTTTTGATGAGTGTTTACAGGAAGGGAATACAATTATAATGCTCTCTCATAAGGTGATATAATTATAATGGTCTCTCATAAAGTGAATGGAGGCAATGGCTTCAGGTGGTGAGTGTGCTATGGGGTGGGAAGTCTGTGTACCTTACCCCACCCCACCTCCACCCCCCAAATGGGTGCCACATCATTTGCCCACTGCCAGTCCACAGCCATATTTCCTCCTCTCCACTGCCCCTCTTGCCTCCTCCTTTCCTCCCCCTTCTTGGGTGTTATTTGCATGCCTTACCCCCCAACTTCCCCTCTTCTAATTTCTTTCCCCACTGCTCCCCTTGTGGGAGCATGCTCTGCCAGCCAACCTCCTGCTGCTGCTGCTGCTGCTGCTGCTCCCACTATCTCTGCCACAGTTGCTATCCTTCGCCACTGCCTCTGCTCGAGCAGCAGCAACCAGCTTGCTCGCTCATCTGTCCATCCATCACCACTGCTGCTTCCACAGCACTTCAGTTGTTTCTGTAGAGGGGGAATGGGGAGGCGGCAGCAGGCTCTGGCCCAGGAGGTGAGGCTGACAAGGCAGCAAGGTGAGGCCAGCAGCACAGCACACCATGCCTTGTGTCAGGCACCCAAATCCACAGAGCCGCTACTGAGTACACAGTAATTTGAGAACTGCTTTAAGATCAGTCAAAAGTGCTCTGTTAAACAGTGTTAAACACCCCCACCCACCCGCTACCTTTTGTGACAACTTCCTAAGCCTTTATTAGACTATGGTGAACATGGTCCTCTAGTTCAGGGGTTCCCAACCTGTGGTACTCCAGATATTGCTGAACTACAATTCCCATCATGCCCAGCTACAATTTATTGTGGTTGGGGGTGATGGGAGTTGTAGTTCAGCAACATCTGGAGTACCACAGGTTGGGAATCTCTGTTCTAGTTTTATCCAGGGCTTACTTGCCCCCTTTTATCTTGACTCCACCACGTCTCTCTGTGGCTATGTTCCAGTTGACAAGGGCAGCCTGTTTCCTATTGCTTTCTCTGTTAACTAAGGTTATTTATCCCTATCCATTCATGTTATGTCCCAGGGGCGTAGCAAGATTGGAGTGGGCCCAGAGACAAGATTTTAAAATGCCCACCCCCCCCTGCAGCTCAGCTCATGAAGTAAAGAAATCTTAAATGAGGCTGAATAGTGGTAACAAAAAGCATGGGGAGATAGATAGATAGATAGATATAATAGATAGATAGATAGATATTTTATTTATATATATATATATATATATATATATATATATATATATATATATATATATGCCACAATAGAACATCATGCTAATTTTCTTTAAAGGTTTTGTAAATTGTGGACGATGCAAGTCATTTAATGGTACTAGAGAAAGACATGCTGTTCTGGTAGCTCCAGGTCTTAACACTCACATCAGTTTTGGAGGATGAATACAACTGAAGGAAGCCCAGGCAGGTGCGCGGCTGGGGGAGTCAGTCATGTGACTTGCCTCTGGGGGCCCCCCAACACAGTGTAAAGTATAAGCATGGATATGTATTCAGTACTTGGTTTGGGCCCCTTTTGCAGCAATTACTGCCTCAATGTGGCATGGCATGGATGCTATCAGCCTGTGGCACTGATGAGGTATTATGGAAGACCAGGATGCTTCATTAGCGGCCTTCAGCAATTCTGCATTGTTTGGTCTCAGGTCTCTCATCCTTCTCTTGGCAATGCCCCATAGATTCTCTATGGGGTCAGGTCAGGCGAGTTTGCTGGCCAATCAAGCACAGTACACTGTATACTTTTCAGAGGTCCAATATTGTTCTATTCTTCAATCCTTGTCTTCTTGGTTCCATGTAATATTCTAATTTTCTGAGATTGTGGATTTGGGGTTTTCATGAGCTGTACGCCATGATCATCACAATTATAACAAAATAAGGCTTGACTTATCTCGCTTTGCATGTAATGCGTCTGTCTCATATATCAGTTTCACCTTTTAATTTGCATTACTGAAATTAATGGACTTTTGCACGATATTCTAATTTTCCGAGTTTCACCTGTAGTTACGCCCCTGTTATGTCCCCAAGTAGAGTCTTTCTTTAGCCTGCTGGCTGCCCCGCCTTAAGGGTCCCAGTTGTCTCAAAGTTTATGGATACTTGCTGAGGGAACTTCCTGTCAAGTAACACAGCACAGGACTAACTGCTAACTGTTTCTGGGGCAATGTTAGAACTCAAAGGAACCCTAACTTTAAACTGAGCACATTCTTGAACCTCAGGACAATGAGTAGGAGAGGGCTGAGGGGAATTATCTTGAAAGAAACTTGAAATAAGAGCCTTCCCTTCTCTGACAACTTTTAAAAAGGCAGTTAATACACATCTGTTCACTCAGGCTTTTCATTAGATTTGTAGTTTTTAATAGTTTTTAACGGTTTTAACATGTGTTAAGTTGTAAATTGTTTTAATGTATTGATGTTTTAATTCTGTTTTAATTTGTACTGTTTTTATTATAAACCAGCCAGAGACATGAGTTTTGGGCAGTATACAGATATATTGATTGATTGATTAAATGGCAGCTGAATTCTCTCTCTTTGGGCTGAAGAAAAATCCTTAGGCCTAGCTGGCTTTGTGTGGGTTCAGAACAGGGGACATGAAAGCAAAAAATATTTGCTTATATGCTTATAATTCCTCAGAAATCAATAGAGAGGCAGGAGGATAGGCATCTCCCCAGAACAAGATCTAACCCCATAGAATGATATGTTAAATGGAGAGATTTCTCTGGTCAAGAGGTGCAGATGGAACTGGGCATCACTGCCATTCTGTGCCATCCATACTATATTTTAGCTGATAGGCCTTCCCTGCAGGAGCACAGTTTTCTGTTGGGTGAGGACAGCACTGAGGGAAATTTCATTTTCTGGCTTCCAACTCTCACAAACATAGTGACGGTTATTGTCTGGGGTTGCTGGTTTTTTTAAGCACCAGAAATAAAGCTCATAACAAGACAGGCTTAACTTAATTCTTCCATTTCAATGCAGTTCAGCAGCAGTAGGAAGTCAAAACTCAGTCTTGGCACAGTTTGAATTCTGAACTGAAGATGGCATAATTTTTACAAGCACTTTCCTGATTGTTCTAAGTTTGTATATCCTCATAAGTCTGGCTCTAGACAAAGACTGTCTCTGTTGTGACCTTAAGTGTTCTCCACGGTTTCCCATTGACTTCCTTGTCTCTGTATCAATATAGTTTGCTTTTCGGAAGGGTGTTATTCCACTTCACTACCAAAACTGAAATTCAAGCAGAATTTATTCTCTCTTTTGTGTTAGCTTTTCTATTGTGTTAGCCAGTGATGCCTCTGGTTGCTCTGAAGATGATGTTTCCGAATATAACTCACTACCAAAACCAAGCCTACATATGACTCTGTAAAATATTAGCGGCTTGTCCTAATGAGCCAGGATTGCCAAAGGAGACAACTTAGGTTGCTCCTCTCTCCCATCCTGCCTGGGAGTTGCACCCACTGCAGGTAGTGTGTCTGTCAGGTGGGGCAGGAGAGAGAGGAGCAACCAAAGCTGCCTTTTTTTATGCCCCATGGCTCGTTAGGACAAGCGGCTACTGCTTTAGAAGGATCTGTTTTAAAATCCAGAATAATCTTTGGGCTAGTTTTGATTATAGTACTGATGATGGTTCTCCTCTTATTATTGGGGCTGGCAATGTTTCTCCCCGCATTATTACTCCACAAACTGTTAATATAACTTCTGATAGCCGCAGATATGCCAAAATGAGTTATGCCGGTCTGTGGCCATAATAAAGATTGATTGATTGATTGCCAAAATGAGCTCTTTAATACCACCCTTCCAGACCACAGCTGCTGTAGCTATGATGGCCCAGGATGTGGTCCTTTACTCAATAGAAGAGATGGTGAGAGCTTTATAGTTGCCTGTTGTACAGTGATGGAAAGATTGACTACCTTCAGATTACTACCTGTTAGCCAAAACAATGGGGTCCACCTTTCATCAGGGTGTCAATACAGTCAGAGAAGCAAATAATTACAGAGAGCTAAAGGACAACACCTACAACCACAGAGACTCCAAATTACCTTTAATGGCCATCAAGCGCTTGGAAGAAAGCCATCCAGTGCCAGACTGAAACCATGCCTTGTTGATGATCAGCCAAGCATTTGGATGAAACAGCATTTATTTTTTAGACAGTTTATGTCAGTGCCACACTTAATAGTCTCTTCTCCAAACGCCTCCTCTTGGGAAACTGAAACAAGTAAATTGAGTCAATATGGGCAGTATTCAACATTCAGACCACTGTTGTGCATTCATTCTCCATCGTTTTGGTTCCTGTAGGGCAAGGCAACCAGGGAGATTGCCCCCAGCACCACACTTCCACAGGCCCCGCTCTCTCTCCCTCTTCTGTCTCAGAGCCTTACTCAGAAGAAACAAGCGTCCTCGCCTCCCTGCAACCCCACTTCAGATCAAGCCTTTCCTGGTCAGGCTGCATTTTACTGTCCTCAAGATTGAGGATTCATTCCCTTTCCATTCATTTGCTGCTCAGCTCAATAGTTTCTGAGATACCCTGGAGAGAAGGAGGATAGAGTAGCCAGGTGAGCCAAGGGTCACTGCTGTGCTAAGCTCATGAGCTGCACGGCAGGGGTGAGGATGGCTGGGCTGGGGAAACAGGCCTCACATACACACTTTTCACCATTCAGGTAGGGAGGGAAAGGTTAGCTTTGCTTGTGCTGCCTGGTTGAAAGAGAGGAGTGGGTGAGCAAATCCCCCACCCACCCATTAGCCCCCCCCATGTCTTTATTTTAAAGGGGGGGGAAAGGGAGCAAGAGAGGGTTCCCACTCCCCACCCCATGATCAAATCTACAATACTGGGCAGGATTCTTTGTCGTGTGTTCTTCTTCCTTCTTGCCTGTTTTGGTGCCCATGAAATGTGTAGATAAAATTGACTTCAGTAATAATCAGTTCTACGCATCAACAATGCAAATAATTAGTGTCTCCCTCACTTCGATACTTGTTCTGATGAGCAATAATTAATAACTGTGGGCCAAGGCAGGGAGTAAGTTTATGTATTTATTAATTTTTTATCCCTCCAAGGAGTTCAGCAGCATTCATCCCTTTTTATCCTCACAACAATCCTGTGAGGTAGGTTAGGCTGAAATACAGTGACTGTCCCAAGGTCACCCAATTAGATGTGTGACTGAGCAGGAACTTGCTCTCAAATCTCCCCAGACATTCTATCCACTTCTATTCAAGTAGCCTGAATGGACTAGAGGGCTGGTGCTTTCTTTACCTGTCCCCTGAGGAAAACTGCCAGAGGAGGAAGAACCATGTATGCTGGTACAAGAGGGGTTGAAACTAAAGGACCACTCTTTTACCATATATTTATTTACTGGTGGTGAGGTGGTTCTGACTGGCATTAACAATACTGAAACCAGTATTCTGAATCAATAGATTCTCTCTTTAATCTGAAGAGTGTGCTGCGGGGGAGAGGGTCACCTTCTGAGAGCAAATCCACTATTCAGCACTCTTCTCACACACCAGGAAGCCCCGCACATGCTGATTCACCTCCAGCCCCACAACCCCCTAGGGATGGCCCTGGGTTCCTGCATCAGATAAGAGCTGTTGTACAGCCACAGAGGTGAACACCGATGGTGACCTACTGCATTAAACCACCTTCAGCATGTCATTGTGTTCCATTTTGCAGTAGTCCTGATGGTGTGGGAAATGTGTATGTGTTTGTGTGGAAGGGACTTATAAGCCAGAGAAGGCAAAATTAATATCACGCTTTAGTCAAACTTGATTCAAAGATAATTTTCTGCAAATTGCAATATGTTATGATGGCGCCTCAGTGAGGAAGAATTGAGTAACAGTGGAATAGCTGTATTGGTATATATGGTAAACAAATGAATTCATTTCAATGCTGCTGCTGATCCACGGAAGTTGTGACATCTACTAATTATTTTTAGACATTACAGTCCAAGTTGTACAGCAATCAAAAATGAATCACAGTCAACTTAGATTGCTGCAGAAACTCAAACTCTCCATATGATCTTAAGCATACAATGGGTCTCACACAGTTTTAGATCAGTACAGACTGTTTGCACAGGTTTTCCGGCCCTCTGAAGACACTTTCATAATGCTTTGAGAGATACAACTTGTTCTCAAACTGAATGAACCAACTCTTCAAGACTTTGCAAGAGTCTTGCCTCTGTGACATCTGTGAAAAATAAACTTGACTGTAACGAAGGACATATTTTTCTGAGCTGCATTATCCCTTTCCAAGCAAGGACCCCAGTATCAATTATGCCATTTCAGCAATTCAACAAACCATTTCTGTTCAAGCATTGAAAAATGAAGGTGAGAAGAATTTCAAAAAAGCACTACATCCAATATGGTTGGCTAACCAGGAGCCAGAGTTCAATGTGATAACACTGCAGGCAGAACAAAGAATGCTGTGCTGTCACTATGTCACTGACAATAGTGTCACTATTTCACCTAGTGAAATATCACATTGTCCTTGAACTGCACACATGGTCAGCTGGTAGTGTGCATGGGATTTTGGGGGAGGGTCATCTGCCTAAAGTAGGAAGCTTGGCCTTCCAACAAGAGCTCCAGTTGACTACTTTGTAAAGGTGAAACTGGATAGTAAGGAGACAAAAGAGGATGATGCTTGCTAAACCCTGGTATTGGGCAAAAGAGGCATCTTTTAACTGCAGAAATAGTCTGAAACTCTAAACATCATCAGATCAAATGTTCTTCCAGATAAGGGTTTTTTTTCCCCCCACTAGAATATTTTAAGTTCTCCCCCTTTATCTCGCCTCGGCTTGCAAAAGTTAAATGACTGTCCAGCTCCTAGTAATCTTGTTGAAATCCTACTGCCTGTGCCCGCAAGGCAATGAAGCACATCAACAAGTTTAGGTGTCAGTGTCAACATTCAAATTTGTTTTAAAATGAGAACTTTGTCTCATGTTGTTAAAAAAATAACATTTATTCATTGGTTAAATGTCTCCCAACATGTTCATAATGGAATGATTTCAATATGCATAATTTGTACATCTCTTTTAGGAACAGACTCAAGTGTGGCTTATGATGATTAGTGGGTGGAGCTAAATTGATGTGGTTGCAGATTTCCCTCTGAATTCAAGCACTGCCCTAAATGTCATGGTGAGGTATAACAGGGCTGGCCCAAGGGTTTTTGGCACCCTAGGCAAAGTAGGACTTAGTCCCACTGCCTTCAATATATAGATAAATGAGAAGTCTAGAATGAATTTTCATGTATTTTCTTAGCATTTGAAACAAGCAATATAATAATAAAAAGATCTATTTATATTGATTTCTTTTCATTTTCATTAATTCTAACACAATTATACTGCACAGAGTAAACTGCCCAGCAGCTGACACTTTAACACATTTTCTGCTAAAAATTGTCATTTATTCATTCATTCATTGGATTTCTATGCCGTCCTTCCAAAAATGGCTCAGGGCGGTTTTCTCAGGGCAGAGAAATAACAAATAAATAAGATAAAATAAAAATGCATGGTTTTTTAATTTTTAATAAGTCTCCTAGAGACTATTGACTCTCCTGGGGTGCTCACTCCTCACTCACTCTACACACACACACACACACACACACACACACACACACACACACACACACAACTGTACTTGGATTAATTATACAGATGATGTTGTGGCATGCACAGTAAGTAACTCACCAGGAATGTGGTGGGGTTACTCTTCCTCTCCATTACATCATAATGTATTATTCCATGGCCAGCTGACCAGCAGGATTTCACACAAGCAGGCATACAGCTGGCAGTGAGCACCCAGCATCTGTGGTTTTTCACTGAGCAACTGCCAGCTGACCGGTGGGCTCCCACGTGCACCTGAGAGGCACCCCCAGCCAGCTGGCAGGGCGAGAGAACTATCACAGGACAATACATCATATTGCTCTGTACTTATTAAAACCTTTCCGAGTGAGTTACTGCACATGCGATGGCCATCACAGTCAAGAACTCTCATCAGTCTCTGGACTGGGTCTCACGATCAGTGAGACCTGGTTTAGGGCGCTGAGTGGGCAGGGAGCCCTGGGTGGCCGGATCGGCTGCCCACACGATGGCCAGCTCTGAGACGGAGCTGGCAGGGGCTGGGGACCTCAGGGGCCGCGCGGCCCCTGGAAGCCCCAGTATGCCCTGCGGGAGACCCCGAGCCGGGAGGCTGCTTTTAAGCCTCCCAGCTAGGGGTCTACTCATGAGTAGCCACGGTGCAGAGCCACACCGCGGCTACTCACGAGCAGATAGCCCGGGTTTGCGGAGTGCTCGCTCCCCAAAACTGGGCTAAGGGCGGGCTACAAGAGCGGGTTAGCCGCTCCAGAACCACCGGCCTCAGCTGCGAGCCCGGTGGTTCTTACGATCACAAAAATCGGGCTAGGATTTTCCTAGCCCGGTTTTTGTGATCGTAAGAATAGCCCCTCTGTATATTGGAGTTACTCCAAGTAATAAAGCCTGACAAAAGTATGTCTTCTGCAGTGTTTCAGAAAACAATGTTGATTTACAAAATATTCCAACTGCAATTTTTATTTAATTAGAATAAAATAGAGAAAACAATCACTTTGCTCTAATCTGGCATCCCTTAAAGCCTGGTGCCCTAGCAACCACCTAGTTTGCCTATATGGTCAGGCCAACACTGAGAATAAGGGAGAATTCAGGCTCTAAGGTTTATAGAATGTTTCACTCCAACACCAGCTTGATCTACCAAAATTTAACTAATATAGGATACATATAAAAGTGGCTAGGCGATATGTAAATTTCCATTTGATGTTTTATCTGGAAAGAAAGCTAGATAGATAGACCATCTGACTTGGGCAGATGTTTAAAGCAATGCACCTCATAGCTAAGTACTATGGTTGATTACATTTTACTGGCTGCAATCTTTTCTTTCTCTAAAAAAAAATCAAACAAAATATGATTGCATCTGGGGAACAGCTGCTAAGTACTGAAAAGAAAGAACTGAAGAATGGTATACACATTTCCTACTGCTAAATCTCTTTGATGAACATTGAATTGAACACTTCAGAGAAAATCATTCACCCAGACAGTGTAGATACATCTGGAATCTTACAAACATTTCTGGGAAATGTAAATTGCTCGTGCTTATTAAAAGTCATTACAGAAAACACAGAAAATACTGATGTTTAATGCATGTATGAACCAATCCTCATATATTTAACATAATGTTCTATGGAAATGAATGTCTCTTCCCACTCAAGTCCACTTGCATTCTTCCATCTGTCTTTAAAGTCCATACAGCATGTGTTCAGTTTTCTGTGACTGGCCTGCTGCAACGCAATCATCCCTTCTGTCAGCCTACTCAACCAGGTGGCATTAATGTTTGAATTGTTACCTACCTTAGTTCCCTCACTTTGCGGGGGCAAGTTTCTGATATTTCCCTATAGCGTCGTCATGTAGCATCATCATAGAAAAATGCACCATAGAGCTGAAAATGAGTACTTCACCATCACCACATAGTATTGTTAGAGCATTTGTGATAAGAGCCTGTCTCTGGCTAAATTAATGCAGATGATGATGATTCATGAACGGCACACACTCAGTTATCTTAATTGCCCATCTGATTTCTTGAACAGTTGTTATCAAAAAGCAGTGCCAAAGGGGAGACAAAAAGAAGAGTTGGTTCATGTGGCCCTGGATAAAAACTGAGATGTATTTTGTTTCTGATTAGTTGAAGAATCACCTTCCTTGTCTTCCCCTCTGAAATGTGTGTCAATGAAATAAAATACCCAGTGACAGCTCAAAGATACGTCACTTTGTCATCTGCTGTGAGCTAAATTCCTTAGAATCCCCCCCCTCAAAAAGAATTCAATGGGGGGAAAGCCCTATAGTGAAGCAATGCCTCTGTATAGGAACACAGGAAGCTGCCTTATACTGAGGCTATTCCCACGATCACTGGAAAGCGGGCTAAGAGATCTTAGCCCACTTTCCAGTGTTTGTGGGAACCACCAGGATTGCAGGTGAGCCCGGTGCTCCCAAGGCGGCTAGCACACCTAATCCCCCCTCCCCTTAAATGAGGTTAATGGAGCGTGTGCTCTGTTAACCTCATGGTTTTGCTCGTGTGTTACCACGGCACACAATGAGTAGACCCTCAACTGGGAGGCTGCAGCCGGCCTCCCAGGCTTGGGGGTCTCTCCAGGCTTCCCCGCACGCTTGCACAGGGCATCCTGGGGCAACGTGGCCCCCGATCCCACAGCCCCCACCGGCACCATGACAGAGCCAGCAGTTGTGTGGGCGGCCGATCTGGCTGCCCAGGGCTGCACTTTGATTGTCTGCAGGGAGAGCAGGCCACAGACCCAACAGAAACTCTTCTCACGGATTGTGAGAAGAGCTTCACTGTGTCAAACCATTTGTCCATCTAGCTTAGTATTGTCTACAGTGACTGGCAGCAGCTTCTCCAAGGTTTTAGGCACAAGTCGTTCCCAGTCCTACCTGGAGAGATGCCAGGGATAGAACTTGCATTTTGCATGCCACTAAGCTACAGCCCAATCCCTAATGTTTAAAGCAGGTGTATTCATAGGAATTAGATCCTACTCATCATCTTCAGACCCTCCCCCTTCCTTCCCAAAGCTTCCCTTGCATCCCCTTAATGGTCTCTCCTGAGGGTCAAGGGACTATTAGGAATGGGATGGAGAGTGAGGGAGAGGAATCACCCATCACTGGAAACAGGCGTCTTGTCTGTGAGGGAACTCTGTTCATGTCCCCCACTGGAGCCCATGCATCCTACCAAATCCCAAGGCTGCTGTGGGGAGGGAGAAGTGCAGAAGACTTATAGCGGGAGTATCTTTCTGCACATGGTACCTACATAAGCAGCTCCATGGGGGGGGGCAGAAAAATGCCTTGCTTCCCCAATTGCCCCCCCCATTTCTGTTTCAGAAATAAAATGTGTGTAACACAGCTCACCCACTCATGAATGCACTTTGCCTTTTCTGTGCTCCCTCTTATTCCCCCCCCCTTCCTGGTGCCACCACTGGGTACCTACGATTCAGTCCATAATAATGGTTTAAAAGGCTTTATCATGGTTTAATCATGGTTTAATAATGGTTTTAAAACCTTTATTAAAAAGCCTTAAAAACAAAGGCCTTTTCAAGGGACCATAAAACATGCAATATAGTGTTACCTGAGGGAACAGTGCCATAAAACAGACAGAGATACAAAACACACATTACAGCACAGCTTTCATGTCCCAAATAAAAGTAAAGGGTTTTGCAGGGGGAGTACTCTTGTTCCAATCCAGGGAGGATTCACATGCAAACAAAAATCTGTCCCTGGTAACCAGCCAGAATATACATATAAGTATAGGTATGTCTTTAATGTGAATTCATGCTTAGTGAGACTTTAGCAATGACTTTTGTTGCTTTTTTCAGTTCATAACCCATGATCTCCCTGTCTCATATTTTTGAGGATATTAACTGAAATTCTGAATAAGCCGGGTTGTGTTATTGTATGCCCTTATCTTTATGCCAACACATTTTTCTTTTGATTAAACTTAATTAATATAAATCCAAACGAAAATGAAAACCTAATCATTACCAAAGTCAAATACTAGGCAAACACAGGAACAACTATACTCCATTTTGATAAACACCCTGAAGAAATTAAAGTGTACAAAATCAAACAGCTTCAGATCTCACAGATTCTAGGCCACTGACTACAGGCAAGTTTGCAGTGGATGGTTTGGCACAGAGTGTGAATATATTTATAACTCCGCTTGTGTCATATTGATGAAATGCATAAAATTAAGTAAAACTTGGAAGCTCTCCCTGGCTTCAGAATAACAGCTTGCGGGAAATCCTTGATGTGGGAGTGGGGGGTACAGTAAACCCCAAATAAACCCAAATGAGTCACAGGTACTTTAAAACAATCTACCCAGATTTGCTCCTAGCAGACCCACATAATTAAGAACTGTTTAACTCATTTTTCCCCAACTTACGTTTCCGAGTTCCAAGAGGTCTTTAGCCCTATGGGAACAGATGCACTTCCACACTATTGTCCTTTTGACTGGTGATCTATGGGAAGAGAGCTGGTCTTGTGGTAGCAAGCATGCATTTCCCCCTTTTCTAAGCGGGGTCTGCCCTGATTTGCATTTGAGTACAGGGGTGTACCTATAATTGAGCGAATGGGTTCAAAGAACCTGGGCCCCCAGCTCCTGAGGGCCCCCCAGCTCCACCCCAAATTATTTTCTTCATTGTCTCCCTTACTCTGAGGGGGCGCCAGAGAGAGGGGTAAACATGGGCCTTCTCTCCCCTAGCTATGCCCTTGGTATTCCCCTTAGGGGATGGGGCAGCTCTGGGGAGAGCATCTGCATGCTTGCATGCAGACGGTCCCAAGTTCCCTCCCTGGCATCTGCCGATAGGGCTGAGGGAAACTCCTGCCTAAAACTTTGGAGAAGCTGCTGCCAGTCTGCGTAGAGCTAGATGGACCAATGGTCTGACTTGGTATACTGCAGCTTTGTATGTCCCTATGTTCCTAATATGTATTGCTCACATCCCTGAAGGCTGACTATGCTCTGTTGTAGAGCCTAAGCTAGTATCCCACCATGTCTTCATCAATAAGAACCTGAGATGGGATTTATATGATTTCTGCTTCTCTTGAGGCTAATGTTTCCATTGTAGACCAAGGATTACATTGAATGGGATTGTTGGAACCCCTGAGATTCCAACAGTCTGAGGGTTTAAGCCCAGGGGTATAGCATGGGTGAACTGGGTCATGGGACAAAAAGTTATCTCCTTTCTTCAGACCTCCCTTCTGTAGAAGCACAGTGGGAGAGCAAAGAACAAGCTGTCCAAGCCAGTGGGAATCCCTCCCTTAGGGGACCACAGACCCCTGTTCAATTGCAGCTACGCCCCTGCTCAGAATCTTTATCCCCCTTAACATACTTTGCTCAAAAACTAAAGCTTTCTGTGGGAAAGCTTCTGTAGCTTAGTGGCCGTGCCCAATTCTGTAGACCCTGATTTTGATAGTGCTGGGAGGCTTCTGCCTCTACTGTTGGATTGACAAGGATATTTTCTGAGTTGTAGAGTGAGGGCAGATCCATATCCTCAGGTACTGGAGGTGTTGGATCCACCCTGATTCTTCTGGTGAAGGGGATGCCTGAAGTGTGGAAGTCTCTGAAGTGCCATGGGGGCTTCCTACTTCAACTCATCTCCAGCCTCTCAGATTTGGTGCAGACTCTAGGGCAGGACTCCTCAACTTCAGCCCTCCTGCGAGGTTGGCTTACAATTTCCACAATCCCTGGCTATTGGCCACTGTGGCTGTGGATTATGGGAGTTGTACTCCCAAAACAGCTGGGGGGGGTAAGTTGAGCACACCTGCTCTAGAGACATGCAATCTCTCCACAAAACTGACAGGGATGTTAAAGCATCACCTCTGCTGTGTGGTCTGCACAGTGAGTTTCCCCCAGGAAAAGTGACTACCATTTCCAGAGATATTTTCCACATTTCTGATTGCATTTGACAGCTACATACCTGAAAGTGTGGAAAGTTACATGTCTTTAGGAGTGCCTTCAGGCTGTACTTCCATTAGGGGTTTCTACAGGTCAGTGCAATTTAATGTGCATCTCAGTACAAATATAACAGACCTTTAATTTGCCATACACTGTCCTGAGATCAAAGAGCTTGAACTGAGCAAAAGGGCACTTCTCTCAGGGCACAACCAAGGCTGTGCAATATGCAACTCAGGCTGCACTGTGCCACAGGCCCAAAGAACAGGTGAAGCACTAAAGGTGATTCCAGAGCAAACAGCTACAGATGACTCAAGCAAGTGGCCCAAATCAGATTTGGTTGGTGAACTGAGGCCAGCTAGTAGGGCTGCCACATACCACATGGATCTAGTTTGAAAGAGAACCACACCTCCCTCTGTGCCCTGTACTAACCATACAAACAGCAAATAGATACCAACAGTAGGGAGGTGCAAACAGGTTCGATGTTGAACATGTTCGACATCAAACCTGTTTGGTTCGATGGTTCAAACCGAACCATCCCCTGTTCGGTCCGACCCCGGACTGAACACCCCCCAACTGTTTGGGGGTTCGTGGACATTATTTTAAAATAATAATACATATTTTTTTAACCTTACCCCCTTCAGAGAAGTTGGGGGGGCCACGGAAGTTCTACTCCTCTCGCTGGCCTCCCTTGCAGCCCAAGCCGGCTCATTCAGCCAGCTCTTCAGCCTGTTCAGGCCTTCCCCCTCCAGTGCAGTGGCCATTTTGGAGGCCAATTGCAGGAGTGGCGGCCTCCAAAATGGCTGCCATGCTGGAAGGGAAAGGCCCAAATGGGCTGAAGAGCCAGCCGAACAGACCAGTTTGAGTTGCAAGGGAGGCTGGCGGGGGGGAGAGGGAAGCTCCACAGACACCCCCCTCCATGCCTCCAACAACTCCCCTGAAGGGGGTAAGGTTAAAAAAAAATTTTTTTAAGAGGTCCGCGAACCCTCCTCCCGGACCGGACCGGACTGGGGTGGGGGGTTCGAGGGGGTGCCAGACTGAACTGGCCAGGTCTGGTTCGAGTCCAGTTTGGACTCGAACTGAACCAGGCCAGCCAGTTCCGTATACACCCCTAACCAACAGTATGCTAGGGGCTGTATATTGGCATGATGACAAGAACTAGATGTTACAAACAGGATATCCTGAAGCAGACTGAGTTGCCATTCAAGTCATATACCTTCTATGCTGAGCAAATATTAACAGAGGCTAAAACTAACTGAGCATATAAACACATGCTATGAGGGCGTGCTTCCAATTGGAAATGCATATCCCACCCCCAAAATTGCTATGCAGTGGGGTGAATCTAGTCAGTATCAGGCACACAGGGAAGGTTCATTCTTTACCTTTGCACCATTTCCCACCAAAAATCACCCCCTGAAAGAGGTGATTTCTTCAAATTGCCAATTAAGGAACAAATTGCCACTTCTGGGGCTCTGGTGGTTGGGGAAATGACACAAGAGGGAAGCATGAACCTTCTAGTCCCAGTTGGAATTGTCCCCCACCCACATGGTTGGTTTTTGTTTGCAAAAAGAGGTGCTTGCAAGTGAAGCATGTTACTAGAATGCATTTGCATGAATGTGTCATTTGACCCCGGCTTTTTGCTCATGGTAGTTCTCAGAACCTCTTTATAGCAGTTAGAAAACTGTCATAATCCTTCCCCTGATCAGGAATGCAGGTTCCAGTTTTGACAAGGAAGGAGTGGCTGTACCAGAAAGAATTGATACCAGACCAGAACCAGGGCCTGTCAGCCAATAGATTCTGGAGCAGTCCACACCTTCTGAGCCTGATTGCCTTGAGGAATGGGCCCTATCCAGAGTGGGCAGCTCATACTCCCAATTACCTGCATGCTAGTGCTGACATCACACCAGGAGAGAGTTTACAGATAGGAGCATAAGGCTCCAGGCCAGAGGGCTGCCCCTTTAAGACTTTCTACTCTTCAGGTGGGGGCAAAGACTGAGAGGGGTAGCCTAAGCATGTAAAGCCTAGGATAAGATCTGGAGCTCATTGGAGCAAGTTGTTGACTCAGAACCGTCTGAAGTTCTGCAACATCTGCCTGTCTGATATGCCTCCTGGATTCCCACTTATGGACAGGGCAAGACAAGACAAAACAGCATAGTCATTATGCCTCTGTTTGCTTGTTTGCGTGTTTCTATTTAGTATACGCTCAGCTCACTTGCTCTTAATACACCTTATTATGCCAGTACTAAAAGCGTGATGATTACAATTATCACAAATTCATCGGACTTTATTATTATTTCTTGTTTACACAGTCAGACAGGTGTTATTGACTGGTTTGTTTTATCCAGACATCGAGTCCTTCCCAAGGACCTGGGATGCCAGAATTTTATTGTCAATTGTTATAGATATCGTCGCAGAATATAGGCTGTTCCCAGTAAAGCTGCTTTTTGTAATTGGCTGATGGTGATTTCTGTGGCCCCTATGGTGTTGAGGTGCTCTTCAAGGTCTTTTGGAACTGCACCCAGGGCGCCAATGACCACTGGGATTATTTGGGTCTTTTTCTGCCACAGCCTTTCAATTTCAATTTGTAGATCTTTGTATTTGGTGATTTTTTTCTATTTCTTTTTCTTCTATTCTGCCATCCCCTGGTATTGCTATGTCGATTATTTTGACTTGTTTTTCTTTCTTCTCGACTACAGTTATATCTGGTGTATTGTGTGGCAGATGTTTGTCTGTTTGTAGTCGGAAGTCCCATAATATTTTTACATCTTCATTTTCTTCAACTTTTTCAATTTTATGGTCCCACCAATTTTTGGCTACAGGTAGCTTGTATTTTTTGCAGATGTTCCTGTGTTTCATCCCTGCTACTTTGTCATGCCTTTGTTTGTAGTCAGTCTGTGCGATCTTCTTACAACAGCTGATTAGGTGGTCCACGGTTTCATCTGCTTCTTTACAAAGACGGTGCTTGCTGTTTGTGGTTGATTTTTCGACTTTTGCTCTTATTGCATTTGTTCTTAGTGCCTGTTCTTGTGCAGCCAGTATTAAACCCTCTGTTTCTTTCTTCAAGTTGCCATTCTTAAGCCATTGCCAGGTCTTGCTGATGTCTGATTTTCCACTTATATTGTGCAAATATTGACCATGCAGTGGCTCATTTTTCCATTTTTCTGCTCGGTTCTTGACTTGTTCTTTCTTGTAGGCCTGCTTTGTTTCATTGGTGTTGAATAGTTTCGCATTATTGACCATTTGAAGTGCTTCACTGTCCTTGATATATTCTTCAAGGCCTCTTTTCTCCTCCTCTACTGTTTGATGGACTTGCAGCATTCCTCTTCCAACTCAGCTGCGAGGGAGGTGTAGCCTATCGACATCACTGTGGGGGTGCAGAGCATGATTGATGGTCATGATTTTCCTGGTCTTACGATCTAGCGTCTCTAGCTGTGCCTGAGTCCAGTCTATTATCCCTGCAGTGTATCTGATAACAGGTATAGCCCAGGTGTTTATGGCTTGTATGGTGTTCCCACCATTGAGTTTGGACTTGAGGATTTTTCTAACTCTCCTGATGTATTCACTTCCAATTTTTCTTTTAACTTCAGTGTGTGCGATGTTATCAGCCTGGAGAATGCCCAAGTATTTGTAAGGTTCTTTCTCTTCCAGGTTCTTGATGTTGCTTCCATTGGGCAGTTCTATTCCTTCTGTTTTTCTTATTTTCCCTCTGGTCATTATTAATGCAGCACACTTGTCTAGTCCAAACTCCATTGCTATATCGCTACTGAATATACGGACAGTGTTTAGCAGTGATTCGATTTCTGACTGGGACTTTCCATACAACTTCAGATCATCCACGTACAGCAGATGGTTGATTTTACTTGATGTTTTAGATGTTTGGTATCCGAGGCGTTTTGTTTAGTATCTGTGAAAGTGGGGTCATGGCAATTACAAACAACAGAGGGGATAGTGAGTCCCGTTGGAAAATGCCTCTTCTAATGCTAACCTGTCCAAGTGTCTCGCCATTGATTGTTAACTGTGTACTCCACATGCTCATTGCTTTTTTAATAAATATCTGAATGTTTTTGCTGACACCAGTTGTTTCTAAACATTTTAGTATCCATGTGTGAGGCAATGAATCGAAGGCTTTCTTGTAGTCAATCCATGCAACACTTAGATTGGTTTTTCTTCTCTTGCAATTTTCTAAAATCATTTTGTCAATCAATAGCTGGTCTTTTGTGCCTCTGGTGTTCTGGCAATTTCCTTTCTGTTTAACTGGAAGCTGTTTGTTAGTTAATAAGTGTTGCATCACTTCATCTGCTATTATTCCAGTTAATAATTTGAACATGGTTGGCAGACAGGTTATCGGTCTATAATTACTTGGAACTGCACCTTTTGCTGGGTCTTTCATGATGAGATGAGTTTTCCCAGTTGTTAGCCATTGTTCAATATCACCTCCTTGCAAAATGTGATTGAACTGTTTTGATAGTTGTTTATGAAGGCTTGTTAGGTGTTTAAGCCAAAAGCCATGCAGTTCATCGTCGCCTGGAGCAGTCCAGTTTTTAATTTTCTTTGCTCTTTCACTTATTAATTCTGGTGTTATTATTAGATCTTGCATTTGTTGTTTACATTTTTAACCTCTTTCATTCAGCCTGCTTTTTTATTATAATCTATTGGATTGTCCCATCATTTCCCCCAGAATTGCACTGTTTCTTCTTTATTTGGTGTTTCTATGTTTCTTGCAGTTTCTCCTTCTATGCTTTGGTAGAAACGTCTCTGATTCGACTGGAATTGGAGATTCTGCCTGTGTTGTGTAGTTCTGGCTTCATATCTGCTAATCTTCTTTGACACTGTTGTTATTTGCTGCTTTATTATTTCCAGGACTTCTCTAATTTTCCTTGAATCTAGGTGGTATTTTTGGATCAGATACTGTTTGGTGTTTTCATTCTTCAGCTTCTTGTCTTTCATATCTTTCAATTTACTAGCATCTGATCTAAGCCTGGAGATTTTATTTTCTAATCTAATCTTCCATTTAGGTGATGTACTGCTTCCTTTTTTTACAGGTCCATTGATCTTATATCCGAGCTCTTGAGTTGTTATTGTTGCTGCACTGTACATTAGTTGGTTTGTTTCTTGCAAATTATTGGTTGTTATTTCTGCAAGTGCAGCATTGGCATCTTTTAATACCTGAGCGAGTTGTTTTTTGGCAACTGTTTTTAGAGCTGGAAGTCAAACCCTGGTGGTTGTTTGGTTCATGTGCTCAGTTATTTTTTGCTTTAGTTCTTGTTGCTTTTCTGTTAAATGGCATTTGGATTTTTGAGGTGAAGGCAAAGGGGAGGTTGCCTGATTTTGATTTTGAAACAGTTCAGCAACAGTGGTATCCTCTGTTTCCAACACCTCCTCCACCTGCGCCTGAGCACCTGCTTCAGTTGGTGGTAATTCTTCTTCCATGTCTTGAGCCTGTGTTGCTCTTTGCAGTTCTTCCAGCTCAACTCCTGTGAATACTTTATTTCTTATGATGAATCTTCTCTGGTCTGCTAGCCTTTGTTCTGTTATTTCTGTATCTGGATGCTTCTCTTTCCAAATTTGGTACATTCTTTTTAAATAACCTCTTCTAGTTGGACTAGACTTGTAATAGCAGATCATTATTTCCTTGTTGGCATTTTCCGTATATATTTTTTGGTTAAGCGACGTTTCTTCCAGTAACTTTGCTGTCTTCAGCCCTGGTTGCTCAACTGAAGATCCTGAGACCTGTTGCCCACTTGCCACCAGATGTCCAGGGACTCCAGCACCTGGCGCGGTCCTTGTTGACCCGGGCGACGACCGATCTGGTATAGATTTATTAAAGTTACGTCTCACCAGATTGTTGATGGGAGAGGCACTCTTTGTCTGGCTCCTCTGGTGAGACCTGTCCAGTATGGTTGGACCTCTGGCATAGCTCTCACCTTCCTCAGAGCACGCAAGCCCCACAACCACGCCAAGGTAGTGCCTCACTGGGGGATTATTATTATTATTATTATTATCATCATCATTATTATTTTTCAATATGTTGTTCTCAGCCTCTAACCTTAAGGATAATTTCACTAATTGATTGCCTAGAGCTGAATAAATAATAGCTGATACAGAAGAGGATTTAATCAGCTCTTTTACACAGGCTTGCTGTATAGCTGGAAGAGATGTCTGACTCAATTTATGATGCATTTAGATTTGAACTGATGCAAATTAATAACCTCTCTAATGATACTGAAGACTACTGTAAATTATAGAATGAATATATGCAGCTTTAAATCTGTGTCTAAGAAGAAACAGCCATTCTGTGCACATGAGTGGAAACGAATTAGATTGCTAACTAAATTCATTCTGTGATCAATTATCATTCAATAACATGTCACAGCTGTATTTGGGCAGGAAATTAGATAGGTAGCCACAAATAAACAACTTGCTAGTGATGTATGTGTTGAAATGGGTAATAAAATTTCTTGGATTGGGAGAAGTAGCCCAAACGGCCATCTGTTCTGCAGCAGATTCTACAACATGCAAACAGCTAATTGGGCTAAAATTCTTCTTACCACTTGGTAGGCTGATCAAGCTACCATGGGGCAAAACAGCTTATCACAGGGTAGTTTGGTCATTTGTATTGGCTTACAATTCTCAAGGAATACAAAAGCATTCCTAGAGTTTATTCATAAAATGTTTTTTGATGCATGCAGCAGTCACTGAAGTCAAGTGCAAACCTCTTATTCATTTTCATTTCATTTTTATTCATTTTTTCTTTCATTTTAAAGGTTTTACAGATTGATCCTTTGTCAAAAGATAATCAGATAAATGCAGCAGTTATTGTCCATATATTAAACAATAATTAGCAAATGTTATGCAACGGGCAAAGAAAATTAAATAATTTCCATCTCTTATGACTATTTAACTTTTTTTCTTGATTTTATATCACTTTTATTTTCACCAAAAATAATTTGTTGATTCAGGAACTCTTGATTGTATTTCAGAAGAAAATGATTGCCTTGGCACCTCTGCTATGCTGTGCTGGGCTATCAGCCATGATTAGTAGAGTACAGAATATGTATGCTGGTCTTGTACCGTAATAAAGATGATTGATTGATTGAGTACATTTATTTATTTATTTATTTATTTATTTATTTATTTATTTATTAAATTTATACCCTGCCCAAACTTACGTCTCTGGGTGGCTACATAACGTTCCCATTCTGTCCTAAATTTCTCCTTAGAAATATTTTGTCTTTTAGAAATAATGCATTCATTGCTCATATTCATGTGTCATTGCTGAGTCCTGGACAGCAACTGACAGGTTACACTGAATTCAGATATAACAGAAAACCAGAGGTTGGCGAACCCACAGTTTCTCTTTTAAACTGTAAATCATACCGCAGCCATTCATCCTGTTGGGATAAGCAACAGCAGCAGCCTAACTTTTTGTGTAGTTTGTATGTGAAGCCAGAGGGGCACTATAGTTTCCTCTGTATAGGTTGGGGTGGCTGGAAGTTTCTATTCTCTTTCCTGTTCCTGGATTGTTACTATGTGTGTGTGACTCAGCAGGTTCTGTACTGTCCTCTAAGTGTTTGTCTCACAAGTAAAGTTGTCTTAAACCTTGCACTGGTATTAGTTCTGAAAACCATGCAGACAGCTCACATTCTGCAACATGTCCAACCGTGGTCCACCAGCCTCTCGTTCTAGAAGAGGGGAGCCCATCCCTGCTACTTGGTCACCAAGACTGATCTCAGCAAGCTCCACGTCCAGACTGTGGGCAAAGCGTCACCATGTCAGCAGAGCAGCCAAAATTGGCCACAATCTTGGAGGCAGGCTGAGCACGATTGTGCATTTTCAGAATGGTCCACCTGTCCTCGGAATGGAAAGGGAATTTAAGTCTCTTTAAATGCCATGCCATGCTAACACTTCTGACAGTGATAGAATTGCCTACCTCTAGAGCCTTGAACCTAAATAGTCCAGCACAAGCACAATTTTAGGGGGTGTGTGTGGTGGTGGGGCATTATTTCCCTGTTACTCAGGAAAAGTAAGGGAACATAATGCCTTTCTAGAAGGCGATATGTATATGAGGGAGGGCAAAGGATCCTGGGGTGTTTGTTCCATCATTACCTAGGATGCGATCGCAAGGGATCACGCAGTCAGAGCAGTTCACGTGGAGAAAACCACACTCCTACTCTGCTGGCAGCTTGCTGCCAGTGGGCTATCCTTCTCACGAGAGAGCCAGTCAATTGGGGAGGATCGTGGTATTGTAAGCCCTAGGTCTACCATCAAACATGCTCATGAGTTGAGCTAACCAAACAAAAGGGGCCTCACTTGTATGGGCCCCCCAACTCTCCATGGTAAAAAATAGAACAGAACTGCTGCAACACTGCTTGGTGGCAGTCACCAGACTGGAGAGAGAGCCTGTCCCCATGTAGGCTTGTGCATTCTGATTTGGTACAAAATGTTTTGTGCCCAAAAATTGCAATTTCGGATGTTTTGTAACCAAAACAAAATCAAGAATTAAAAAACAGAGATTTTTGTTTCCAAATCAAAATGACTGTGTTTCAGACAGAATGCTTTGTTCTTCGGAAAAGCATTGCAATTGAAATTGACTTCTCTGACTCTCTCCACCCCAGCTGAGGCACTGAGTGATTAGCAGAAGATAAGAGATGCAAAAAGCTGTTGAGCTTGAATGGTTAATTATGTATGTGTTGTATTCAGTGTGACTGAAATGCAAACTGACCTTGCAAAGGGATTTGGAAGACAGCATTTTGAGATAGAAATACCCAAATATCTTTGGGAGCTCAGTGCAGTTCCAAAGCTCTAGAAAGCCATGGTATAAATTATGTGCAGAAGCTTTTCAAGAAGCTGGTTAGGAAAGTTCTGAAATTACACAGGTTTTTCTTTCCAAAGGTTTAGAAAGAATATCTTGACTTGTTCAAGGGTCTTTTGAAGAGCTATTTTGTTTTTCTTCTGATTTTTATGAGTTACAGTGGTGTCTAAGTTTTATTGCCCAAGTTGAGCAGTCTAATGTAATTTAGGCCACAATGTAATTTGGTGGGACATGATGTCTAAGCCAGTGGTTCACAACTTTAGCCATTGCAGGGACAGGTCATCCACATGGGACTACAGGAGGCAAAAGGAGGGGGAAGGGGAATACCCCTGTCAATCTATTGACATCCCCAGGAATCTTAGTTGCTTCTCTCTTTCTTGTGTAACCATGATCCATGGCTTTGCACTTTCTTAAATGCAGTGATGATAAATCTCAACAATTCTGAACAGTAGGTTGATTTGTTTGGGCTACGGCTCACTCTACTTCAGTTAAATGAACATTTGAAGCTGTTCCATAGTACCAAGGCAGTTCATTGGTCTATCTTGCTATCTCAAATGACTTGTGGTCACTGTTCCATGGGGAGTGAGTGTTTTTATAGAAAGATTGCTTGAATCCACAAATGGGTTGTGCTGCTGTGCTAGTGCTACAGGGACAGGCTCCCACCTGGTGCAAAATTCTCAAGTAACTGTGCCAAAAAATTAAGTGTCATTGTTGTTCATCATTCTCTTCATTCTTTCAACTTGTTTATGTGGGGCTTCAGGGGCAAAACAGTGGGTTGGGTGGCAGTGCCCCAAGGGTGGTGCACCCAGATTCCAAATAGGGCAAAGGGCTGATTTCTTAGGAATTTTTGAGGTTTACGCATCTTTAAGATGTTTCCCCATAGGGAATAATGGAGGTTTCAGCAGCCCCATATCTCCACCTGGGGGCGCACTGGGATGGCCTGAAGAGAGTGGTGGTGTAGTGCACAGAGGGTGCCAACCACCCCCCTGGATTGCTAACCCATTGGGGTACTGGGCTTTGTTGTTTCTGAGATTTTGAGCTTAGATTCTCTGGTAGCAAATGAGATTTTTAATGAAAAACCATGAATCCACTCTCATATGCTACTAGAGAATTTACTCTCAGAAGACCTCTAGAACAATACAACCCTGTAGTTCATGGGTGGGCAACCCATGTGGGTGGTTGGCACCCTATGTGCACTACACTGCCACTTGCTCTGGGCCACCCCAGTGCCCCTCAAGTGGAGTTATGGGACTGCAGAAACCTCCATTATACCCTACAAGATGCGTAACTTCATTAATTCTTTAAAATCATCCCTTTGCCAAATTCCTCTGAAAAAATTGTGGTAGCTTCCTTGTACCAACTGGGCACTACCACCAACCACACTCCACTCTGGGCCACCCTCCCTCCGCCCCGTGTGAAGCTATACTTTTCCTGAAACCTCCATCATACCCTATGGGGAAAATCTGAAAGATGCCCAAACTTCAAAAATTCACCAAAAATCAGCAGTTTGCCCAATTCCTTTGAAATTTTTGTGGTAGCTTCCACTCATTGGGCACTATAACCCCCACCCACTCTTTTGACCATGTGACCCATTTTTAAATCTGAATTAATTCAGATTCAGATTTGGATTAATTTGGATACAAAACAAAACTAGGGTGATTCAGAAGGCTTAATTTTGGACAAAATACAAAATGGGGTTGATTCAGATTTGGTACAAATCGAAACAGAAAAAATACAAAATGCACAACCCTATCCCCATGGCTTTTCTCCATACAGCAACCTGGCTTGATATAGAGCCTCAATGGCCTGTCATTTTCATGAGCAACTCTCTCCTCTCTGACAGTTCCACACATGAGTTGAGAGGGAGTGTCCCCATAGCCTGGCACTCTCTTGAGCAAGCGTGATCTGCCCTGGGTCCTCATCCCTCATCATCATATATGAGGAATCTTCCTTCTCAGCAATAGCAATGCTGATCCTGCTGCCTGTCCTGCTCATTAGGGATGTGCAATTAGGGATCTGTTATTTATAGCATTGAAATTCAAGTGGTGTTGGAAATTCTCTGTGGTGAGAGAATCCCTTTCTCATTATAGCAGAGTGCACAGAGGTACAACACAGCGGATTTAGTTAGGCATGTGTGTATGCTGAGAGTAAAGTAACTTGGAGTCAATTCATAGTTTCAAATCAATATATAAGGCATTTATTAAGGAACTCCATTCTAGATAGGAAAGTGAGGAGTTAGGATCTCTAATCTATCTATCTAGCTGGATGCAGATGGATTCTGCATCTTCTCTGCACATATGGTGCAGGGAGAGAGGCTTGCCATGTTGCAAGGTAGAAGGGCAGGTAGGGAAGAGAGAGAGAGGAAGGAAATTAGTCCCTGAGATTAGCAATCTACATATCCAAAGGGATAGTGTCAGAGCAGTGGAGAAGGGGTGACCAATGTCTTGACCCTCTAGCCCTCTTACTCACTAGTCTGTCCTCCACTGTCTGAGACGAGACAGCGCAAAGTCCTTAACTTCCAACAAGTGGGAAGATAGGTATAACTGAACTTTATAGCATTTTGCTGGTGAAGTCTGCTGCAGAGGTTCTTGTCTTAAGCCTGTAACACCCTTGTTTTGATAGAACAAGGATTTTAAAAATTCACTGAACTCCTTTTTTATTTTTGCTAAATCCATGGATGCTTTTTGATCATTTTAGATTCTATCAGTCCATCAGCTTAATATATAAGATTATATATTATATTCATAATATAGGATATAATATATATATACGATTATTAAATGACAGCATATACCATTTATTACTTTGTACAGAACTTTTTAATTTATCATTTAATGAAGCTGGGACAGAAAAGATTAGAAGATCTATGACTTTTTAGAAATCTCCTTTTTATTTAGTATTGGAAAATAATACATAATAAAACATATTTTATTAAACAAATACATTATAAGATTCAACTAATTCACTAAATGAAAGTTTTTGAATAAATTTTAGGTTTTCTTATTTTTCTTTATACAGGTTTTAAATCAGATGAAGGACAAAATTGGAGCGAGGGAGTGAGGGAACTCATATTCTCTCCTATAGAATATAGAAAATTATCATTAATATTTAACAACATTTTTGAGCTTGTGGGTTTGCAGGGGGGAACCCATACTGCAGAGCACTGAGGTTGTCCGGTTCTGTGCTTCAATTATTTACATTACTTATATTTTGTATGTCATGGCTGGGTTGGTTCTCTCCTCTTTAGACTGCTCGACAGTATGATGATCAATTAGGTTGGGGGGGGGTTCCTTGAGGGGTTCAAGATTCTTTATTGATGGCTATTGATGCCTAGTCTTAGATCTTTTAGACACAATTAACATTATTGTATTCTTCTTATGTCTAGTTTTTGATGGATAAGATCTTGTATGTAAACTTGAATGGCTTTGTTGGATTCTCAGAGATGTAACCTTTCTGTTTCTACATAATCCTAATAAAAGCATTTAAAAGGGGGGGGGGAATGTGCAAACAAGTTTGATGCTGAAAAGGTTTGACATTGAACTGTTTGGTTCGATGGTCCAGTTCACAAACATTTTTTAAAATTAATTTTTCTGTACTTACCCCCTCTGGGGTCTTCTCCAAGGCCGCAGGGTATCTCTGGAGGTTCTCCCTCCCCCTGCCGGCCTCCATTATGTGTGAAATCACCTGGGTCATGACCCAGCCATACAGAGGCCCATTGGGCATGCACAGCGACCTCCAAAATGGCCACCACAATGGGGGTGAGGCTCGGAACGGGCCAAAGACTACCCAAACAGGGTGATTTTACACATAATGGAGGCCAGTGGCAGGGAAGGGAGTACCTCCGGAGATCCCCCCATGGACTCGTGGAAGCCCCCCAGAGCAAGTAAGTACATAAATAAAATTTTTAAAAAACAAAAAATTATTCTTAACCCCCACGGACAGAACTGAATCATGAGGGGTTCAAGAGGGTGCTGGACCAAACTGGCCCAGTCCAGTTCAGGTCCAGTTCAGACCCAAACTGAACCAGGCCAGCCGGTTTTGTGCACACCCCTACTGCTCATGAGTAAGCCTAGGGCCCGCAAACTCCCAAGGGGAAGGGGCTGCACCCAACCCCCTTCCCCAACCTTTCTGTGAAATAAATAGAACTTGGCTGGTTGGAAGAAATAGAACTTGGCTCAAGAATCCCTGGTTGGGGCTGCGCTTTAAACCTATCCCCAGGTACCACCCCCAGCCATTTGTTCCCTTCCTGGCACTGTTATGTGGATGTTATGCTTATGTTGCCACCTGGAGTGTTTGTGCTTGTGAACATAAATCACTGATGCTTCATTCTCGGAAAGTAAAGCACTTATTTCCCATCCCATCATCCTTTCCCTCTTGCTTGCCAGGTGTGGGGGGCAGCAAGGAACAAAGTGGGAAGAGGAAATGCCCTATATGACTTTGCCACTTGACAGGCTGACAAGCTTGAGATGGGACATGATGATTTTCCTGCTGCCGGGCAACTGAATAGCTGGATAGGTGACAGGAGGGTGGAGCTGGTGCTCAGAGAGGAGGCCAGCAAGAAGTGCCGCAGCCATAGAGCTGGCACAACTCCAGCCACGTCTGTTTGCGGTTTCAAAATCTGCATGAGACTGCGGTTATGGCAGCATCTGGGATCGAGTGTAATGCTTTGGTGGCCAAACAGAAGGTCTTGGCAGCAAACCTTTCTGCAAACTGAAGATTAAAACTGGAGTTTGGCAAGGCAAACAGCAGTCACTTTTGGCTCAAAACTGTGGTTTCACGAATTTGGATGTCATGGAGTTCCATACTTTGCCCTGTTTAGCTCCACTTCCATATTACATCTAAATTCGGCCTCAATCAGAGATCAAATTCAAGAGCAGAGCTCAACAGAGGACCAGGGAGGAGAAAGTAAATCAGGAACCAAAGTCAAGCAAGTATGTATAGAGACACTTGGTTTCAATAATGTATCTTTTCCCATTTCAGAGTCCTAAACTAGCTAAATTAAAAGGTGGTATACTGTATAATTTTTGTGAAGGCCTAACCTATTCTCATGATGCTATGAGACTAATATTCAATGCACTGGACTGCATGTCTTAATTTAGGTAAAGGTGAAGCTGGCTGGAAATTCATCTTCAGAAACTAATCTTCCCTGCCGCACTGTTAGAAAACAGACCCTTTAGTTGTAGAAACCTTGAGAGAATACACTAGATGTCAATATTTTTCTCTCGGTTTTGAATGAGTTATGCTTTTTAAAACACAGATTTGCCAGGTCTTTTCAGGAAATGACCTTTAAAACACTTTGATGTATTTTAACCCCAAATGTTATAAATATATTCTGTCTCCTTGTTGCATTTGAAATTAGACTTTGTAAATAAAAAGGAAATAGTGCCACCTATCTGTAGAAAATCCTGTATTTTGGCAACAAGTTTTTTTTAGAAGTTGCATTTAAGGCACTATAATTTAAAATTTAATATTGTGATATATGACACTAGCCAGCTTTCCTGGTGTTGAAGAAAACTAATCTGAACTAAGCACTTTAACTTTATGATGCTAACTCAGGTGCCTGTAAAATTAGGGGAGAACATTCAGCTGGAAATGCCTTATAGGAAAAAAATTGCTATTGGTACAAATATTAGTATGACTAATTTGTACACTACTACAAAAAGTAATAATGCTAATTTTATTTATTTATTATTTTTATTAATAACAATAATCTATATAAATTAAATAATTTGATTTCATAAAATCAAAATGCTCATAAGTTTTGATCTGATTCATACTGACTAATACCTTTGAGAAAGTTCATTTTTATTCTCATTTTGCAGATCAAGAGAGAAATTCAGGATGAGATCAGATTTGGGATACCCAGATTCAAACACCCACTCAGCCATGAAACTCACTAAGTATTCTTAGGCCAGTCATTATCTTAGCCTAACCTATCCTACAGGATTATTATAAGGATAAAATGGGGGGGGGGATGAGACTTTATGTTCCTTGGAAAGAAGGGTGGGATAAAATATAACATAAGAAAACAAAATAAATTTCACACGAAGAGAGTATTATGTAGGACTGGGACACTTTCCACTGGTCCACTACAAAGTAGTGCAATGGCTGGGAAATGGAGCTATGAAACTGACAAGCCCTCCTCACCCTGCAGCAGCTCGAGGCACTTGACTGTAGAAATGAAATGGGTGAAGTGTTTGAACCCCTTGCCACTTTCACCTCTACAATGAAGAAAGTTTTCCTGATTCAAGAGTTTCACTGCTACTTTGCACTGGGATCATAAGCAACAATTTCTGATGAAATTCACAGCGGCCACATTCACATGTAACATGAAACAGGAGGTTGGCAAACCCCCGGCTTCAATTTCAAATTGTAAATCACATCGCAGACATTTGTCCAACCGCAGTCCTGCAACCTCTATTTTTGGGAGAGGGGGGCCCTTATAAAGAACTTATAAAGAAAGAGGAAGTGTTCCAGAATGAGATGTTATATCAAATTTTGCATTGTAAAGACATGTCCAGATTCAAAGGATTAAGCAGTAGATATGTGATTATTTGTACAAACAGGTTCTTTATTCTGAGTAGTTCTCTGAAAAATAAGAGCATTTCATTAGGGATGTGCACGAGTTGGTTCAGCGCCACTGGGAAGCACTGAACCGGCTCAGGAGCAGGTATTCAAGTTATTTTCCAGGTGTGGCACTCAATCCCATCCAGCCACATGAGGCTGTGGTGCTGCTCCCTGCACTCTCCATGCACTGTCGGCACACACATGGCTGGTGTGCATGTGTGCTGGCCACTTATGTACCAATGCTACATGGAGGCTGCAGGGAACAGCACCATAGCCCTGTGCAGCCATTTTGGGACAGGGCACCGCAACCGGAAAAACAGCAGAGTGAGGAGGAGCAACTAAGGAGCTCCTTGCTGGTTGCTTAAGGGAACTGGCTCCTGCCCTGCCAGCCCATGCACAAGCCACTCATGCACATCTTTACATTTCATAGTAACTAGAAGTCGCTGACACAAACATTATTGTCAACAAAGCCACCTCCAGATTTCAGGAGGGCCTTGATCCCAAGAGAGGTTCAGGAGGGCCTTGTGTCTCTACTGGCACACAAAGGCTATAGGCACAGAGACTGACTCAGAGATCAGCAATGGACCCTGAGAGCCTTGGGCACTTAGCCAGTGAGCTGACCCTGGCCATCAGCCCTAAATGTCAAACTGTAATTCTTCAATATATATCAGGCTAAAAAACAGCTGTTCCCTGCCTGCACACCTTGTCTAGCTTCTGGTTGAATGGTTGAGACATTAAACCGTTCTACAGGGAGAGATAGAAATTGAATGAATGAATGGATGGATGGATGGATGGATGGATGGATGGATGGATGGATGGATGAGAGAAGTTAGTCAGGAAGTCATTTTTCTGCAACAAAAAGGTTTCAAAGGAAGCTGAGGGCCAGGTATCAACTTCCTGTTAAGGATTTGTGTGCAGGTAACCTAATCATTGACAGCGATGCATGCACCACTGAGAGACCTTAAAGGCCAAGTTGAAGACAGATCGTCCTCGAGAGAATCTATCTATGTGTTCGCTAAGAGTCAATATCAACTTGATGTGCCATGCCATCAATGTGACATTGTGACAACGTGACATCAACGTGATGTGCCATCAACTTGACATGCTTAATCAATCAACCTATTGTACATTGTGGACAGTCTCTAACTACATGAATACATTTCAGAAGAATTGTAGTTTAGTAGGTGGTTACGTGTTTAAGAATAGGATTTTTTCCCCCCAGGAAAGCAGCAACTGCAAATATCCTTTTTGTGACTGGAAAATTACCCTAATCATTGAAAAAGGAATGTTAATTTTAGAACAATGGCAAAATGCCAAATTGGTTAACTAAATTCTGCTTGTGTACATTCTCTTAGCAGGTTTTGTTGTAAGACATGAACTGGTTTCAGCTTTATTCTTAAATTGTTGTGGGTTCATGGCAAAATGTGTCAAAGGAAAGAATCATTTCAATACTGCAGTAAACATGACCAAAATCCTGCCATCACCTTGATTTTCATTCTCTCCTGAGTATCTTGTAATATTTACACTCCCAATAAACAGTTCTTGAACTGCTAACTGAGCAAAGAAGAGGCATATTTTAAAGTGGTGATTCTCTTCTATTTAGGAGAGGGAGAGCAACTGTCCCTATCCAACCCCAGCACAGCATCCCTCAAGTGGTCGTTGCTGGGATCTACCTTATGTTTCATTTTAGACTGTGAGCCCTTTGGGGACAGAGAACATTCTTATGTATTGTTTGTTTGTTTGTTTTTCTATGTATTCCACTTGGAGAACCTGTGTTAAAAAGTGATATATAAATATTTGCTGTACTAGTAATAGTAGTTGAAGAGCAAAACAACAACAACAAAACCCTGAACTGTATAAGATTGTCTTTGCCTTGCATCTGTTAAATTACAGCCCACTAGGTTTCTCAAGTCAAGATTAGAACATGAAAACAGCCATGCTGGATCATGCTCAAGGCTGATCTAGTCCAGCATCCTGTTTCACACAGTGGCCCAACAGATGCCTCCAAGAAGCCCGCGGGCAGGATGTGAGGGCTTGTCCCCTCCCCTGCTGTTGCTCCCCTGCAACAGTATTTAGCAGCAGCATCCCTATAGCCACTAGGCTAGTAGTCATTGATAGACCTGTCCTCCATGACTTTGTGAGGAAGTCTTTCTGTTTGTCGTACTTTGTGAAGAAGTACTTCCTACAATCTCCCCATAGTTGCCTCTTTTCCAAACTAAAGAGCCCAGATGCTGTAACCTTGCCTCATAAGGAAAGTGCACCTGGCCCATGATCAACTTGGTTGCCCTCTTCTGCAGCTTTTCCAATTCTACAATGTCCTTCTTAAGATATGGTGACCAGAACTGAATACAGTACTCCAAATGTGCCCGCACCATAGATTTGTATAAGAGCATTATAACAATAACATTTTTATTTTCAATCCCCTTCCTAATGATTCCTAGCATGGAATTTGCCTATTTCACAGCTGCCACACACTGAGATGACACTTTCAATGAGCTGTCCACCATGACCCCAAGATCTCTCTCCTGGTCTGTCACCAACAGCTCAGATCCCATCAGCATATATGTGTAGTTGGTGTTTTTTGTCCCAATGTACATCACTTTACACTTGCTTACATCAAACCGCATTTGCTATTTTGCTGCCCAGTCACCCAGTTTGGAGCTCCTCACAATCCATTGTGGATTTCACTACCCTAAATAGTTTAGTGTCATCTGCAAGTTTGGCTACTTCGCTGGTCACCCCAACTTCTAGATCATTTATGAACAAGTTAAAGAACACTGGTCCCAGTACAAATCTTTGGGGGACCCCACTTCTTACTTCCCTCCATTGTGAAAACTGTCCATTTATTCCTACCCTCTGTTTCCTGTCCTTCAACCAGTTACCGATCCACACATGAACCTGTCCCCTTATCCCATGATTGCCATGTTTAAGCAAGAGCCTTTGGTGGGGAACTTTCTCAAAAGATTTTTGGAAGTCTAAGTATACTATGTCAACTGGATCACCTTTGTCCACATGCCTGTTGACACTCTCAAAGAACTCCAAAAGGTTAGTGAGACACAAATTGCCCTTGCAGAAACCATGCTGGTTCTCCTTCAGCAAGGCCTGTTCTTCTATATGTTTAACAGTTTTGTCCTTAAGTATGCTCTCCATCAATTTGCCCAGCACAGAAGTTAAGCTAACCAGCCTGTAATTTCCTGAATCCCCTCTGTATCCGTTCTTGAAAATCAGAGTTGTATTAGCTACTTTCTAGTCCTCTAGTACAGAGCCTGATTGTAGGGACAAGTTACATATTTTTTTTCTAGGAGATCAGCAATTTTAAATTTGAGTTCCTTCAGAACTCTTGGGTGGATTCCATCTGGCCCTGGTGATTTGTTCACTGTTAGTTTTTCAGGACAGTTTAGGACATCTTCCCTTGTCACCTCAAATTGGCCTAGTTCTTCAGCCTCTGAGCCTGAGAAGCTACAGGTAAGTTCTGGAAAGGGTATATGGTCAGTATTCTCCATGAAAACAGATGCAAACAAGTCATTCAGATTCTCTGCAATCTCCTTATCTTCCTTCATAATCCCTTTCATGCCATTCTCATCTAAGGGTCCAACCACCTCCCTGGCAGGTTTTCTACTTCTGATATATTTAAAGAAGTTTGTGTTACACCCCCACTTGACAATTCTAGCTATATGCTCCTCAAACTCTCTTTTTGCATCCCTTATTGTCTCTTTGCATTTCTTTTGCCAGAGTTTATGTTCCTTTTTGTTCTCTTCATTTGGGCAGGACTTCCATTTTCTGAAGGAATTCTTCCCTTTTATTCCTTCCTTGACTTGCTGGCGTCCTCCTGAATTTGATGGTACATTTCCTCCTTTTTGGTATACATTCCAACTGAGCTTCTGTTACTGTGGTTATGAATCTGTTGCATGCTTTCTGGAGTGATTTGACCCACCTGACTTTCCCTTTCAGCTTCCTTTTTACCAGTCCCCTCATATTTGAGAAGTTTCCTCTTCTGAAGTCCAACAAATCTACGTTGGACTTCCTTGGCAATACTCCACTCACATATAAGCTGAATTGGATCACACCATGGTCATTGTTCCCCAATGGTTGTGCAACTCTGACATCTCGCACTAGCTCCTGGGTGTCACACAGGATGATTTCAAAGTCGCCAGTTGGTTCCGCAACAAACGGTTTTATGGCTCAGTCATTTAGAAATTTGGCCTCTTTGTCATTACCTGAATGTAAATTTAACCAGCCTATGTGTGGGTAATTGAAGTCACCCATTATTATGGTTCTGCCTTTTTTTGATGCCTCTCTGATTTGCTTCTCCAACTCCAGGTCACTTTTAGCGTTTTGATCCAGAGGGCGATAGCATATCCCTAGTAACACCTTTCCTTTCAATCCTCATATTGCCACCCATAATGATTCTGTGAAGGACTCAGGTCCTCCTGGGTTTTCTAGCTTGTGTAAAGCTATAAAGACCATGTAGTCCCTCAAATGTATATTACACTATTCATCCCCATATTTGAACTCTAGACTTTCTAAATGGGAGAAGGGACATAATTGTTATGTGCAAACATAGGATAGGTTCAGATGACATGGCAGCAAGTTCAGTTCCACCAAACATCTGTTCCCCATGAGCATACACTCCCAGCGCAAACCACAAGTCCCATTCATTTTGTGACATCTGAACCCAACAATGTCAGTTTGCCAAACAGCACTTCCCTCCACCACCCAACATCCGCCACCCAGTTTCAAATCTTGGTTACAAATGGAGAGAAGTTAAACTTGTGGCTCACTTGCCAGGAACTGGCAGTTGGAGGAACTGGACTTGCTACCATGTTGCCTGAACATGCACATAGGAACCCATGAGTGAAGTGTTATGTGGTGACAAGTCTTATCTTGTACTTCTGACAGTGGCTGTGGCCACATTCAGACAGCCATTTTCCAACCCTCTGTCAGTGTAGCTATCTATCCATTCATTGCTTGGGGTTTATCTCTTTATTTGCTGCGATTATTTCATTCATTTGTTTAGAGAGTTTAAGTTTCTAATATCTTATAGCCTTTACTGCATGCAGTGCCATTTGAAAGAAGCACTTTTACAAGGATGAACTATATTTGCAATCTCCGCATTATTTCACGGCAAGCATAATGCTATCGTGGATTTATTCTCACAAACTGTATTGCTAGTTCATGCAAATAGCACAGAAAGAAACCACTTATGAATGACAATTTCACAACTGCAGAACTGAAGATATTGCATCTTCTATTTGCAGTTCTATTAAAATAAACATTGAGGCAGATTTCTTTAGAAGAAATTTAAACGTGTCTGATCTATAGCCATAACACTGTAAATGAGTCTGTTTCTTTTCCTATCAGTTGGGAAGATAACTACTATCTCTCAACAGGATTCTATAGTTTGATTGTAATTCAAGAGTTCAGAAGTTATTCCTTTTAAATTGAACTCTGAAAAGTATTTGATGAAAACTCAACTCTCAGAATGAATTTCATTTCTTCACACTAAAAAAGTTAAATTTTTCGTTTCAGCTTGCAATGGAGGAAAATCTTCGCTGGATAAAACATGGCCTCCTGAATACCAAAGAATAAAAGCAAGTCTTCAAATACACATTTTAGTATCACACAATCTGTCTTCAGTGCTGAAATGCAGTCTTTATTAGAAATGTAAAGGCTCATATGGTAATGGTTTACCCCTGTTAACTGAGCAAGGAGGCACCTTTCAGAGTGGGATTCTCTTTATGTTAAGCAGGGGGGAAGGAACTGGCACTTTTCAGGTCCAGCACAGCATCCTTCCAGGGGCCATTGCTAGTGTCTACCTTTGTGTTTCTTTTTAGGTCTTTGGGGATAGGGAACCATCTTCTCCTTATTCTTATTCTTCTAAGTAAACTGCTCTGAGGATTTGTTTTGTTGAAAAGCGGTATATAAATAGTAGCAGTAGCAGTAGTAGTAGTAGAGACCGAGTTGTGAACAAGAGGTTTCCAGTTCAAACAAGTCTTTCCTCACCTACAAACTTAGTGAATGGTTGAAGGCAACACACTTTAGCTCAGCATCGATCTCCATCTGTAGTTGGGGGATAATAATACTGACTTACCTTGCAAGGGGTCTTGTAAGGAAGGCCAAGATTATTATCCCCTTATTTATTCCAATGAGGGTGGATTCTTACAGGGTTCTTTCTAAGGATTATTGTGATGGTATCTGTGAAATGTTGGCTTATACTAGTACAGTATGCCACTGATCCAAGAGCAGAATTCACACACTGGTACAGTTTGCTTCCAAATCCTATTCCAGCTGCTAGCACGCATGGAGGGGCTCGGTGGCTACTAAGAATTGCATCAGTGCTACAGCAATGATTTCCCCACCATTCCTAATTGAATGGAATCAGTGTGCATGCCCTGCTCTTGGGTTGGCGGGGCACTGCGCGGTATGTAAGCCACCCTGGACACTTTAAATTACCCTGCAAATGCTAAGTACTATTGTGTTTTGAATACATTTTAAGTGAAGGCTTAGAAATATTTTTGAAATTAATCAGAGTAGCTAATACAGATATAGGCATAATCCAGCCAAAGCCCTGCTTGATTGCAGTGGAAGACATTTAAGGGTGTGCTTGCCACACCCACAGAATCAACTTTGGTTGGATCATGAGCATTGTTTACTTGTTTGTTTTTAGACACCAATTAAACTGTATTGAATGATACTGTATTGACCTCTGTCAAATGCTTAAGTATTTCTATAATCCTGTTAAAAGGCACAATACACCGAATTATGTCTGCTTCTTACTGTAGCAGAGTAAAGACATTCTTAATGCAAACATGAAAGATTGAGACCCAAACAAATAGCCTTCATATTTCATAAGACATCTGATGAGAACACACACGCAGAGCAATATTTTGAGGGGAAATACATTCAAGCTTCCCTCTGTAGTCTGATGAGAAATGCAATTGTATCGCTGCTGCTCAAAAATGCAAAAAGAACATTCATATTGGTAGTAAAAAAAGATCTGACTTAGCTCATCCTGTATCATGAATATATGAAATCAGTCTGGTGCTAGCAAGAGCTATCTGCTGATGTCCCAGTCTGGTTTTGAATTGCACTGATGGTGAATATAGCACTCTACTGTGGTTCAAATGACTCCACTATCAATTGTAAAATTCTCTAAAAGCTTTTTATACATTCCTTTGCCTTTTCCATTCCAGCACATGTCATTTATATTAATCTTAACATAAATAGCATGCATTGGAGTGGAAAAGGAAAAGGCATATATAAAAACAGGAAAAAGGATTTTACATAATTTTTCAAACCCTGTTGTGCAGGTAGAAAATACCTAGGCATAATTCTACTTGAGTCAGTTCTGATGTTATATATCCCCACAATGAACCAACGGTGTAAATGAATTAAAGCCCAATTTACACATTCTTTTGTGACACAGCATAGTAGCCTCTGAAACATTATCCCCCCATCAGTATTGGATTATATGGTGTTCCTTGGCTGATCATTCCCCATGTAGCAGCTTCAGCAGAGGTACAATGCTGGCATGGCAAATAACCATATAATCCAGGTAACCCATGTTCAATTGCACACATTACTGGGGTGAATAAAGCCCAACTATGGGAAAGTGGTTCATGGCAGCTATCATTTCACATAATTGTCATGTGAATTGGGTCTAAGGCAGTGGTTTGTCACATCACCTTTGCCATTGAATACAGTTGAACCTGGGCTCCAACTTCAAAATGAACCACTCCATACTGAACTTCAGCAATATGTTTACAATCTACATTGCACTTCTGTAGTGTGAACATTAAGGATTTGCACACTTACCGAAAACTGCAAGGCACCGGCACATGGGGTGTGCACGGAATTGGCTGGCTCAGTTCGGTTCGAGTCCAGACTGGGCTCGAACCAAACTGGCCAAATTTGGTCTGGCCCCCATCGAACCCCCTGCCCAATCTGGTCCAGTCCGGCGTGGGTGGGTGGGTTTCACATTGTTGCTGTTTTTAAATTAAAAATAAAATAAAAATACTTGTAGCCCCTTTGGGGGGCTTCCTGTAGGTTGCTGGGGGTGGGTGTCCGCAAAGGTTCCCCCTCCCACCACCGGCCTCTGAAATCACTGTCACAGCCTGGTAAAGCAACTCTTTTTGGCCTATTTGGGCCTCTGTAACTGCATGCTGTGGCTATTTTGGCCACCGCAGTGCAGGTGTAAATGGCCTCTGCAAGGCCTGGCATGGCCCACAGCCTCGCAGAGTTCATTTGCGCATGCGCAGTGGCCATTTTGTTTTTTACAAAATGGCCGCTGTGCATGCGCAAATGTCCTCTGCAAAGCCGTGGGCCATGCCAGGCTGTGCAGAGGCCATTTACGCATGCACAGAGGTGGCCAAAATGGCCACTGCATGCAGTTACGGAGGCCTGAACAGGCCGAAAAGAGTTGCTTTACCCAGCCACTGTGGAGATTTCAGAGGCCAGCAGGGGGAGGGGGAACCTTCATGGACACACACACCCCGGCCTACAGGAAGCCCCCTGAAAGGGCTACAGGTATTTTTATTTAATTTTTTTTAATTGATTGTTCCACTGACTTGTCCGGAGGTTCGGTTCCAGTCCGGACGGAATCGGAATGGGGTTTGGTTCTATCCCAAACCCCCGAACCTCTGGACCGAACCCCCGAACCTTCAGACCAGTCTGCACATCATTAGGAGCTAGTTCAGGCATATCAGCAGCGCATTATGCTGCACAACAGCACCTAATGCAATTATATGCAAATTGAGCCCAGTGCACAATTTTGGACAGGTGATCATCTTTCCCCCCTGAAAACTGCACTCAAGGTTCAAAGTTTGGCATTCATTAATTTCCCCCTGCATGATTTAATTTAATCAGAAGAAAAGCAAACACACTGGTAACAGAATCAGGTTGTAATGGTTGCTTGCTAACCATCAAGGTAAAGCATTAACAGAAAAGCACTAAGTCCTGAAATGTATAGATCTACTTATTAACATTAATAGAGCATTTAATGATATTAAAACGTCCATTAACTTTGAGAAATTGCACAAGGAAGATTGGTGTGCTGCCCCAGTTAACACAGCAGTCTTAATAGGTGTCAAAAATAGTAACTGTATTTCTATAGACTTATTTTGGGTGACTTGATCACTTCTGACACTTGTCAGATCATAATTTTGGGTTTCTAAACAGTTCCTGTGTGTATAAATATTAGGCCTGTGCAATTATTTGGCTTCAAAGAGTCAAAACCAAGTAATCTGCACATTGCCCCTGGCCACATGCAAGACGGCCATTTCTCTCAAACTCAGTACAAGCCAACATGGTTTAGGTGTAGCCCACATTGAATTCACCGGGGTGCCACTTTAGCCACTCCCATCCCTTCCTCAAAACTTAACTTTATCAGAAGTTTGCAGTTGGAATATAAATACCCCAAAAATGTGCTCTCTTAGCCCAATTTTTTTTCAATCCTCTACCAGCCCCGGCTGCTTGCAGCTGGGGCTAGGAGACTGAAGGGCTGCCGGCCAGTGTCGGGGGAATCCCCATAATGCACTGTGTACTTGTGTCATACATTATGGGAGTTCTGGGGGCCGGGATGAAGTGTCCCAGCCCCCGACCCTCCGTGCTGCCACTGGTGGCCGCCGGCAATCATGTGGATGGGCGATCCGCCTGTCCAGGGAGAGAAGAGAGATCATCTGCAGGGAGGTAAGTGCAAGCAACCTTCCTCCCCAATCTCCCTCAAGCCCTTTCTCACTGATCATGAGAAAGGGCTCAGTGAGTACTCCCTTGAAAGCCACTTAAGAATGAATTTTATGCAGACATAGCTTTAAAAGTAAGTCGTTGGCTTTAATGGCCTTGCTTGTTCCCTAGAATGACAAAATGACATCAAATACAATAACTATTGTACAAATGTATAGCTAATATTCCAACCACTAGATGGCATTGATTCAGCATCCAGCTTCAAAACTCAGCTCCATAATAACCATGCTTAGTAAGAACACTTCAATGAATATGGATAGTAACTATCATGGAGTGTTTTAACCTATAGAAAGCTTTTTATATATATTTTTTTTTAAAAAAGCCAGCACACCGTGTTTTACTTCTGAGGTAGGCGTGTTACATTCTTTCTTCCAATGTATAGCAAACAGTCCAACAAGTTGTATGTTGGGAGTTGTTAATGTTACCCCCAGTAGGTAAACAGCAGAGCACTAGGAAAGAGAGCACACACTCCAGTTACAGAGTCGATAGCAGAGGATGATTTAGTTGCTGCAGCTATTTAGAGAAAACACATGGAGATTCTTGTAGAGCTAAATACTAAGTATTTATTGGTTAAGTACACTTGGATAGGAAAGACCTAATCCTAATCTAAAGGAGTACATAATGAAAAGGTAAGGAGAGAGACGTTTCCATCTACTCTCTAAGAAGAAAGGAAGGATTGTGACAGCACAGGAAGTGCTGATGAGTCAGATCAAGGGTCATAGAGTAAGGACAGATAGAGAGACCCTTACTCACTGGCTCTACTCCCAATGCCCCTAGTGGCCATTAGGATAGTTGGTGCAAAAGGTCGATGCACTGGAATTCCATCTTCAACAGTAAGGTGACACATTGGTGAACTTTCTCCTACTTGATAGGAAACAAAAATGCCAGTGAAGGAAAAATTGTCTTTAAGGAATCAAACTCCATCAATGTTTATGACAATTTGCAGCATTCCTTTATGTATTACTGTATGATGTATGAAAATGAAAGGGAGCGTAATGTCATTGTTTTACATTGAATATAAATTACACTCCCCAAGGGGAGGATTGAAAAAGGTCTGTTTAATATAATTTTATTTGAAAGCACTAATATCATTTATAAATCATATATCATTTATCATTTTTATATATCATTTATAAAATGATATATTTTATAATATCATTTATAAAATGATATGAATGTAATATATGTCATTTGTATATCATTTATAAAATGATATAAATGTGAGAAACAAATATGATGAAAGCAGACCATAGGGCTGTTCACTTGAGCAGCCCTATCTGAGTTTAAACAGCCCTACCCACATAGGGATGCTTTTGTGGAGCCCTGGGACTGAGCCCAATCCTGGCACTGCCCCACCAGGTAGACCAAAATTTTTATCTGGGCTTATACTGAGTTAAAAGGACAAGCACATGCCCTCTTACCCCAGTTCCTAGTTGTGTGGCAGCACAGACTGCCTGCAGCCCAGTTCAGGCTGCCAGCAACCCATCCTACCATAGGGGCTGGGGAAAGGAGTGTCCCAGCCTCTGGACTTTAGGGATGTTTACGGAACCGGCTAGCCCAGTTCGGTTTGAGTCTGGACCAGACTCAAACCAGACTGGGCCAGCAGTCCGGCATCCCCGCACCCTCAATAGGCCTCCAAAATGGCCACCGTGCCAGAGGGGGGAAGCCCAAACGGACCAAAGGGCCGGCTGAATGGCCGGTTTGGGCTGCAAGGAAGGCCGGAGGTGGAGGGGGGAACTCCGTGGCCCCCCCGCCTGTGCCACCAACAACTCCCCTGTAGGGGGTACGTGACATTAAAAAAAGATTTTTTAGTTTTTTAAAAAAAGGCCGTGAGCCCCCGAATAGTCGGGGGGCATTTGGTCTGGGGTTGGACAAAACAGGGGGTGGTTGGGTTCAACCCTGGACCATTGAACCGAATCGGCTCAACATCGAACTGGCTCGACGTCGCGCCGGTTTGCACATCCCTACTGGACTTCAACGCACTGTGCAAGCAGCACTATGTATTGTGAGCTTTCTGGAGGCTGGGTGTCCTTCTCTCAGCCTCTCTCTTGCCATGCCATTCATTGCAGCAGTGATCGTGTGGCTGTACAGCATGGCAAAAATAAAACCAATGGCCAGTCATGTGAGGGAAGGTAAGAATGCTACACACACACACACACACACACACACACACACCCTCCCCAACCCCGGAATTTACAGTTGTGGGAATGACCTTAACATATAGGATGTTGATTTATTGTCTTTGGTCTTGGCTCCTGTTTGATCAGGGTTACTTCTTGATTGCTTTTCTGCTTTCATAATGCAGTTGCTTGCTACTGTATTTTGTGCTTTTTAATCAATGTCTTTACTTCTCTGAATTAATTTGCTTGTAAGTTGCCTTGACATGTTTTGTCTTTCAAGTTGACAAGCAGTTTAATAAATGCATTCAGAGGAACGACTGGTACTTTATTCTTTACTGTGTGCATTGGTAATATGCCCGTTGCTTCAAGCCAACTCTAAACTAGCTGAAACTGTCTGATGCAGCTCTTCAGTCAGAACCCCCATAGGAGTTGCTCTCAAAGTAGGTCTGGTGCTGCAGACTTTTGCACTATCTGCAACTGCTCCTTTGTCACGTGCACATTGTCAATTAAAGTAGTGGTGGTGGACACCGATGGCGGGGAAAACAGTGACAGTAAATGCGGCACAAGGCCAATTATAGGTAGAAGGTGAGCGATGCCAAAGATGGGAGCAGTAGGGAGAGTCAAAGAGCAAGAGTAAGGGCAATATTAACTGCCAGAGGCCAGAGGTGTTGCATAACAGAATAGACAGCAACACCCCCCTGCCCCATCCCCCTGATCCAAATTAAAATACACACAGCCCCAGTGCTTAGACTTTTTAGATATGCATGATGAAATATTCATAGACAAAGGAAGAAAACTAGACAAAGAAAAGATTTACACTTTCACAAAGCATTTGTTCTGGTTCGTCTGAGCCTAGCTTATTTCATGTTGTTACAAGGAAGTGATTGCTTACATCTCCTTCCTATGTTTATTGGAAAATTGGCAGCAGTTCTGTGTTGCAATTCATCACTGCTGACAGGCAAAAAAAAAAATCTATTTTGAACTGCCACACATGGAGAGATTTAGAAGCAAAATCGCACAAAGCTCTGAAGATGTGACATAACCTGAACAAGTAAGGTCATCTGAAAATCTTGCCAAAATATTCCCTAGGGCTGATGGGTCTTACAACAAACTTGTAAAAATCGAAATATGAAAATCCTGCCTAAGTATTCCACAGGGCTGGTTTTAAATGGTAAAAATTCAACATTGTACACTTGAATCTCCTGCCTCCAGAACTAATGATTAATTTGTGGTGAGAGGTGCCATCATTGTCAAAATTTCCACAAAACGTTTTTGGCTCATTTAATGATCTCAGACCTCTCTGGACATTCATCATGTTGTTGCAAATTCTCAATTTCTTCAAGTGGTGAAAAGTTCTAGAGACAGCATTGTTTCTAGCTTCCTTTGGAGCAGACTGTCATGAACACTCTCACCACACTGGACTCAACACTGGACTCTGCTCCCTATCCTGAAGAAACAGGACCCACACCATCCCCAGCACTAACCCAGAGCCCATGAGGTTAGTTCTAGGGAGGCAGGACCAGAACCTAGTCTGGCCTCAGATTCCGATACCAGACTGGAGCTTGTGGTAGCTCCAGAGATAGAGCCCCCCGTGACAGTACCCAAGGGGCCTGGACACTATGTTGACAGCCTCAGAACCTGAGCCCCCAGAGGAACCAGCCTCTCCTCCTACAATGCCCCCTTCAGCATCAGTGCATCAGAGCAGGGACAACTGGAGAGGAGGAAGAGTGCTAGGCTTCAAGCCAGGAGGCTTCCCCTTTAAACTAGTTGCTTTCTCCACAGGGAGGCAGAGCCTAGCAGCAACAGACTAGGTGTATGGGTATTTCAGGGCTCAGTCTGCTTCTGCCTGCTATTGGGTCAACATATCCCATGACTCTGTCCATGGTGCTATCTGACTCGCCTGAACCTTGCCTTGTTATCTGAAACTATCCTTGCTGCCTGAACCTTGCCTCACTGTGCCTTGCCTCAGCACCTGAACCTCTCCGTGCCTTGCCATTGTTGAGGGGTATGAGGAGAAACATTAAAATCCTCACAGAGCAGAGTATGCTCTGGTGTTAAAGAAGTTTAGCCCAAGAGATTATCTGAAGACAGTAGGTTGAGTTAAAAAATATTATTAAGAAACTAAAATATCACTTACTGAGAGAGAGCCATTGATCAACAGTCACTAGCCTTCAACAACAACTGAACAGTTCTAACTGACTCTAACTGACCAAGACAGACCTATTAACATCTTATCATGCCTCTAGGGGCCAGAAGAAAGTACTGCGGTGCTAAGAGCATAGAATTCTCACTTCTAACAGCTGTACCACCTGAACCTTGCCTTGCCACACCACAACACCTGAACCTCACCTCACCATGCCACCAGAATCTTGCCTCTCTGTGCCACGCTACCTGAACCTCTCCTTCCTTGGTTGCACCACCTGAATCTCACCACCTGAACTTCACCGTGCCTTGCTGCATCACCTGATGCAGTGACTTGCTGTGCCAGCTGAACCTCATCATGCTGCACCTGAACCTCACCGCCTGAACCTCACCACCCCAACATGCCTGAAATATACCATATTGCACTGTCTGAACTCCACCTCACTTCACTGAACCACCTAAACCTACCTTGCCTTGCCTCTCCACACTGCCTGTACTTCGCCTCACCTTGCTATCTGAGCTCTGACTTGCTACTTTGCTCAACCAGAAGACCTGCAGGACATTGCAGTATAGTACAGGGCTTTACAGAGAAAGAGTTGTGGCAGGTTAGGGTTTATTTGTAATACCTAACATCAGAACTCCAGTAAGAGACACCCTTGCAGGCAATGCTCATCTCACTTTTACTCTGTCTTAAGACTCCTGTCTGCTCAAAGCTGGTCCTCTTGTCCCTTTATATGCACACACCTTATATCAGTCCTTCCTTTACCTATTGGGATGGGGTCACCTGCTCCAAATTCTGATGGCATCTCCCATTTCAAATCTCATTCTAGAGAGATCTCTGGGTATCACCCAACCATTAGCTCTTATTAAGGAAAATCTGCTGGCCAATGAGGAGCACCTTATTGGCTATTGCTCAATAGTGTACCTCATAGCACACAAATGGCCATCAGCCATAACAATATACTGAGGCTCTCTTCATGTAATGTAGCTGTGGATATGAATGAATTTTGTTGATAAGAAGTGCTAGCCAACCCTGCACAGAGCATCTGTGCGATCTTTGGGGCTGGCGGTTACCTCTCCCCCACCCTACCTTCTGCCCCAGTCTCTGCTTCTGGGCCCAGCCACCTTTCCTCCCCACTGCCACTTCACACACACACACACACACACACACACACACACACACACACACACACACATTCTTTCCCCCCTCCTGGGCCTTGCATCCATGGCTAGGCCAGGCCCATCGCCACCTCTGGCCTCCGCGGTTGGGCCCGCCACTGTGGCGACCAATCCTCCTGGGTGCACCTCAGCCAATCAGGCGCATCTGCCACCCAGCCAATCAGCTGGGCGCTGGGACGCACATTCCAAGGCACACCCAGGAGAATTAATGTAACAGATTAGTAGTATTCTGCTGAATGCAAGGAGGTTAGGGGCAAGAAGTACTGGGTGTGATGCCACTCTGCCTTGCATATTGCTCATATCAAGGGATTTAGAAGAGTCTAAGAAGCACGCAGTCTGCAAAGGAAGAGTGACAGCTATGGGAACAAGACTTTAGTCCTATTCTTTTAAAAAGGCCCTGGGGACTATCTTCAGTTTGGTGTCCTTACAGGCAAGCACATTTAGATAATGGCTTCCAGTCCTCTCATCTGGTCTGTAATGATCTAGAATAAATGTGCAGAATTCTAAGTTTGTCTGAATTGAACAAGAGTTAAGTGGTCTGGTAAGGAGGCCCTAATTTGCATTATGCTGAAATGGTGGGGAAAGACACATGATCCCTAAGATTTTAGCAAAATGGCTGTTCTATAGAAATCAATATGTTCAAAAGCATAAGGATTGCATTTCATGCCCTCCAGCATTCCACAGATGAAAACAGGAGCTCCTAATCTCACTCCCACAGGATTACTTCCAGAGTCCATCCTCTCCCCACTTTCCTCCTTGTCTATTATTCTTCTCTGTTCTCTATAGATCTGTTAATGTATTCTGTCATCACCTATCTTGCACTAATTTAAAATCAAAGATCTTATTTGTTCTTTTGATTGGAGATTTAGTTTTTTAAAAAATCATTTCCCTGCAATCTGTTATCAATAGTACAGCTACAATAGCAGCTACAATATGTTATATGGCCAGCTACATGGTGCCTTAGTGTTCATGTTCCTCTATTTGCAAACATCTCCACTAGAGACAAGATGCATCTGTTCCCTTTCAGGGATTTAATTTCTAGAGACTCAAGGAGAGAGAATAGTTAAAAATAGAAGCAGGGCAGGGTGGGGGGAGATATCACATAGTCCAGAAATTTTGTCTTTGGGTTCAATCACATATGTCTGACATGTTCCAAACTCATATTCCCTTGCTTCTCAAACACTTCTTGTTAGACCGTTTTAAGACCAATTGCAGGACGCTCAGGGTGAGTGGTTTTCTTTGTTGACTGTTGCGGCTAAACTATTGGCAGCCACAGGAAGAAGAAAGGTCATATGTCTGTTTGATTGTGGTTTACAAAAATATGGCATGTTATGGTGACGGACAATATCTTGGCATCTTTAAAACCTGGCCAACACAGCCTTAACCTTTTATTTTACCCTAGATGGTAACTCTATTGGGATTTTGTTTCCAGAAATAAGGACCCCGTGAACCCACCAGGCAAACTTGATTATATTTACTCTTGGTAGCCCTTCACTTGTTTTGGTTATATTTTCTGATACTGTGAGACTGTTCTCACTACCAAAGCTACCTGGGTTAACCCTCCTCTACCCAGGTAGCTCTCTCTGGTCATCTGTGGCAGTGGGAGCCCTCCTGAGCCAGAAGCTCCAACTCTGAAGCCCAGATCTGCTAACCAGGTAAAAAGTGAGGTAGGAGGAGAGCAAAGCTACCTCCTACTTCCTACCTATTTCCCTGGTTGTGTGCACCACCACCACTTCCAACACTGCTCCCAGACAGACAGCAACCATGCTTCTTGGAGAATCCAGGAGAAAGAGGGACAAGGCAGAGTAGAGCTGCTGCAATGTTGAGGGCAGCCATTCTGCTTCTTGCACATTGCATTGTGGGGTCCTGGAGGACCCAGCATGATTTCCCCCCCTCCCACTGGAGCTCTGGTGCTCACTGCTGTGCTGTTCATGTGGGTGCATGAGTGGCAGATCCTGGAGGAGGCTCATCATGTCATCTGGAAGGAGGCAGATAGGTGCCTATTTTCCTTTCTGCTCCCCCCACTTGCTTTAGTCAGAGAGCAACATTTATGTTTACTGAGGAAACAGTACGTTGCACTCCTTAAATTTTACTATGAACAGGGGGCCAAGGACATAGGGCGGCGGGAGGGTGTTCTCTGTCTACAAAAACTTTATTCCTCATGTTCTGCCTAAACTTAGTATCACCATTTGAACTGTATGGAATGCAATATCATTATTCTTCCATAATTTTGTATAATCTTTGCTTATCGAATTAAAAGTTGTTGTTTAAAAAGAACAGTGATTTACAAGAGACAGAGCAGAAAGTTGGAGTTGTTCCTTGACAACAGGAACATTTGGGGAGCATGACACTGCAGAATCTCTTTGCTTGTGGATTATTGCACCTGAAGGCATTGCAAACATTTACCTTTGCCTATTTACCTTTTTTTCAGTAAATAAATAAATAAATCTTGCATACTTCAAACATTGCTTAAAAGCAGGGAGGAGTCAGTGCCTAGACAGAATGATTATTTATTCTGAACAAAAGTGGTGAAGCTGATGTATAGTTCATGGAACAAAAACAACTCAGCAGGAGTCTCGGCTATTTTGTTATGCTAAAAGGAAAGGCTGAGACCAGACTGATTGAGCTCCTGAGCCAGAAATAATTGAAATGCTCCATTTTACATCACATCACTTGTACAAACAGCCCAAGTATTTGTTTTGATTATTCACTAATTTGGCCTTTAGCTGAAAGCCATCATGTCAGTAAATACTGGCATAAGGAAGAGGATCAGCTTTGCAACTCAAACTCATTCATTTGCAGGAAGTACAGTAGTGCGTTGAAAGCAGGAAGGCCACCATTGCCCATGAAGGGCTGTTTATTTACTCATGTTTCTTTTGTTGATGAAGTGTTGGGTTAATTCATTCTGTATGACATGGCTTATGGCTGCTATGTCTAAAATAACAAAAAAAAAAAAAGTGTACCAAATCAAGATGTCAATATGATGTGATCATATGTATAATTGTCAGAGATGTGGAGTGGAAAAACTTACATGGAACATTTTCCCATACTTTATTTTTCTGTATAAAATTTTCCATTTCAAAATTTCCTACTTGCTACTTGAAAGACTTAAGAGATAGAGTGAAGGAAATTAAAATGGAGGTGAGTGTGTGGGGGTGGGTGGGTTACCGTATAAACAGGGCAAATAACGTGCCAAATCAGTTTTCAATCTATTTAGGGAATTATGGAATTTGTATAATATTTTAAAAGAAAATGTTGATGCAAATTTAATGCAAATGAGGAGGAAATTTGCATGGGAATTTTTCCTGGAAATTTTTCAAATTCAAAATTTTCTGTAAAAGCCACCTCTCTGATAACTAGTGGTGTGCATGGACTGGTCCGGGGCAATAGAAAAGGCCTCTGGACCGGTCCGGAATTCCAGCGGTCCGGTGGTTCGGCAGGGCGTGGGAGTGTGTCTTTAAGGGGGGGTGGTAGTACTTACCCCCCGCTCTTCCCCCTCCAGCGCTGGAGTTTCCAAAAGCGTTCTTGGGGTGGCAGAGTTCCTCCCTGCCGCCCCTGCCCCCGTCATTGTCTGTAAAGGGTTAAGGTAGAAAGAGCTGGTGGCGCACATGCACCCTTTGCGGCTCATGCGCTCGTCTCTGCCACTGGCGTGCGCGAGCCACATACATGTGCAGCGCACACACGCCAGCGGCGGAGACAAGCACACGCTCGTCTCCGGGTGCATGAGAGCCGCCAGCTCTTTCTACCTTAACCCTTTACAGACAACGATGGGGGCAGGGGCAGCAGGGAGGAACTCTGCCGCCCCAAGAACGTTTTTGGAAACTCCAGCGCCAGAGGGGGAAGAGCGGGGGGTAAGTACTACCGCCCCCCCTTAAAGACACACTCCCCCCAGTGTTGTACCACGCTTCTGTGGTTCTGTGCACATCCCTACTGATAACTGCATCAATATTCTTTTTGTGGTTTACAGGTGTACTTATACACTTGAGTGCAGGGGTGTAGGATAATTGAGTAGATGGGTTCAAAGAACCCGGGACCCCCAGCTCCTGAGGGCCTCCCAGCTCCACCCTTTTCTTCATTATGTTAGGGACATAGGCTGCCATATGAGTCAGACCATTGGTCTGTCTAGCTCAGTATTGTCTTCACATACTGGCAGAGGCTTCTCCAAGGTTTCAGGCAGGAATCTCTCTCAGCTGTATCTTGGAGAAGCCAGGGAGGGAACTTGGAACCTTCTGCTTTTCCCAGAGCGGCTCCCTCCCCTAAGGGAAAAATCTTACAGTGCTCAGACATCAAGTGTCCCATTCATATGCAACCAGGTTGGACCCTGCTTAGCTAAGGGGACAAGCCATGCTTACTCCTCCCTTTGAGGGGCTGCCGGGGAGAGGGGTGATCACTCTACAACCCTGCTCTAGTGCATTGATGACCACTATGAAAAAGTCCGTTTGTTTTGGTTATAAAAACAGTTGTGTTTGGGTTCTTTTTGTATGGCATTGTACCAATGTATAAGACTACATATATGTGTCAGTAAAACACCACTTAAAAAGAATGTCGATGCAATTGCATTTACAATTACATCCCCCGCCAAAAAATGAACTGTTTTATTGATGCACATCTGCATGTTGGTAATGTAGAAGTGGGGGAGATGGGAAAATGCAAATAAGCTGGAGTAGCTGGAAATAAACTGCATGCTTCAACTGCAGAATTAATTTTAGAAACTGTTCTATCTAAACTAGAGTTCAGGAGGAGAGGAGTGCTGGCCAAAGCTGACAAGGGAAACATTGAAGGAACAGAACAGGTGAAATCCTCTCAACTGGACCAATTGTACCGTTTTCAGCTTAATTTTATGGGAGGAGCCCTGTAGCCAGATTAAAAGTATAGTGGGGTGTCAAAAAGGTAGGGGCCAGCTTATATGGCCCTCATCAGTCCTAAGTACAAGCAACATCCGGGCATTTAAATATTGTTGTAAAACATGGGGGGAGGCAGAGGAAAATGGCGGGCAGGCCCACCCTAGCCCCCAACTAGTATGTTGTAGCATCCCCCTACTACAGGTCTGGGAGACGACATAGACAAAATTAGCATCAGCATTAGAGTGGGCTTTCATATTTGAAGTAAGTAATAGCAGGGATTACACTAATGAATACAGAATCTGTAGAAAGGAAGTTTATTTTCATACACAGAAGGAAAAGGATTCTGAATTTTGTGAAGGAAGTATCAGGATTCTGCAGGAATATCAGCTTGGACTGCAGAAAATGAACCTGGGCCAGTCCAAATCCAGCCAACTTGGTTCTCAGATTTTTCTGAAGCCTGAAAGCTGCTTATAAGGCAGGTTCAGGTTTGTGGAATATGCTCAGCCTTACAAAGTGAATATTCAGTAGCTAACTGTTTTGTGGCTAGCAAACTTCATGTTACATGAAGCCATTACTAATCAGTGTAGACAATGCTGATCTAGCTGTACCAATGGCTGACTCGGTGTACACAGGTTCATATATGTTCATCTGTTTGTTTTTCAAAAAAGCAAGCTCCATTTCAAGTTGATTTCTGTCAGGCTCTGATTGATAAATCATTCTTGTTATTCACCCAATGATCTGAGAAAGAGTGAGCTGGCTAGCATGAACAATCCAAAATATGTGCTCTAGTGTAATGGAAGTTGATGGAATGTAGTAAATAAGAGTCTGCCCTTGTAAACCTATGACTGTGGTTTTAATAAGTGATTTGATTTCATGGGGCCAGTGTTGTTGAGACCCACTTCCGAAGTTGAGTCAGGAAGGAAATCTGCAGTTTCACCCTTAAAGAGAGCAAAAGGCTGCTTCATGTTGTGTCTATGCTTTGGAAACAAGGGTCAGGATGTTTGGGGGACTGTGTTGAAAAGGAATATTATTTCAGATTGAAGTTATGTCCACATGACAGAATTCATTAAGTAGAAAAGAGGGAAGGAGAGAAAAAAATAGATAACCAAATACTGTTTTGCATGCAATATAGGAAAACACCTGCTGCAAAACCACACAAAGTGCAGTAGATGATTTGGTGGCTTTGGATGCAGTATTACAAGTTCTAAATTGTAGTCTATTAGGCATGTAACACTAAAAACAATAGTTTTTATGCTATTTTTATGAGGATCCCAAGCATCATTTAAAAGAACTGTTTGCAATTCTCTTTCTAAAGAACAATGGGTCCAGCAGAAACAACTCAGGTTGATTGTTTGAAAAAGACTTCTAACTGGCATAACTTCTGGAAGACAGAATCTCATTCTATGTAAGTCCTGAACCTGAGAAACAATGGCCACATTTGCACATAACACGAAACCTCAGTTAAACAAAGTAGGGGTTGGAACTCCGTTACATCCAAATGCATGCAGTCGTGGTTTCGCGGCAAAAGGGAATGCATGCAACCGCAGTTTTCACAGTTTTGTCAATTTGCATCGCCAAACTCCAGTTTGAACCTTTGGTTTGTAGTGAGTTTTGCCGCCGTAACCTGAGTTTTTTTGGCAGCAGCATTACGTCTGAATTTGGACGGTGCCATAACAGCGGTTTTCTTCACTTTCTCGAACTGTTCACTTTCTGGAACCAATCATAGAAATGGTGGCGCAGACTGGCCCAGGATCATGACCGCTCCACACCTGTGGCACTTCTCACTGGCTGCCTCTCCAAGCACTTACCCCACCCCCTGTCTCCAATCCAACAAAGCAGTTGCCTGGCAACAGGGACACCTCCACGTCCCATCCCAGGCTTGTCAGCCTGTCAAATGGCCAAGTCACACAGGGGCATGCCTGTCTATTCTGTCCTTTACTCACCCATCCTGGCAATCAGGAGTCAAAGGGGACAGTATGGCAAGATGGGCATTACATGCTTTGCTCTCCGAAAATGAAGTGATAAAGATGTTTGTTCACAAGCACATGCACTCGAGGTGGCAACATCAGCATAGCAGCCCCATTAGAGCGCTGGAACGGCAACATATGGCTGGTAGGAAATATCTGGGGTTGGTTTTAAAATGCAGCCCCAACAAGGATTTCTTGAATGTCACAGGTATATTTTTTGTACAGTGATTTTGGGGAAGTGGAGTCTAGCCCCTTCCCCTTGGGTGAACATGTGCGGTCCCAAGGCTTACTCTTGAGAAGGACCAGGCAGCAGGATCAGAATTGCCCCATTGAAAGAGTTAATCCTTATATGTGATGAGGATGGATGCTACTCCTGAGCAGACCACGCTCTCATGTGAGTGGAAGGGGCATCATGGGGATGCCCCTTCACAACTCATGAAAAGAATGGTCTATGGTAACAATGATGTTGGGCTGAATCACTAATAATGTGTGATGACATCCCCTCTCCCACAGACCTCTCTCTCATGAGAGTGTCGGACCATGAAGACATACATGGGGGCCAGATGGCAGATACCGCCCAGCCAGGTTGTTCTATAAAATCAAGCCACTTGGACAGGTACCCCGGCAACAGCTCTCCTTGTCTTGGCAACTGCCATGAAGAAACTATGCCCTTTGTCAGCCCATCCACGTGCCCTTTGTCAGCCCATCCACACATCCGAATACATCCATCTTTGGTTTTGCCCGGAATGGTGACCTCACTCTCTATGGGTTGCTGGCAATTGGGGTTCCCCTCTTCCTTGATTCCCTGTGGTGGCAGAACTGCATATGGTGCAACACTTCTCTGAACCCGGGAAATTTGAATGAGAGTAAAGATCTATCCCTGGTCCTGGTGTTTCCTCAGTCTGCCCACCCAGCTACGCCCAGACACATGGACCATCAAAATTTCCTTTGAGTACATCAGAAAAGCTTCCCTGGAGGGGGGGGTCACTGTGCAAAGGTTCTATCTTTAACCAGAGAGAACAGAGGCCCCACAAAAGTTGGGCCCACTTTGGGGGGTTAGTTCAACTTATAAGCATGCAGTCTGACAGAAGATTGAAGGTTGGTGAGCCTAAGGTCCTCACTGGCCCTCTCATGAGAGTGCTAGTTCTCTGGCGGCAAGCCACCATGGGGGCAGGAGTGTGGTTTGGTCTCCATGTACTGTTATGCCAGGGTGAGCCATCGCAAGAACATCCTTGGTCACAGTGGGGCAGACCCCAGGATCCTTTGCCCTCTCAAATATACATATCCCCTCCTAGGAATTCATTGTGTTCTTTTCCTTTTCCTGAGTAACAGGGAAATAGGATCGCTCCCCCCACCAGAAATTGTGCTTGTGTAAGACAGTTTTGTTTGGGGGTTCTTAGAAGGGTGCAATCAATATCAGAAGAAGGGCTTGAATGGCATGGCATTTAAAGAGATTTACATGCCCTTTCCCTGCTGAGGGTGGGCAGATCATTCTAAAAAGGGACTATTGTGCTCGGCATACCCCCTGAAGATCGTGAGAAATGGATGCCACCCTATAGACATGCTGGTGCCTTGCCCAAAGTCTGGCAACACAAGTGCTACAGAGCTTGATGGAATGTGGCCTTGGCAGACAAGGAAATGGGAGGGGCTTCCCATTCCTGAAAATGGAGGTTGCCTGGCTGAGGTTGGATAAATGTTTGTGATGTGATTCACCGCTAGAAAAATTAACCACGGGTTTGGCAATCTCCAGTTTCATGTGATGTGTGAATGCAACCAACGATTATATAGTACAGTGGTTTTCAGTCATTTGGCAGTGGGGTCCCCCAGTGCATACCTCCCTATTGCACAGCCCCCATGCATCAACTGCCAAGGGGCCTGTGCATGGCCCAGTGCCCCCCCAGGGGTGCACGATTGAGCAGTGAGGGGGGAGGGTGCACACCGAAGGTGCTTGCTAGGCACCTTTCTGTCTTCCCTGCCACCCCTGCTGTGCCTGCAGAAGGCAGGAGAAGGGGTGGGAGAAGGCAGAAAGTATGTGCCCCATCAGTGTGGGGAGGAGGAGGGAGGAGAGGCAAATCAGGGGCCACCAGCAGCCCACAGGCCACACAATAAAAAACACAGATCTAGTACAAAATAAGTTCTATGTGTCAAGGTCTGGCCAGCTGCTAGGGAAGTTCACGAAGCAAGAGGAGCTGCTGAAATCAGATATGGCTTGGCTGAACGCTGTCGGCAAGGAATGTTGACGAACGTTGATTCTCAGCAATGAGTAGGAGGCTGGAGCTGTGATTTATGGAGCAAGCGAAGAGCTCCCAGCTGGTAGGAATTCACGGCTTGTCAGCCCTCAGCAAGAGGCGTTTGCTCCTCCTAACAGCCTCTAATTGCGTTTTACGTCTTGTGATCCTGTGCTGTTGTGGAGTCATTGGTGTTTCATCTTCTTCGCATTGGTCCCCCACGCCTTCTGCTGACTCAGGTTGCCGTGCCTGCTCTAAATCATTAGTTGGATCTACCACAGCCGTTTCATGAACGCTGACAGCCGGGCTCTGCCCCTCAGACACTCCTGAATCAGCTGGAAAGTTGACAGCTTCCCCTTCCTCCTCGCTGTCGGAGCTCGAGGGCGTGACACTATGAGCCAGATTCTGAATACCAATTAGACAGTGAAGCTATCCTCACAAGCAGCAAAAACTGGGCTAGGGAGGCCCAGCCAAGTTTTTGCTGCGTGTAAGAACTGCCGAGAGCTGTGCAGCTCCTGATGGCGGCATGGCGGTGAGCCACCTTAAGTAGCCTGCCGCTTTACCCAGGTTTTGGGCACAAGCACACCCCAAAACCGGGTTAAGAGATCATGTGTCTGCTGTAGCTGACACACTCGGGGGGAGGGGAGCTCCCAGTAATGCGCCGCACACTTGTAAGGTGCATTATTGGGGCTCCGGGAGTGGGGCACCTTACGGCAGCACTTCCCTGGGCCCGACCCCCAGAGATGCCGAGTGAGCTGCCGCTCTGGGCAGATGATCTGCCCGCCCAGGGAACGGTAAGAGATCATCTGCGGGGAGGGTCAGGAAAACCTGCTTTCTCCACAGACCCCCTTTCAGTGCTTCACACTGCTTGTATCAAAGAAACTAAGGAGCATCGAATCATAGGTCCTGTATAGTAGATGGTTTTTTAAAAGTTCAATTCCTACAACATTTTAATATGCCATGTATTTATTGTGTGCACTCTCTCACTCTCTGATTATTTATTTCTGTGCATAAAACAATGGTGCAAGTAATATAATGAATCCACTAGTAATTAGAATAACCAAGCCTTGCTTCCCCAATAACGTTTGCTGTAAAATTCATGAAAGAAAAATGCTTGGGGAGTATTTGGTTTGATTTACTGAGGAATACATTTTAATATCTATTCCCTTATATTTCCACTGCTACACAGTAATATTGATGATCATATATGATGCCCAAGGATGAAGAAACCTCTCAGAACAGAAGTGGCCCAGCCATATGGCATTGTCCATCTGGTTACCCAACCTCTCATACATTGTCTCATTTGATGCAGTTGTCTTATCGTAACTTATTCTTCAATATTTAATGACTAACATCTTGCTTTTAAAATATTAATAATTCAAAGGTATTAAGTGATACTGAAAGCATTGTTCTCTCCCTGAAAATTGTGTGCTTCTAATGCAATTATATTTGCTTTTTTCCACATCTACTGTTTAGTGTGTTAAATTGGAAACTTGCACTTTATAGGGAAAAATGCAACCACTGTCCTCGTTATCTTGCATGTATCTTTTAAACTTTCGCAGTACTATTTTTTAAACAAAAAATAGGTTTCAAATAAATAAATGCAGAAATAAAGCTACTCATTAATGCAGCCTCCTAAAAAAAATCAGCGCATTTGTTGAACTACTACAGTTTTTTTAAAAAGCTGCTTCCACAGTAAAACATTTATTGCTATACAGGTGCACCAAGAGAGAATGAGAAAATTTCACTGAAATGCTTCAGGAACTATCCCTTGGATTTGATACTTGAATAACATTAGAACTAGCTCTTATTTGCTTGCTTCAGTGTATCTGTTATTCCAAATGCCAGAAATGAAATAGTTGACCAGACAAATCCAGCCACAGGCATAAACCTGCAGTAATAGGCTTCTGTGGATATATTCCTAACTGGATGGAACCATATGTATAAACATGCTGCATATGTGATTCCCCATTCTGATCTACCCAGTCAAGCCTGCAAAAGTGAAGTAATAGTGCTGATCAGCTATTGAATTTAGATCAGTTGGATAAAGTTAGTCCCCTACTGCTAAATAATAAGCATGTCCAAATTGCACACTCTGCTCTGGCTGCTGTGTGCACATGCGGTTGGATCAGTGACATTCATTTTATAGCTTGTCTATAATTTTACAAAACACTTACAATCACCAATCAAGTTTCTTTGAATTATCTGGTGGTAGTTGAAAATTTTTAGGTGTTGACATTCACAGTGATATGCTAAAATGCATTCCCATCAATATACCTATTCTATTTGTGCTCTCTCTTTCCCCCCATCCACCCACCCACCCCACCATTTCAGGAATTTCCATTATTTCCTGACAGGATACAAGCAAGTCTGTGAAACATCATCTCTGCTGATGTGAACTGTATATTTTATCTAGCACAGGTCCCCATTGATGTAGTTATGACATAGAAGCAAAAAAGCATTTGTTTTAATAAAATGCATTCCCTATAGTAAGTCTGCATTTATAAGTTTAGTAATTCATTTAATTATCGTTACTAAAACTGAAGCTCATTTACAGTTCTGCAATGAAAACCTTCTATACAACGGGGGATGGTGGGGCAACTATACACCACTGATAGATAGCAGCTAAATCTGGACATATGTATGGGTTTAGTGCTCTCCTTTTAAAAAGTTGTCATTTATTTCAGATATTTATGCTGAAATTTATACCCTACAATATATACTGATTTACTACAATGTAACTCAATATACTGTATATTGTGCCGAATTGACAGCTTTAGGCAAACTTACAGCTATACCAGGAAAAACTGTGAGAGTAGTTTTGTATGTGCTTCCCTTGTAAACACAAAGAGGTCATTCATACAAGTGAAAATTGTGTTCTACCCAGGTTTGGGAGCTGTGTGTGTTCCCAAATGTTGGTTGTGTGGAATTAAACAACTAGGTAAGAGGAGGGAGAAGTGATTGTGTGAAAGAAGCAAAGTAGAAGAAAAGCTTGTGTGAAATTCCACACAATCACTTCTTCCTCCTCCTACCTAGTTGTTTACATCCACACAACTGAAAATTAGGAGCACACACAGCTTCCAAACTTGGGTAGAACACAATTTTCGCTTGTGTGAATGATGACCTCAAAGTGTCCCTTGTAGGTTTAATTGAGAACTTTATAAAGAAACAACTCCATTTCCTTCCTTCCTTCCTTCTCTCTCCCTCTGCCCTTCTGATTCTGCCTCCACCTTCTCTACAGGATCTCCCTTAGGATAAAGCTGTAAGTAATAAAACTGATGATCAGATGGGATACAGCAAGTTAGAATTGGGGAGCATTGATAACCACTGCAAGATTTCTGAATTTAAAATCATTCTGTGGCCTGAGACTTCGCTAGAAAAGAACTTGTGAGGAAGGAAAAGCCTCGTTGTCCAATTCTAATATTTTGCTGATCCTTATTGTCTCATACTCACCTTTCCTGTAAGAAAACTAAAAGAACAACCCTGGAACACATTTATGAGCTTCAAAGTTCTGTTGACTCAAACCTGTTTGCCAAGTATAAGCATGGCCTGGCCTTCCTAGTACAACATAATCCCTAAATTCCTTTCTTAAGAAATATGTTCCCACAGTTTACGGTGCAGAAATCCCTAGGAGAGGGAAACTGATTTCTCAGTATACAATCTGGATATCTAAAAAACCATCTTAGCTATTATATTAGAAAAACAGGGAGAACTAAGAAGGAATGAAAAAAAAAAGATCTGTCAGTAATGAGGCCTGTAAAGGAAGGAAGGAAGATGAATAAAGGAATGCCCACAGTGGAAGAGAATCTCTCTTACCCAAAATAAATAGCAAGTGATTTTAGAAGCTCATCAACAAAAAGGCACAGAGAGAAGAACCAGAAGCATTTAATAGCAAGGACGACCACTGATAAAAATGTAAATATTCATTGCTAATATATTTATATGAGTGCATATTTCAAACTGTCAATTGGCTAACACTCTGGCTTAGTTAGAAAGGTTACAGATGGGGGCAGCCAGGAGCTACAATTTTAATCTGGTACAAATAATTCAGGGACTGCTTGTCTCAGTTATTACTGAATATGGTAGTGATGAACAGGTTTCTAGTGCTGGCTGTTTGTGTATCATTTCAGAACTTCTCTTACTGTTAAGTTTTATCATTTTACTCATCCACCCCAAGGAGCAATGAAATCTTTACAGCTGAAATGGAGGAATGAAGGATATTAAATACATTGGGTGTAGTATCCATTGAAATCAGTCAATAGCTCAGAGAATCAAAATCCCAGGACTTCCATCTGCACTGACGGAAAACAAAGCATCAGGTTTTATACATCAGCCACCAAGATAATCCATTGCCCATCTGGGAGCCATTATATGCATGCATTACAAACTAATTTCCTCCTATACGAGGTAGATGTTTGCCTAGGACTTGAATAGATTTACACGGAGAGGCAAGTCTAATGGAAATGTAAGCATTTGTTCCTTCATTTGGGTCACCATTCTTTATAAATAAAACCCATAGAACTGTTGCATTCTATCATGGTGCAACCACAGTAGAATGAAATAGCAAACTGAAGAAGTTATCCATATTTATATGAAATATCAAAGACATATCACATTGATATGGCAGGTGGGGGGAGATCACAGTTTAACTGAGGCTGTCCCAAACAGAGGGCAGAAATATAAAACAGAAGAAGAGCAGGCAACATCCATGCTTAGTTAGGGATGACTATGTTCCACCAAAATAAATAGGACTTAAGTAGGACTTAAGTAATCAATTTATCATTGATTTCAGTGGTGCTGAACAGTCTGGATGTTGCCGAGCACGTTTTGTGGAGTAAAATGGCTGCTATAAACCTTTTGTGAATCAAGACCCTAACAAAAGTTTTTAATGGCTACAGTGTGTCACTTTAATGGCTAAAGCTCATGAATATTGTTTTCATCAGAATGGGCAAATGACTAGGCTTCCTTAGGGCTTGAGCACAGCATTTTTGAGGAAGTAGCACATGCACTTGTGAACAATATGAACATGAAAATATGAAGTTTGGGATCAAGTTTATGAAACAGTCTATTGAGACTCTTGAAATAATTGGAACTAGCCGACCCCACACAGAGCATCTGTGCGCTCTTTGGGGTCAGCGGTTACCTCCCCCCCACCTTCTGCCCCAATCTCCACTTCCAGGCCCAGCCGCCTCTCCTTCCCACTGCCACTTCTGCCTCCCCACTCCCCCCCCCGGGCCTTGCCTCTGCAGCTGGGCTGGGCCCGCTGCTGCCTCTGGCCTCTGCAGCCAGGCCTGCTGCTGCCACAGCAACCAATCCTCCTGGGTATGCCTCAGCCAATCAGGCCCGTCCGCCGCCCAGCCAATCAGCTGGGTGCTGGGATGCACATTCCAAGGCACACCCAGGAGAATCCTCTATAATAAAGAGCCAGGGTGTGCGCCCGTGTCTCTGTGCCTGTGTCTTTTTTGGCCGTTCTGGGCATGCGCAGAGCGCATGCCCAGAACATCCGAGGTAGATATGGCCGCAGGCACCAGGCGGCCATGTTGGCTCTCGGTGCAAAAGGAGGAGAAGCGGGGACCGAGGAGGGCGGAGGCAGCAGCGGCGGGACTGGCCCTGCCACTGAAGTGGCCATATGGAGCTCAGAGGCCGACGTGGAAACCAGGAGGGGCCAGGAGGGGAAGTCGGCGGAGGCGAGCCGGTGGCCACAGCGGTAGCGGAGACGAGCCGGTGGCCGCATCGGCGGCGGAGACGAGCTGGCGGCCACATTGGCGGCGCAGGCGAGCTGGCAGCTGCAGCGGCGGCGGAGGCCAGCCGGCGGCCGAGGCGAGCTGGCGGCCGAAGCGGGGAAGGCGAACCGGCGGCCGCGGCCGCAGTGAGGAAGGCAAGCCAGCGGGTGGTCTCCGTGGTGGTGCGGCAGCGGCGGAGTCGGCAGGCGGGAAGCCAGAAAGGGGAGGCCGGCGGTGTAGGGGGGCCCTTGCCCGGCCGGGGAGACCGGCCGTGGCATGGAGGCTGGCGGCGGCAGGAGGGGGAATGGCGGCGGGGGGCCCGGAGCGCACAACTCCCCTAGCGCCCGTTAATTTAACGGGCCTAAAATAACTAGTTATATATATAGATGTGTTGTTGGTCTGCCATACACTTCCTTTACCCAGAATTCACAGAGTACTGGAATTCTTATGTCAGAACATTTCTTTGGTACAATTCTTTGAGCAATGTATCTATTAAGATACTGATCACTGATTATTTGTTTCACTGTTTGGTGCCTTTTGTGACGTAAGTGGGCTTTGTGTTAACATTCATTACATTTTCTGGAACCTATTATGTTAATTTTTGTATTTTTGCTTTCAGCAATAATTTCATACAAACACTGACACTCTAGCTGGTGGGAATGTTGCAAAAAGCTTCTTGTGAAAAGTTTTACATGCTGATTTCTGCATATCAAGTTCTTGTGATAAGCACAAAAGGCATTTTTTTCTAGTCAGCAACCCTTGAAGCACAAGATAGCCTATGAAAAGCTTGGCAACTCTCTCTCTCTCTCTCTCTCTCTCTCTCTCTCTCTCTCTCTCTCTCTATATATATATATATATATATAAAAATAAAAACACCAATCCTACAATATGTATAAAGGTTGATGAGATTATGTGTATTGATTATGCACAATGTGCATGTTCAATTTATAAAGGGGAGATTTTATTAAAATCAATTTGATCTTAAATAGGCATTTAACTGGACCCACTAGAATAGTGACAGCAAAAGCCTATCTTATGAATCAGAATTTCTTCATTCCAGAAGAGGTCAAATAAACAGAGCCTCCCTTGCTCTCTCAAGGGAACAGATTGCAAAGACAGAATACCTCAAGTCACAACAAACTATGGGTGTTACTGTACACAATCCTCAGGCGACGTGCAAACAAAACTGAGGTCAGCTAATGTTAAGACGATTAATTTCTAGAGATGCACTATGAAGTACGCTATATCAATTTACATACGCATGTTTAACTAGGGTTTGTTCATTGTATTTCTTTTTAAATTGTACAAAAATAAACAGATGAGTCTGTATTTATTAAGTATAACATTAATAGTTCGTGGACTGGTTATGACTATAATAGTTCATGTTCATTAATCTTACTTTGATTACAGGAAAGACAGATAAGAATACACAGACATACCCCAGCCACCTTATCCCACAAACTCTGCCTAACCAGAGTTAGACTCAGATTGTGGTTCAATAACTCTGGTGCTGAAAAAGAAAAGGAGAAAAGGTCCTTTGACAGAAAGAGAAATTTTCCCTGAATAGTCCAGAAAAAGAAGAAGCCAGCAGAGTCACTATTGCCACCTCTACCTTTTCTTTTTGTTATTAACACTTTATTGAGATATGTTTTGTTTCTATAAACATCTTCAGTTGCCCCTCCCCCCCTTGCCCATTTGCTTCCCCACATCCCACTCTTCTGACATAAACTTATATGGATGTATAAAAACAGTAAAAAGAGAATAAAATCAAACAAAAAAAAATTAAAAACCCAAGCAAATATATACATAAGGAAAAAATACATCATATAATATAGTACACTCCTGCTTCATAACTAGAAACTGTACAGTCTTGTACAGCCTTACACTTCATTCATAGATTACTAAAAGCCAGGCTAAAAGATGTGTCTTAAGGGCAAGTAAAGATAAGGACTCACAAACGGCTATAGGGAGCACATTCCAGAGCCCAGGAGTGACCACAAAGATGGCCCTCTTCCGATTTCACCACCAGACAAGCTGGTGGCATCCAGTGACAAACCTCTCTCGATGACCTCAATATGTAGTGGGGATCATGCAGAAGAAGGCACCCTAATTACCCTAATTAATTAGAATGCCCTAATTACCCATGATTTTAATTACATGTTTTGGTCCAGTTATCTGGTGTCCATCCAAATATAGCATGTATCCCTAGGAATATGTAGAGTTAAGGGTAATATTAATCCTGGAACAAATTTCAGCCCCAAAGGGGGTCACTATTGCACCAGCCCACATTAGATGTGTTAGATGCATCCTAAGGATCCACATGTCCAGCAATAATCAGTGGGCGTGATACCCAAAGCATGAAAACTAGCTGGGGTCCAATATTCCCTAAGCATCATTTTTTGCTGTATATGCTGCAAGCTCAGGTCCCTTGATAAGGTATTTATTGAAGCCAAAACCAAGTTCCAGTTGGCAGGTGTTATTTTCACTTTTAGTTCCAATTCCCATTTTAATCTGATGCTATCTAGATTTGGAAGAATAGCTTCTTTCTGAGTAGACATTCTAAAAAGCTGAAGTTTAGACAAAGTTTTCACAGATTCTAGTTCATTGATTGGTCCTGGAGTTTTAGACCCCCTAATGCAGGCGTCTCCAAACTGCGGCCCTTCAGATGTTGCTGAACTACAACCCCCAGCATACCCAGCCACAATAAATCGTGGCTCGGGATGCTGGGGGTTGTAGTTCAGCAACATCTGGAGGGCCACAGTTTGGGCAAGCCTGCCCTAATGCATCTGGCCCAGACAAAGCTGTTAAGCAATATTTCAGTTGCAGATACTGCCATGCAGCAGCAGGCAGGAGCCCATATTCTTCTTGAAGTGTCTGGAAGGGTTTAAAATAGGAATTGGATGTAATAAGCTGATCAACTTGATATAGGCCCTTTGGGGCCCAGCTGAGCCATGCCATGGGTCTATATCCTACTTTAATGTGTGGGTTGCCCCACAGTGTTAGCCTAGTGTGTGTGTATGGATCGAATTTGAGCAGATCAGCCAGTTAAAGCCAAGCTTCCCTAGTAGCCACTACTGGGGGAATGTACTGAGTCAGAGACTGGAGAGGCTTTGATCCAAGGGTAGCTCATTCAGTCAGGAGCACCAGTACCTGTTCTTCCAGAAGGGTCCAAAGTAGTATCTCCCCTTCCTCCAACTGCCCCCCCCAATTGCACTTTTGCAACCAAGAAGGTCCTATGAAGTAGCTGAAGATTTGGAAGATTAACCCCCGCCACACACACACCTTTAAATGGTAGTTGGAGCTTGCCATAGGCCAGACACATTATTGCCTCTTTTCTCCATAAAAAGGAGCAGAAAAGCCTGTAACTTTGTGGTCCTAGCATAGAGACCCTCCTCTTTTCTTCAGCTGGGACTGGGACTCTCCTCCCTTCACAGGCAAGCAGAACCACAAACTGCCCTGTGAGAAGGGAAAGGAAGCATCCCACAAGGCAAGGTTTCAAAAATTCAAAACCCGATTTCGGGGGTTTTAATTACTGTAATTGTTTAATGGTTGTTTTAAAATGTTTTTAAATTGTTAATTGTTATATTGTTATTTAATTTGTTTTAGCTCTTTACAGGTTTAGTGGTTTGTTTTAATTGTAAACCGCCCTGAGCCATTTTGGATGGGCGGTATACAGATCGAATCAAATCAAATCAATCAATCAATCAATCAATCAATCAATCAAAGTTTCATCACTACCATTTTTATTTGCTGCACAGTCTGGAAGAACCAACTGCCCTGTGAGCAGTAGGAGGAGAACAACCCAGGGAGGCAAACCGCCATAACTGCCATTTCTTTTTATATTGGCTATGCCCTTTACTGACATTCAGACTAACAAAGTGCTTGTGCAAATGTGTTGTGCCAATGCAAGGTTGTTGCACTAGCTAGGGCACTAGGGCTGGAGCATATGTTCCAGAATAGTTGCACTAGCGCAAACATGTTTTAACTAGTGCAACCAGGTGCACGACCTGTGGCACATCTTATATATTTTCAGGGAACTTTTGCACAGTTCTGAGAATCCCCATGACTTCAGGCAGCTACATGCTCTTCTTGCACTAGGACAATATAGGTCTTTGCACTAGCACTTTGTTAGTCTGGATGTCAGCCACGGTTTCAGGGATCTGTTTGTTTTTTGTTTTTGTTCTTTACATAGGCTGAACTGGGAACCTTGTCGACTAAAGAGAAAGTTAAAATGCTTGAGATAAATAAATAAGAAATGTATGGATCAGCCCTCGGTAACAACAGAATGGAACAAGGATGTGCAGTAGCCTATCCAAAACTGTAAGGTCCATACATAATCATGCTAAAGTTTTGTAATAATCAGGCATCTGTCTTTTCCTCATAGCATGTGCACATTCTTTAATATAAACACTGATTCAAATAATAGATAAGCTCTTTCACATGTTGTGTTTAATACATGTACAGGTAGACCTCCTTACTTGCAGATTTGTTATCTGTGGTCTGGCATATCGACGGTCAGGGAAATTACACCCAACCTCAGCATACACGGGGAAAAACCAACACACATTGACCTCATGTAGCCATGGGTCAGGGTGGTTGCCATTTTCGGACTTGGAACCATGAAATGGCTCCTGTTTTTAAAGGGGGGAGCGTGATTTTTGGCCAATTTTCAGCCATTTGGGGGCACAATGAGACTCGGGAAGAGCAGCAGAGACAGGTACGGAGCTTCACCCCCCCCCCATGAAAAATGACTGATTTTCAGCCAGGTGGGGGGCATTTTGGGCCAAAAGTGGCTGGCTATGAACATAACCGCTGCGATCCCATAGGGATCAATGTTTCCTTATTCGTGGTTTCCGTATCCATGGTAAGCTGAGGAACAGAATGCCCATGGATAAGGAGGTCTGCCTTTATAGTCTGTGTGCAGTGTACAGCTCTATACACATGAACAGTTATACACACATTGGGGCACTTCTCACGATCAACAAAAATTGGGCTAGCAGAGGCTAGCCTGATTTTTGTTGACCGTCAGAACCACCAGGCTCGCAACCCACTCGAGAACCCCTCGTAAAAAGCAGGTTTGCGGAGCAAGCGCTCCTGCAAACCTGCCTTTTGCGATTGTGAGTAGCCGTGGCACGCCTTCGCACCGTGCCTACTCATGAGTAGACCCCCGGCTGGGAGGCTTAAAAGCAGCCTCCCAGCTCGGAGGTCTCCCCAGTATGCCCTGCGCACTCACGCAGGGCATACTGGGGCTTCCGGGGGCCGCATGGCCCTCAATCCCCCCACCCCCCTGCCGGCTCCGTCTCAGAGCCGGCCATTGTGTGGGCGGCCGATCCGGCCACCCAGGGCTCCCTCCCCGCTCGTGCGCAGGGAGAGTGGGCTTAGCCTGCTCTCCCCGCTCACTTCCCCAAACCGGGTCTCACGGATCGTGAGACCCAGCTCATTATGTTCAGCACATGTAATTAGTAAACTGCCAGTGAGCCGGTTCTCAAAAACACAGCCCCTACACATGAAGATGAACCCCATTCATCTGAATGGACCCTATACACATGCTCCACAAAGGAGTCCCTGCCCCTCTTCACATATTGGGGCCATGTTCATGCAAACTGGCCCAAAACTACCTTGTATTTGATAGCCCTTGTTGTAGTCTATCTAGTTATCTTTTGTGTTTTGTTGTGTGGAGATCCTGAAGAGACTGGGGGGGGGGGCGGGTTGGAAAGGAAAATGGAAGGAAAAGGAGAATAAGAAAATGGAATTGTTGTTGAATACACCTTTAGTTAAATCTATCTTGTTTTCTTGTGTGTATAAGGAAGCAGCTATAAAACAGGGGTAGGGCATGAGTAGACCCCCGGCTGGGAGGCTTAAAAGCAGCTTCCCAGCTCGGGGGTCTCCCCAGTATGCCCTGCGCACTCGTGCAGGGCATACTGGGGCTTGCAGGGGCTGCAGGGGCCGTACTCTGCACTCCCACACGACCTGCCCTGCTCCATGCAGCGCAGAACAGGGCGGATCGCTCTGAGAATCCCACAATGCCAGTGTGGTGTAGTGGTTAGAGTGCTGGACTAAGACCAGGGAGACCCGAGTTCAAATCCCCATTCAGCCATGAAACTAGCTGGGTGACTCTGGGCTAGTCATTTTTCTCTCAGCCTAACCTACTTCACAGGGTTGTTGTGAAAGAGAAACTCAAGTATATAGTAAACTGCTCTGGGCTCCTTGGAGGAATACTGGGATATTAAAAAATGTAAATAAATAAATGCACCATGCAAATGGCCTGCACTGACACACGGACAAGTAAACAGGGTTAAGGGAGTGCTTGCTCCCTTAACCTCATTTTAGAGCCTGGATTCTTAGCCAGGTTTGCCGCTGAGGCACCGCCAGGAGGTATGCATCTCCCAGTGGTTCCCATGGGCAGCCAAGCCTGGCCTTAGCTGCCCTAGCCCAGTCTTGGTTGCTCATGAGAACAGCCTTGTACAGACATCCACACGCAAACATGTATACCTATAGAATGCTGATGCCCTAACTCTCTAAGCAAGATTTAATTAGAAATGTTCTACATTGTGGTGTTTGCTCTACAAGAGAAATACATATACTTGCTCAACTTTATGCTCTGGTTCCTCCAATCTCCCTATGAATTTAGGTGGACATTAGCAGGAGATATCCTTTTTTTAAAAAATCACAATTCTGTAGTCTTATCATAAACACCCCTTATTTGCCATTTCCTCTTTCAAAAATTTGGAAGCAATGACTGCTTTATAAAGTGAATGATAATTGCACATGGCTGTCCCCAGGCTATATGGTGAGCATTGCTTTCAATTCTCTGCCGTCTGCATAGCTACCATGTTATATGTTTTCTTTGGAATAAGGTTTCTTTCTGTTCTGGTATCCAGTTCCGAGCATATGGTTCTGCAATTAATGTTTAGCCACATATGCCAATCTGAAGTGGTTTGCATCACAGACTTTGTTCTTACAAACAGATCTGAATCACTCACTACCTTCAAAGTTCTTCCAACATATGGTCGGTCTTGATTTTTGCTTAGATACTGTTGTTTCCCTTTTGGTTTACACATATTTGAACCACAACCAGACAATCTCATCTCTCATATTCAGAAATAATTTAATACTGGGATCTTTCGCCTGCCAAGAAACTTATTTTTTTGCAAAGAACTTCTTTTTAAGGGTCTTTTCTAATTTTGTGTGTTTAAATTATTCCCATCCTGAATGTTCATTCTCTACCAAGTTCGTTTGGGAAATGCTCTGTATTATTAACACTACAACTGGCTAGTTTAAACAATGTAATTGCTTAAGATTTAATAGCATGCTTTCCCAGAAATTCCTTGCCACTTTATTAGAATAACTTGATAGTTCCTGATATTTATGGTTGAGAAACTTCTTGCTGCATACAAAGTTATCTCTCAAAAACTCTTGTTAGAAAAGTTGGCAGTTGTGTGCAAAATGGATTTGTTCAGTACTACATGTCTGCCAGGCTGTTGTCTGTCACAAATAAAAAATTATTACAACAGCTTTAGATTAGTGCTGAATAAATGTGATTTTGATATAACTTTGCAGTTATGCCAAAACCATATTTTATATTTTGGTCGGCGGGCGGGGGGGGGAAGATCCAGATTTTGAATGTGTAGAAGCTATGTCAGCTCTAAAGATCATCCTGGAAAGCGGAAAAACAAATGTATTAAATTAAAGGGAGGGAGTGGGATTTTGAAAATGTGTTCTGTAATGTGCAACTTTCATGCCTAAGTTACCAAGTTCTTGATGACTCTATGAGGCAATTCACACGATGGGACGAAATTGGGCTAGTGGAGGCTAGCCCAATTCCGTCACATGGTGTGAACCACTGGCCTCAGCTGCAAGCCCGGTGGTTCCTAAGCGGGTAACCCATCTAACTACCCCTGCCCTTAAACCAGGTTTGCAGAGTGAGCACTCCGCAAACCTGGTTTAAAAATTGTGAGTAGCCACGGTGCGGCTCCACGCCACAGCTACTCATGAGGAGACCCCCAGAGGGGAGGCAAAAAGCTGCCTCCCGGCTCCAGGGGTCTCACCAGCATGCCCTGCACGCAGGGCATGCTGGAGCTTTTGGGGGCCAATCGGCCTCGCTTCCCCCAACACCCACCGGCTCCGTAACAGAGCCGGCAGTCATGTGGGCGGCTGCTTCAGCCAGAGCAGACTCTCTGCTCATGTGCTGGGAAAGCACAACTTACAAAAAGCAGCCTCCCAGCTCAGGGGTCTCTCCAGCATGCCCTGGGCACTTGCGCAGGGCATGCTGGAGCTTCCGGGGGCCGCGCAGCCCCTGAACTCTGGCTCTGTGACACCTAAGCCCGTTCTCCTCGCAACCCCCCTAGAGGCTGTTCTCAGCAATCATGAGAAGAGCCTCTATATGTTTAGCTGACAAGGAATAAGGAGTATACAAAAAGTAGCTTTGTCCCACTGCTATACTAGCAACACAGGGTCCAAAGCACCATAGAAATCCAAGATACAGACAGATTTCCATGCAGAGCGGCAGTTCCGCACACTTCTCTCTTTGCTCCCCCAGACAGTGCTCCATGCTCTCGTTAGAGTCCTGCTTGATAGTTTCAATGCCTTCTGGAAGAAATCGAGCATCTTACAGTTATGCTCTTGAAAGTAAAAACAAAAAACCGGGGCCGTATCTGACCAACATGGACAATCTATTCTACAGAAAAAGCTTTTCACCAGAAATTAGCTGACTCCCATTTGTGATCTGTTATCTAGAGTTGGATGACAGATGTTAAAATTTGGCTAATAAACCTGCAGAGCTTGTACTTCTTAATCATACTCCTTTTCAAAATGCTGCCAAATTGAAAGTTTAATATTGTTGATAATACTAGAAATGACCCTAATTCACAGTCATTTCACTTACCATGCTGATTTTCCATGCAAGGTCAAAACTGCAACAAGCAGCAGAAGTTAGAGAAAGCAGCAATTCGGACTAGGAGGCATTTTATAGCAAGTTACAGCAGTTTGCCAGTGCTATTCAGCAAGGTTTTTAATCCAGAAACCCCTCTAGTGTAATGATATATGGATATTATGGGCATACTGTGGGTAGAGATGTGCATTCTACCCTAGCTTTTTCAACTATGTAAGACTGGGTTAGAGTGAGGCAGTGTGAACCCAGTTGTTTCAGGGTCAAATTACACAGGGAGGCGAGTGTCACGATCAGTGAGACCCGCTTTTGCCGAAACTAAGCCCGCTCTCCCCGCAGATGATAGCTCAGGAGCCCTGAGTGGCCGGATCGGCCGCCCACACGATTGCCAGCTCCGTGACGGAGCTGGTGGGGGCTGAGGGGAGCGCCCCAGTATGCCCTGTGCAAGTGCGCAGGGCATACTGGGGAGACCTCCGGAGCCAGGAGGCAGCTTTTTGTCTCACCTCCGGGGGTCTACTCGCGAGTAGTCGTGGCGTGGAGCCATGACGCGGCTACTCACGATCAGATAGCCCGGGTTTGCAGAGTGCTTGCTCTGCAAACACGGGCTATGGGGAGGGCTACAGGAGCGGGTTACCCGCTCGAGAACCACCAGGCTCACAGCCAAGCCTGGTGGTTCTCACAAACAGTAAATATTGGGCTAGGCACTCCTAGCCCGATTTTTGCAGATCGTGAGAGTAGCCCCATGATGTTTAGCATGATTAGTCCTGGCAGACTTGGAGGATATTCACATGGACTGCAAAAATTGGGCTAAGGGAGCCTAGCCGGATTTTTACAGTCCGTGTGGACCACCAGGCTCGGCTGTGAGCCCTGTGGTTCCTGAGCGGGTAACCTGCTCAAGTATCCTGCCCCTTAAACCGGGTTTGTGGAGTGAGCACGCCACAAACCCGTTTTTTTGGATGGTGAGTAGCTACAGCACGGCTCCACGCCGCGACTACTCATGAGGAGACCCCCGACTAGGAGGCTTAAAAGCAGCTTCCTGGCTCAGGGGTCTCTCCAGTATGCCCTACGTGCTCGTGCAGGACATACTGGAGCTTCCAGGGAACACGCGGCCCTCGACCCTCCCAGCCCCTGCTGGCTCCATCATGGAGCCGGCAGTCATGTGGGAGGCCAATCTGGCCACCCAGGGCTGCTGCCCTGCTCATCTGTGGGAAGAGCGGACTTAGGCCACTCTCCCCGCAAACCCTATAGAGGCAGGTCTCTGTGATCGTGAGACCTGCCTCTTGGGCTTTTTTTACTCAATAGCACCTAGATCAAGGCCCCATGGATTGGAACCACAGTGTGGGGTAGAGGTTTTGACCCATATGCACTCCTATGGTCCTATAAGCAAAGTATGGCCCCCGGGGCCCATAGTCCCAAACTGCAGGCTGCCATTCAGATGCTGTTAACTAATGAAAAACTCAGACCATCATAGTTAATAATGTTTCAAGCAGCAGGAAGCTATTTTCACAAGAAGTGAAAACTGGGCTAGGGAAGCCCAGCCTGGTTTTGCTGTGCGTGAAAATCACCGGCAGCTGAGCAGCTTCTGGTGGCGGCAGGGCTGTGAGCCCTCCTAAGTAGCCCGCCGCTTAACCCAGGTTTGGGGTACAAGCTTGCCCCCAAACCAACTAAGTGATTGTGTGTCTGCTGCAGCTGCTTGCAACAATGGCAGACACACTCGGGGGGCTCCCAGTAACGCACTGCACACTCACGTAGTGCATTATTGGGGCTCCAGGGTCAGGGCACCACGCGGCAGCACTTCCCTGTGCCCGACCCCCAGAGCGCCCGAGCAAGGGAGTGGGAGGGCCACAGGGAAGCCACCGCTCCTCTGGGCAGGCAATTTGCCCACCCGAGGGAGGGTAAGTGTTCAGGGAGAGCGGGTCAAATCCACTCTCCCTGCAGACCTCCTTTCGGCGCTTCACACTGCTTGTGCAAAGCGCCTCCATGTCTAGCTTGGGTCTCTGCAACAGGAATACATTCTGTTTCAAGTGGTGTTTGAACTCATTAAAGGATATATAACAAATGTCTTTTATTAGAGAAGTCATCTTCAACATCTATCCTGCTCCTACTCCATGCAGTAATCACAAGCACTTTCTAGTAGCTGTTCTCTCAATCTATTTTCATAAGAACATAAGAACAGCCCTGCTGGATCAGGCCCAAAGCCCATCTAATCTAGTATCCTGTTTCACACAGAGGCCCACCAGATTCCACTGGAAGACTATAGGCAGGAGTTGAGGGCATGCCCTCTCACCTGCTGTTACTCCCCTGCAACTAGTATTGAGAGGCATCTTGCCTCTGAGGCTGGAGGTGGCCTATTGCCCTCCAACTAGTAGCCATTGATAGACCTCTTCTCCGTGAAATTATCCAAATCCCTCTTAAAGCCATCCAGGTTGTTGGCTGTCACCACATCTTGTAGCAGAGAATAAGTTGCTTGTGCATTGTGTGAAAAAGTTCTTCCGTTTGCTGGACCTAAATTTCCTGGCAATCAATTTCATGGGAAGACCCCTGGTTCTAGTGTTATGTGAGAGGGAGAAGAATTTCTCTCTATCCACTTTCTCCACACCACACATGATTTCATAGAACTCTGTCATGTCTCTCCGCAGTTGTCTTTTTTTCTAAATTTAAAAGCCCCAGGTGTTGTAGCCTTGCCTCATAAGGAAGGTGCTCTAGGCCCCGATCATCTTGGTTGCCCTCTTCTGCATCTTTTCCAGTTCTACAATGTCCTTCTTTAGATGTGGTGACAAGAATTGTATGTAGTACTCCAAATGTGGCCAAACCATAGTTTTTTATAAGGGCATAATAATATTAGCAGATTTATTTTCAATCCCCTTCCTAATGATCCTTAGCATGGAACTGGCCTGACAGCTGCCGCACATTGAGTCAACACTTTTAACAAGCTGTCCACCTCAACCCCAAGATCGGACAGCTCAGATCCCATCAGCGTATACTTGAAGTTGAGGTTTTTCATACCAATATACATCACTTTACACTTGCTAACACTGAACTGCATTTGCCATTTTGTTGCCCACTCACCCAGTTTGGAGAGATCCTTTTGAAGCTCTCACAATCTGTTTTGGATTTCACCACCCTAAATAGGTTAGTGTTATCTGCCAATCTGGCCACCTCGCTGCTTACCTCAACTTCTAGATCATTTATGAATAAATTAAAGAGCATAGGTCCCAGTACAGATCCCTGGGAGATCCCACTTCTTACTTGCGCCCATTGTAAAAACTCTCCATGTATACCTACCCTCTGTTTCCTGTCCTTCAACCAGTTACCAATTCACACATGTACTTGTCCCCTTATCCCATGACTGCTAAGTTTTTTCAAGAGTCTTTGATAAGGAACTTTCTCAAAAGGTTTTTGGAAGTCTAGGTATACTATGCCAACTGGATCACCTTTATCTGTTGACACCTTTATCTGTTGACAATTACCTGTTGACACTCTCAAAGAACTCCAAAAGGTCCGTGAGGCAAGATTTACCTTTGCAGAAACCATGCTGGTTCTCCCCTAGCAGGGCCTGTTCTTCTAGGTGCTTAACAATTTTATCCTTGAGAATTCTTTCCATCAATTTGCCTGGAACAGATGTTAAGCTAACTAGCCTCTAATTTCCCAGATTCCCCCTCTGTTGCTGTGTTATTGTGTTACTGTTCCTGACTGCTGCCCCACTTCTCCTATTTAGTTCTACATACATTGATACATCTTTCCTTTTATAACATTGACAAAAAGAAACTCTTTCTTGTTCCTCATGGATATGATCAAATCATATCTGAATTCTTTCACATGTTTTAGAGCTGAATTGCTGATAGCAAAAGGATACTCTTCAGGGGTGTAGCGAGGTTGGAGTGGACTCTGGGGATAAGTGAAAATGGGCTTCTGCCTGCCCCACCTCTTTTTCAGTGAGGCAGAAGGGAGAGAGTAAGGAGCAAGCTTTCATTCACCTGGCATGCCCCCTTCTCTTGAGGTGCAGGGACATTTGTCCTCCCCCCTTGTTCAATTATTGCTATGTCATACTGCTAACTGCTGAGCAAATGGCAATAATTATTCTTTAACTAGCTTAACCTGCACAGGCAGAGCATCTGCACACTAGTACTTGATTGCTCCCCTCATTCCCTGCCACAGTCCCCCTCACCTAAGAGATCTCTCAACCCTCACCTGAGCCTCACTCCTCCTCCTCCTCCTCCATCCCATTGCTTCCATCCCCCTCACCCCTCTTGGTCACTCATCCATCCCTTTACTCCATCTCCCTCACTCCTCTTGGTCATGGCTGCAGCATTGCTGGCATCTATTGGCCAAGCTGCAGCCTCCTATCCCCAGAGACCTCTCCACCCGAGCCCTGCTCCTGCTCCTCCCCACACGATCAGCAGCAGCAGCAGTGGTTGACTGGGCCCTTCCTCGCTGCTGCCACCGCCATGGCCACTCATTCCCCTCAGGCTACTGACAGGCCCAGGCATGTCCCTTGCCTGCCCCCCTCCCTTGGTAGATCCAAACAGCAGCCATGTTTGACTGGACCCTTCCTTGCTGCTAGTGCCGCCATGGCCACTCATTTCCCTCAGGCTGCTGACAGGCTCAGGCCCGTCCCTTGCCCTTCCTTTCTGTCTCTCTTCCCCTCCCTTCTTTTTCTCTCTTTCTCTTTCCTCCACTTGCTCTTCCCCACTCCTTCTTCCCCCTCCCTTCATGTTTTTTTTCTTCTCTTTCTCCCTCCCTCCCTGAGTTAACAGATCTTGTTCATCTTGTTTCCTCATCTAATTCACACAATGGCAGCTTCCTTCTCTTGGAGGGGCTCTTTCCTCCCTCATGACTCCTCTCTTTACAGACCCCTGCCTGCTATCCTTTTATATATAGAGAGATTCCCCTCCTCTACAATCAAGAACATCTTCCAACCAGTAACAGTTGCATTTCAACAGACCTTAACAATCACAGGCTCCTCCTCTTTATGTGCATATGGAATTCCCACTGCCCAATCACCACGGTGCCACAGGCTCCTCTCCCCTATCTGCATATGGAATCTCCACTGCCCAATCACCATGGTGCTTCTGCTCTCACAGGCTCCTTCTCCCTATCTGCATATGGAATCCCCACTGCCCAATCAGGTGCTTCTGCTTGCAAACTCTCAGAGAGCTGCCACACATGGGATTAGCCATGAGTATGCCTTAGAGAATTAAAGATATAGATTGTTACAATGCAATTATGGTGCACTTAGCAACAGTTTTTGACAAATGGGATGACAAAAAGAAAACTTGCTTAGGGCAGCAAAATGTCTTTGACCAGCCTGGAAGAAAAGAGACATATTTTAACCTATATGAAATGTCTTTCTCTACTGCCATCAACATATGAGTATGTATTTATTTAGTTTCTAGTTCTGTTTCATAGTTTCAGAGTGTCTTAACAACAGTTTTCTAAAAGTTAGTGGCTGACATCCTGACAAATGACGTGCATGAATAAAGAGAGACCATGAGGATCCAACTGAGGCTCGCGTGCAGCGTTCCCCATCCCTCTACACACATGCTGCTGCAGAAGCAGATAAAATGTCCCCACTCTGCCTACACTCTGGAAGTACTTTAGAAGAAAGGGACCTCATCCCTGAGAGTAAGTCAGCAACATGTTTCTCCTCTTCTCCAAAGCACTTCTGGAGTGTGTGGATGTTTGTGTACAGGGACCAGGCGCGGCTCGTGAACACGCCTCTGGGGGGTGGCAGGTGGCTTCTTTAAGGTAAATGGAGCCACTGCTCTGTGCCGCCCAGCAGCCCCCATGGAGGGGAATCGCCTCCGCCACTCACCTGGCTCTGATTCCCTTCCACAGGGGCTGCTGGACGGCACAGAGCACCAGCTCCGTTTACCTTAAAGAAGCCGTCCACTGTCCCGTCCCCCCCCCCCCGGAGGAGAGTTCACGAGCCGCTCCAGACAGGGACTGAGGGAGTTGTATGCAAGCCTCATTTGCATCCCTGAGATAGGATGACAGCCAGTTAGTTTTACTTAGTGTAAAAAACAACAGCAGCAGAGCACAGTCCAAAGCGTGGTGGTGCTGGTGGTAGGATTTCTTTTGCTGTGCCCAGGGAGTCACAGCTCCTGGAATCCAAATTCTGTTCTTCCAGCAGAACAATTCAGCTGGGGAAAGGTGCTGAGTGGGCTGCTTTTGGAGGAGGAGCTTAGTCCCCGAGGCTCTGCCCAGGAGGGAGGTAAATGTTCACCAGCAGTAGCCACTAGACTTCAGACTTCTATAGATATGCTCCATATTTCCTTGCTGAAAAACAGATCTGAGTTATTTTGTTTCATTTCATTCATTTTCTAAATGTATGCTTATGAACCAGGCTGTATCCCTGCTGTCTTTTAGAAAGAGATTGAAATAAGTGGTGTCCCACCTCGCCCCCAGCTTTTAACATCTGTTTTCCTCATTTTAGTACATCAAACCTGCTAAGGATTTGCTCTCTCACATTCTGATTGATGTAGGTGTTTGTTTTGTTTTGTGTTTTTGTACTGTCAACCACTAGATTTGATTAAAGGTAGAAAGGGTGGTGGGGGAGGGAGAGAGAGAGAGAGAGAGAGAGAGAGAGAGAGAGAGAGAGAGAGGATTATATATGGTCAACTTTGATTTTCCGGGAGTGATATCATGCAGGTAAATTAATGTGTGAGAATAAATGCATTGTTCACAGAGCAGAGAGAGAATTTACAAGCAGAGACCAAATTGTTGGAAGCATAAGAATTGCAATCTAATTTGATGGAAGCAGAATCTAGTATTAAGGTACTAACAGTGAGGAAAAAATGAGCAGAGAAATATCTCCTTCTGTCTGTCATTATACTGGAACCCAAGTCTTCCATTGACATTTATTGGGAACATTCAGGACAAAATGAAGTACTTTTTTTGCAATATTTATTATTAATTAATTAATTATTACATTTCTATACCACCCCATCCAAAGGCTCTGGGAGGTGTACAACAAGTAAAAAACAAAGGCAAACACCATTTAAAACAAGCTACTTAAGACAATGCAGAAACAAATTATAAACAATTCAGAATCATTTAAAACCAATTAAAATACTTTAAAAACCTTGGAAGGTCAGGCCAAACAAGTAAGTCTTTAGGGCTTTCTTGAAAGTCAACAATGAGTCCAAACTACGCATATCTGTCAGGAGTGCATTCCACAGACCAGGAGCAGCTACAGAGAAGGCCCAGTTCCAAGTTGCCACAAGAAGTGTCGGTGGCAACTGGAGACAAACCTCTCCGGAAGATCTCAGCATACATTGGGGATCATACAAAAGATCCCCATAATTTATAATTAGACCCCCATAATACATAATTAAATTGTGGCAGTTCTGCCCACCAAGACCCCCTTATATGTGGAAACATAAAGTATCGTCCACCAGGTGTTTCAGGTTAAAAGCAAAAACAGTTTCAGTGTAAAATGTACCATCTTTTGTTGCTAATACAGACTGAATGTCTCAGCAGTTCTTAAATTCCTTCCCTTAAGATAAGCAATAGACGGGGGAGAAAAGAATTATGGCATTCATTACCAAGAATTATGGCACACCATTACCATTTGTTTAGTAACTTTGAAAGAGAATTAAAGAATTCTATGGCAAACAGCACCATAGAGCTTCCATGTTCAGAAATAGTATGCCTCTGATAGCATATGCTGGGAATGGATATCATCAGTGGGGCCACATGGGAGATTCCAGCGGCATCAGATTGGATGCAATATTGTACTGAGTGTTGTCTTAAGATGGATCTTATTCTGACCCAGCAATGCAATTCTTATACTTTTTTTCAGATATGACAGGGTTAGGTTTTTATACAGGTTGGGATCCATTGAAATTTTATCATTATGTTGTATGTCCTTCGGATTTTAAAATTGTTGGTATATTGAGCTCCCAAAATTATACAGCATAAAAATCTATTCAAATAAAATGTAGTATTAAATACCATGTCCTCAAAATTATATTGGATAAAAATCTAAGCCAATAAATTGAAGTATTAAATGATAAAATGATAGCATTTAACATAAAAATTATAGTGTTCCCTGAGTGCTTTTCAAAAAGATGGCCCTTCATGATGAAGGGATTATCTTCCAGTGAAAAAGGAATACATACTGCATAGTGAAATGTATTGGAAATAACAGGGCATCTTAATGTCAATTTACACTTGACTGCTGGGCTCATCAGGCTTTCATTTAAAACAGAGCAACTTCAATTTCATCCAAAAAGAAACCAGCACAAGAACCAAATGAAATTCCTCTTTATAACATGTGGGTGTGTGCATAAGAATTATTTTTAAAGTATCTAAATATAAAGTATCCAAATATAATATAAATATTGCAGTGTATCCAAACATAATCCTCAGAAAATGTAATAACTATTTGTCCAGCACTTTGCCACTGAGTGGCTCCCAAGGAGACCTTGAGGCGAGTCTCACAATTGGTGAGACTCACCGGAGGGGGTTCTGCTGGGAGAGTGGGCTTGGCCTGCTCTCCTCGCAGATGATGATCCAGGCTGCAGCCTTGGGCGGCCGAATCGGCCACCCACACTCAGGGGCGTAGCAAGGTTGGAGTGGGCCCAGAGACAAGATTTTAAAATGGGGCCCCCCCACTCAAAGTCCAGGGCCTCCGCACACCCCAGGCCCCCAAGGATTTAAGTCTGATATTCCAAAATAAGTATGCTGCCTGGAAATACATTTCACTGAATACACACACGCACACGTCACAATATATAGTGATATACATTGAGTACTATACATTTGTTTTACTTTTAATGCCTAGAACACACTAGAAAGATGAATGATTAAAATGGGCCCCTCGCTGCAGATTAGCCAAGGAGACTTTCAACCATGCAGGGTGAGCCTATGTTTGTTTTCTCAGAATTCTGAACAAATTCAGTCAAGTTTGATTCCAGGAGGTTTTTCACAGGAGGCTTTTAAAGCCCTTTAACACACATCTCCTCTGGAATGGAGGTGCTGCATTCACATGTTGGCCAGATTTATCCTGAAGTCCCTGCAGGTTATTGGGGAGCAGTTCACACACAAGAAAAATAAAATAAAATAAAAGCAGAAGACATGCTTCACAGTTCTCACTCAGACCTTCTGGGTTGCAAAACAACTTGAACATAAGTGCATTTATAAATGAATGAATAAAATAAATATAATACTGTTTCTTCCAGAAGTTTTTGTAATTTTCTGCCATGAAACAAGCCACTTATAGGACTTTTTAGATAGTTTTTTTTAAGTCAGCAAATTTTCCAAGCTGTTTCAAAATAAATATTCAGAGACTTCTCGGTCCCTCCCCCCCATATCAAAGCCCTATGGCAAGCAGATCCCTATATATCCGGGGGGTGGGGATGGGGGGTGGGGAAGGTAACCACAAAAAGGAGTTCACACTCTACCTGGCAGCAGGGAGTCTTCTGCTGCAGAGAACAGTGGTGGCCACTCTGGCTGCCTCCTCCTTCCTGGCTGGCTTGGGCCCTACTGGAGTTCAGGCTTCACAGAGGCCTACACCAGACCTCCGTGGAAGCCCCGCCCACCCGCCGATCAGCTGAGAGGCGGGAGAAAAGGAGCTCTTTGCAGCTTGTCTGCCGCCTGGATTGCAGGCCAGGAGAACAAGCAGGAGAGACGGCGAAGAGGGCAAGTGGCTGAGGGGCCTTGGGGCTGGGCAGGGGGCAATGGGGAGTCACGTGAGGTGTCTCTGGGGGGCCCCTCCAGGCAGTGGGGCCCCCAGACAACTGTCTCCCCTTGCCCGATCGTTGTTACGCACCTGCCCACACTATTGCTGGTTCTGTCATGGAGCCGGCAGAGACTGCGGGGATCGGGGCCTGAGCGGCCCCCGGAAGTTCCAGGATGCCCCGTGCGAGTGCATGGGGCATCCTGGAGAGACCTCTAGGGCTTGTTTCATCCTCCCTGTGGGGGTCTCCGCATGTGTTGCCGCACGATTGAAAAGATGGGGTTAGCAGAGTGCTCGCTCCACTCACCTCGTCTAAGGGGAGGACTAGTTAAGTGGGTTACTCACTTTGAGGACACCGGACTCGCCTGCAAGCCCGGTGGTTCTCACGCTTGCTAAAAAGTGGGCTAGGCTCCCTTAGCCCGCTTTTGGCGATTGTGAGAATCGCCTCCTTCTCTTATCCATATGAAAGTTCCCTTAACTACTTTTTTAATAGCATCTGAAGCTTTAACAGAAGCAAGGCAATTGTAAAAAGTTATCATGTACACTGACAATTCCAAGCCACCTAATGGCGCAGCGGGGAAGTAACTTGCCTAGGGAGCAAGAGGTTGCCGGTTTGAATCCCTGCTGGTAGGTTTCCCAGACTATGGGAAACACCTATATCGGGCAGCAGCAATATAGGGTGATGCTGAAAGGCATCATCTCATACTGCGTGGGAGATGGCAATGGTTAACCCCTCCTGTATTCTACCAAAGAAAACCACATGGCTCTGTGGTCACCAGGAATCAATACCGACTCAATGGCACAACTTTACTTTACATTGACAATTAATATTTAATATGTTCAGTAAAACTACATTTCCTGGTAAATGCCTCACTACAGAGATGGTTTTCATAAACCCATTAAATTAAGAACAAAAGAAGACAATGTGGAAGAGACAACACTGACATTGCATTGACTGAAAGGGAGGGACCTTATGCCATTTCAAACAAAAAGAGAGAGAGAGAGAGAGAGAGAGAGAGAGAGAGATCAAAGCCTCCATGTAAAAACAATGGTTGATTTGGACCTGTCTGCTTCTCTCTTTTCTTTTTAACATAGGCAAACATCACTGGGATGTTTTTATTTTATTTTATACCAAAAATTGTCCTGTGAGTAATTCTTGAGTCTGTAGTTCTTTGGTAAGCAGTAAATACCAAGGCTGTCGTCTCAAGTCTCTTATGGGTTTCCCCTCCCATAAGATATTAGCCTGCCCCACCCAAATTGCAATGGACTCTGAATTAATGCCTTCTACATTCCATAAGAGTGCATGAAGGTCACGGCTAAACCGTTCAGTTCCTCTGGTTGTCATCCTAGGTCCACACCCCCACCCCCTTACAAGCTGTTAATGCCTTTCTCAAGTATTCCTCCCTGTCTGTCTCATATTCTTGGCATGAGGAGAATGGCATTGAGGAGAATAAGGACATCCTTTGCAGCCCACTAGTATGCTCCTCCTCCTCCTCTCCCATCTCCTATTTTTTAAATAGCAAGAATGGGAAGGAGAGAAGGATATGCAGTGATTGTGTTGGTCTGCCACTGCATAAGAGAGAAGAGGAGGGGTGGAGGGAGTGGCAGATAAAAGGAGGGTGAATGGGGGTGCAGCAAGGTGCTGTGCAAGGTGGGGCACCCAGCTGTCCTCTCTCAGGTGCTGGGGGAGGGTTTGGGCCCGCCCTGGTTTCCATTGAATACAGTGGGGCTATTCTCGTGATCAGCAAAAATCGGGCTAGCCTGATTTTTGCTGATTGTGAGAACCACCAGGCTCGGCTGCAAGCCCGGTGGTTTTAGAGCGGGTAACCCGCTCAAATACCCCTCCTTAGCCCAGGTTTGTGGAGCAAGCACTCCACAAACCTGGGCTATCTGATCATGAGTAGCCACAGCACGGCTCCGCACCGTGGCTACTTGCGAGTAGACCCCTGGAGGGGAGGTGAAAAGCCGCCTCCCAGCTCTGGGGTTCTCCCCAGTATGCCCTGCGTGCTTGCGCAGGGCATACTGGGGCTTCCAGGGGCCACGTGGCCCCCGAGCTCCCCAGCCCCTGCCAGCTCCGTCACAGGCTTAGCCTGCTCTCCCGGCGCACCCTGCTGAACCAGGTCTCACTGATCGTGAGACCCGGTCCAGTGACTTATCCTTAGATGAGTATCATTCCACTGTATTTTCCATCTGGGCTCTCCATGACTTGACAAACATGAAATGATCTTAAACCCATTTGTCCGGGCCCAGCAGCTCCAGAGTTCTCACAGAGTTCTGTGCAAGGAAGGGCTAATCTAGACCTTTGAACATCAGAGTTAAGCCCTTGAGTGCACAAATGTGGTCACCATGCATAAATGGTGGGTAAAAGACAACTTGTGCTGAAGTTACCACATCAGACATGTGCATGAAAATCCAGAGATGCCTGCAGTGAACTATTTTTGTGCAGAATCCAATTTTAAAATGTCTAATATAAGCATAAGAGTCTCCCAGTCATTTTCAGCCATACAGAACTCGTCAGTTATTTTCAGCTGGCTATCTTATGTCACTGGATTAACCACATGGAACACGCCAAGGTGTTACATATGCAGAGATACATTTTGATAAGTTTAGAAAAAACATTGTTGTACTTCCTAGGATATAACAACTTCCAAACACTTCCAACCTCTCTGACATAATTTTTCCCTCTCTGGATTCCCAATTATCAAGAATTCTGAGTGTATGTTTTCCATGGTGGAAATTTCCAGTTTGCTATGGAAAAATACAAATGAATGTAAAGAGTCATTCTGGAAGTTTTTGGTGTTTCAAATAAAGTAACTCTGCTTTACCTTATTGAAATCATTAAATATTGAAGAGGACCAATGAGAGAAAGAGATATAGAAACAAACAAGAGCTCTATTATTTCAGCTTTTTTCCTCATGTTTTTACTTTTGAAAAAAGCATGCAGGCAACATATACTCAATAATACCTTGTGTTAGAGTTCTTATGTCTCTTGAAAGTGTGTAAACTCAGATCTTCTTCCCACCAATGAAATAGTGAGTCACAGATATGGTGCAACTCTACTTATCTGAGAAGCCTGGGGAAATCTAAAACATCCAAATGTGTGGATAAACAGAAACATCCATATCAGATGTATGGATAGACTGAAATGATGTGAACCCTGAGAGGCTGTTCTCACGTGAAGCCAAGACCAGGCTTAGGCAGTCAAGCTTGGGCTTGGCTGCTTGTGAGGACCACTGGGATCCACATAGATCCTGGAGGCAGTGTGGCGCCAAACCCATCGCTGAAGCGTAGCTCATAGCCCCAGCTCCTGGGATTGTGTGTCAGCGCAAGCTGCTTGTAGCTTGTGCTGACACAAAGACAGGTGCCTAGAGTACCCATCCACTCTGGGAATCCACCAGTGTGGTGCACTCAGTGCACGGTGCACTGTGGGATGCTTGGAGGCCAGGATGATGAGTCCCGGCCTCAGAGCAATTTGCCCTGCTTCGTTCTGCATGGAGCAGGGCTGACCGTGTGGGAGCTCACTCTCCGCTCCCACCAAGGACAGGTTGATCATCCGGGGGGCGGGGGAGGCAAGGTTTTCAAAGCCTTTCCCCCTCCCACCTGCCCACCAGCCCAGTAGGTTATTTGAATGGCCCCAGACATGAGATTACATTGGGGAAAACACTTGTAAGTTAGATATCTAAGATTTTCAGATACTATAAAAGTAGAGGCTCGTGGGTTTTTCATGTCTCTTGGATTTCCAGTTTATTCCTTCCTCAGAGCACATACTACTCAAAGTTAGCTCATAAACAGTGGACACAGTGGCTAACATCCAGACTGCACAAACATGTTGTGCTTGTATGAGGTTATTGAGTTAGCCTGATGTGGTAAATCAAGAGCTTGCATTCCAGACTAGTGTTACACTAGTGCAAATATATTTGCATTTATGCAACAGAGTAGTGTACCTCCTGCTATGAAACCTTTTCCTCATATGTTTTGCAGGCAACATTTGCTCAAGAGCACAGCCTAGGAAAATCCTTGCAGCTTTACACATTTATGCAACTTTCTTGTACTAAAACAACTTTGTTCATTGTGCAAGAGCAGCATTAGTCTGTATGCTGGCCTATATTTAAATTATATGGGGAATGGACAGAAGGTAGGGTGTGCCAGCAAGACCATCTGGCAACTGTTGCTCTTGCAAAGAATGCTGGACTAGTTAGAGCTTGATCTGGTCTAATAAGACACTTTTTATGTTCTTAGCCAAGAGTGTGTACTCAGGATCACTTAACACAGATTAGTTGTGCCTTAACTGCTAAGAGATTATCAGTATGCACTCTGGCTTTGTAGATGTGACTGCTGGACCACGAGAATTCTAGTTGTTGTTTTTAAGCAAATGGACCATACAAATTAAAGTCAGCCCACCCCCAATGTATATGATGTGACAGATGTATCAGCAGCTGCTCACAAACAGATGCCTTCCAGAAAAAGTATTTCAGTTTAAAGACAAACAAAAATACTGGAGATGAGATGGGGAGGAGATTGTGAACACTGCACATCTGTTTTTGTCAAGTCGGGCAAGTGTTTGCTGACATTAAAAACCATTAATAATCCTTTCTAACTTGGGTCTGGGCCGCTCCTGATGCGTCATCCTTCAGTTCTGAATCTGCACTACATTAACCATACTTAAGAACAAGGTTATTGAAGCTGGAATTAGAATCAGATTATGCCATCTGCATCAAATTCCTTCATTTCACAGAAGACCACTTCCTTTAACAATTTGTTCTGGAGGGAGAGAGAGGAACTGGAGGCATGCCATTGATTGTGTCCTTCCCTAAATACACAGCTTGGAGTTAGATCATATATTGTAGAAGAGGTGCCAAAAGCAAATTCCTGTCTTATCTCTCCTCTTCCCTCCTCCTGTTTTTTAGAAATAAAAAAGCAGAACATGTAAAGAGCTACCCACTGTGTCCATCCACATTGATCCAAGAAGAACTTTCATATGTGTATTCCCTAGAGCATCAGGAACTGCATGTACAAAAAGGAGACTATGTGTGTGGTTCCAAGTGCTGGATCTTGGCATCTGCCCACACTTGGCATCTAGCACTCCAGGCTGTATGCAGAGTTCCTGACACTGAATTGGCAACTACATATGATGCCAAGCAGATGCTCAGCACTATCAGCTTGTCAGCACTAATCCAGGCCATCCTCTTCCTTCCATTTTCCTCAGAGATTCCCATGCTTTCAAACACACAATCAGAGTTATTTCAGAGGTAAATATGCAGTTGCATTTTCCATATTGTTCGTGTTGTCCTATAGGAGCTCTCTTTCCAAGAATTAACTTCTTTCTATTCAGTTAGAAGAATTTCAGTTGCCCTGTTGCCCATACACTGAAGTGATTACTTAGCCTTAGAGCATGGGACAAGTGGAGAACTACCTGATCATATGTACACTTTAGGCCCTGCTTGCCTACCAGCAGCAGTTTCACTTCCACCTTAAGGGATGTAGTAGGTGAGGACATTTGAATTGTGTACCACTCTAGATAGCCATCTAATGGCACAGTGGGGAAGTAACTTTCCAAAGGAGCAAGAAGTTGTTGGTTCAAATCCCCGCTGGTATGTTTCCCAGACTATGGGAAACACCTATATCAGGCAGCAGCGGTACAGGAAGATGCTGCAAGGCATCATCTCATACTGTGAGGGAGATGGCAATGGTAAACCCTTCCTGTATTCTACCAAAGAAAACCACATGGCTCTGTGGTCACCAGGAGTCAACACCAACTTGATGGCACAACTTTACCTTTACCACTCTAGATAAGCAGTATCAGAGGTAATCCAAAAATTATACTATCTATCTATCTATCTATCTATCTATCTATCTATCTATCTATACACACTCTCTCTATACACACACACACACACACACACACACACACACACACACTGTAATAAATTTGGTTGAGGAACATGTGCTGCTGATAATTACTTTTCTTATTTTATGTGTTTTATTTCTTGTTTTTGTATGTAATTTTATTTGATTATATATTTTTATTGGCCTATGACTGTAAAGTATTTGATTTTTGCCCTCTCTTTAGTTCTTTGGTTAGCTGAAATTTAAAACCACTGCATAAACATTACTTACTAAAATTAGCCAAAATAAGAATTGGACTTGTATAATTGTGCTTTTCCTCCTTGATGAAGGAATAATGTTATTCCATCATGATTTTCTGTTGAAGATTAATATATTCCTACCTAGGTATCCAAAGAAGGAGACAGGTTTCAATTCATGTGGAAACTATTTACAATGAGCTTCTTTGTTTTGCTACTAAGGATTAAAAATATCTTTGCCTTTTATTCATATATAAAGTGAAATAATTATGTATTTGCAGGAGTGTAGCGGGACCGCTGGCGGCCTGTGTACGGCCGCCGCCACGCAACCCCACTAACCCCGCCCCCGCGTCTGACGTCAGATGCTGGGGCTAGCCACGCCCCCGCATCTGACGTCAGACGTGGGGGCATGGTCTGGCCGAATGGAGCTTGGAGGCTCCATTCGGCTGAAAGACCTTCAGTTAGTCTTTAACTGCCAAAGGGGCCACACGCCCCCTTCGGCAGTTAAACGAAGGCTGGTGCTCCTGGGCTGTGTTGCGAAGGCAGCACCAGTCTTTTAGCTCCTGAAGGGGCCGAGCGGAGGAGGAGGTTCTGCAGATGATCAAGAGGCAGTCCTTAGTCCCAAGTGGAGACTCCCTCCCAGTCCCAAGTGGGTAGTCTGCTTAGCCCACTCTCCCTGCAGACGATCAAGAGGCAGTCCTGGGTGGCCGGATCAGCCACCCACATGACTTCTGGCTCCGTCACAGAGCCGGCGGGGGCTGTGGGGATCGGGGGTCACGTGGCCACCAGAAGTTCCAGGATGCCCCATGCAAGTGCGTGGGGCATCCTGGAGAGACCCCCAAGCCCGGGAGGCTGCTTGCAGCCTCCCAGTTGGGGGTCTACTCGTGTGTTGCTGCACACCGTGGCAACACACGAGCAAAAAGATGAGGTTAATGGAGCGCTCACTCCGTTAACCTCATCTAAGGGGAGAGGTTAGGCGGGCTAGCCTCCTTGGGAGCACCAGGCTCGCCTGCAAGCCTGTTGGTTCCCACGATCCCTGGAAAGTGGGCTAAGCTCCCTTAGCCCGCTTTTCAGTGATCATGAGAATAGCTTCTGTTTCTTGCTGAGAAGTGGTCCTTTCCTAAGATCTCCTGTTTTGTTTCACTAACATTTCTGTATATCCAGCCTAAGACCAAATGCACAACCAATTCTACACAGGTTCCATCTTTCTTCTTTCCACTCCTGCACCACTTGTTGGGAGTTGTAATTTTTTATCCCCCAGTTAATTAGCATAGCACTAAAGCAGCTACCCACTTCCATTACAGAGCAGAATGCAGAGTTTAGTTATTGCATCTATTTAGAGAAGACACCCGGAGGTCCTTGTAGAACTAAATACTAAGCAGCTTCTCAGGCTTGGGGTCTCTCCAGGAAGCCCCACACACTTGCGTGGGGCATCCTGGAACTTCTGGGGGCTGCATGGCCCTCGATGCCCACAGCCCCCGCTGGCTCCCTGATGGAGTTGGCAGCCATGTGGGGAAATGACTTGATTAGCAAGCCAGAGGTTGCCGGTTCAAATCCCTTCTGGTATGTTTCCCAGACTATGGAAAATGCCTATATCAGGCAGCAGCAAAATAGGAAGATGCTGAAAGGCATCATATCACACTATGTGGGAGATGACAATGATAAACCCCTCCTATTTTCCACCAAAGATAACCACAGGGCTCTGTGGTCGCCAGGAGTCAACACTGACTCGATGGCACACTTTACCTTTACTTTAGACCCTTTGCTCAAAAAAAAAATCAGCACAAAACAGATCTGAAAAAACACTGGAGGGTTATGCAGGAGGATAACACAGAGCACAATGATATGGCAATGATGTCATCTTAATTCTCCATACAAAGTGAGTCAGGGGAAAGGGCTAGTGTAGAATCAGCCTTGTACCATCTTCTAGTCCATTCTATTGATCTAAAGTTTGTAAGAAGTCCTTACTGTGGATATATTCTGTTGCAGATGGCTGATCCACATTGGCCAGCTGCAAATAATTCTGCTTTTTCTCCATAATCTCCACCACATATGCTAGGGATGATCTCACAGTGGGATAGATAGGCTTTTCAAGCCATTTTTTCTCTGGGCTTGTGAATTCAGATTCAACTACTTTTCATTAATATAATAGCCTACCCATAATTGCAGCTGAATTGGTACTAAGTAAAAAATACAACACAGTAACTATTTCCTTCTGCACAGTGATTGTAACTTACATGTATTAAATTCAGCAATCACTATTTTTTCTCTCTTTTTAGGTTAAAGACTGCTTTGTTTTATTAGGAAATCCTTTTTGGCAGATTTACAAATATGCATCAGACAAAATGTCTTGCAACAAAATCTGTTTGCTGTAATCACAAGACTAACAGAATGAGTGGTTATAATTTAACAATTCTTTTGTTGTATCTCCGCAGTGGCCTGCTCATGTACTTATCATTATAGATGCAATTCTAGCTTTAAACGGCAATCTAACATGCTTTGTGCCCTCAGAGGCGTTTGTAATTTTCTAATGTAATGTAAAGACAATATATCTTTGTGTCCTCTAAGGTGTTTGTAATTTGACTTCACAATAAAGTTTTGAAGCAAGAGATTACATTTTACTGTTTTACTGTGTGGTTGGAATCAGATATTTCCAGACATTTTGTGTCAAATATGAAGGTGCTTCTCAGCTTTCTAAAAGCCTGATATGAGTTCACATAATGGGCTTGAAAGCAAATTGTCTGCAACCATGAAAACATAACATCCTTATTCAAAAATCACATGCTGGAGTGAAAGGTCATGTAAACTCACAGTGAGATAAGGAAAAACAAACGTTTAATATGCTGAAGGTGGCAGGGTGGAATGGCCAAATGTGTAAGATGTGAGTATGGAAATTCCTGGGATAAATCTCATTTCAGCAATGAACTTGCTATGTAGCCTCAGGCACTCCAGTGATTTCAGTTTATCTCCAATATGTAATATGGGGGTAATAATACTTATCTACATTACAAGGTTGTTGTCAAGAAGATTTTTGAAAGAAGATATGAAACCACTTCAGCCCATGGTATCAGTTCTTGGTTTGGAAGAAAATTATCATCATCTGGTTAACCTCTGGTTCAGTTCAGACATTATATCAAACCATGGTTATATATACTTCACTATGGGGCTATTCTTACGATCACAAAAATCAGGCTAGGGAAATCCTAGCCCAATTTTTGTGATCGTCAGAACCACCAGGCTCGCAGCCGGGCCTGGTGGTTCTGGAGTGGCTAACCCGCTCCTGTAGCCCGCCCCTTAGCCCGGGTTTGTGGAGCGAGCACTCCACAAACCCGGGCTATCTGCTCGTGAGTAGCCACAGCATGGCTCCGTGCCGTGGCTACTCATGAGTAGACCCCTGGCCGGGAGGCTTAAAAGCAGCCTCCCGGCTCGGGGGTCTCCCCAGTATGCCCTGCGCACTCACGCAGGGCATACTGGGGCTTCCGGGGGCCGCACGGCGCCTGTGCTCCCCAGCCCCCGCCAGCTCCATCTTGGAGCCAGACATCATGTGGGCAGCCGATCCAGCTACCCAGGGCTCCCTGCCCGCTCATGAGCGGAGAGAGCGGGCTTAGCCCGCTCTTCCTGCTCAGCGCCCTAAACCGGGTCTCACTGATTGTGAGACCTGGTCCTATGGCTGCCTTCAGACATAATGCGAAACTGGAGGCAACTCTGCCAGAGTTCCAAGATTTTGGTCATCCAAATGCACAACCTCGAGGCTTCATCAACAAACCATGGGTCAATTTCAGCCCCCATATCTCAATTGGAACCTTCAGTTACCTCTTGGTTTTGCTGCCATAACCTCAGATCTAGAAATGGCATCGTGTCATCCAAGTTCTGCCTCTGTGTGAAACTGGAGTTGAGGGTAGGAAGTTCCTCCCTCCCTCCTTCATGATTGGCTGCAATTGCTTTCCTTTATGTGAAGGAGGAAGCCCATGCAGCCAGTTCCTTCCCCACTTGCAGTCTCCCAGACTCCAGATCGGGATCATCTGGGAGCACGGTGGGGGGAATGGGGCAAACTGTGTTGGACCCATGGTTTTCTGTTATATGTGCAAAGGAGGCCTATATTTCGGTATGATGTCTATATTGACAAACAATAGTTTGCAATGATTCAACAGACCAGAATCAGACCAGAATCAGAAAATATGGTTGAAAAATTAGTTTGCATTATGTCTGAATTGACAAACCATAGTTACAGCCATTTCTCTGCCTCCAGAAGCCACTGCAGTAGAGACAGGTGCTAACTGCCCAGGGAAGGGTGGCATAATAATATAAATAACAAACAAATAATCAGACAGTAAAAGGAAAACAGACCAGCAGCTCCCAACTATAGTTTACCTCTCTCTTTGTATACAGTAGTTTACATCTATCTTTGTAAGATTTTGGGTTCTTCATTATGGATCACACAGTCATGATGTCTGAATTGAGCCACTGTATAAGAAAAAAAAAGTGCAATTATAGCTGGCAAAAAAGAGGGGTTGAAAGGTCGAAATTAGCTCTGTGACCCAGACAGAGGCAACACTGACATACAAAGACATTTTATCTGAGTAATATGCTGAAGAAGGGAAATGTCTGAAGGGAGAATGAGAAGGTGGGAGAGAAAGAAGGGGGTGCAGCTAACAGAACAGCAACTGAAGTGGTTGCTGTTCTGTTAAAAACCCACCTTGTAGGCTGGATGGTATGTTTATGGCTTGGCTGTTGATGTAAGGAGAAGTTGGGAATGACATAAATTAAAAGGCAAATGGAATATAAACCAGGAGAGATGATAATTAAAAGATGAAAGCCACAACTGAAAAGAGAATGTTTATTCAATAGTGTAAGCATTGAAGAAATGTGCACATTTCTTTAGTTCCATTGTCTTCAAGGCAACTGTGGCACATATGTATCAGCAATTGCACTTTTTTAGTCCATTTGGTTTCAGCACAGAATGACTAGGAGGTCTGAGACTCATAAATATGGAGACAGGAGACTAAGTATACTGTATGTAGCTACAACAACAATAAATGGGGCAATAGAGAAGAACTGGGATTTATTCTGAGTAAAGAACAAAACACTTTACTACAGGAAACCATACCCATCATTAATTCCCCTCTATTTCTCTGCAACATGCTTTGACTGTGCTTTCTAAAAGGAGAGAGGATACTAATCAGGCTTGCTGTTTTGGACATTTTTGCACATTCAGAGCTGACTGAGTGACTCATGCTTCTGATTTTCCCAATTTCATTTATAGTGTGAAGCATATATTAAATGCATCTCTGCACACAAACACATACCGAAAGAAGAAGAAGAAGACCCCAGACAAAAAACCACATACACCAAAACCAGCTTTAAGTGGGCAATTACAAGGGGAAACAGGTTTTAAGCTTTTAAAAAAACCACCCACAGATACACACACACACACATGCACCAGGCATATTGGCTGGACAGTCTTTTCCTGTTGCTACTCTTAACAATTTCTGTCTGCTTTCTAATCACATATTTCAAAAGAACATGTTACGCTCTGTTGTTTTTATTTCCATGAGTATGATAACTAATATAAGCTTTCCTAAAGATTTTTAGAGATTGCTGATCCAAAGAAAACTAAAATATTTTTATACCTCCAAAACTGAACATTAAATTCCTCAACACAGAACTGACGTACAACCCAAATAGCCTAGATATTTTCAATCAGAAAATACGATGCTCAGCTTCTCCTTGTTAAACTGATACTATTTATAATTCCAATAAGAGCTTCAAACTGGTGTTTATAGCATGAATAATGAAAGACATTTATTTAAAAAGCATCATGGATAAAGAACAGAGGGTTTATACTTTGGATTTCAGAAGATAGCTGGAAGACTCATTGTTGTCCAAATACTGTTTAATGGGTGACTTATTAGTAACTAGTATCTTAACTAGTAAAAGCAAGGCATTTCTTGATAATTGTTAAATAACTACACATGTTTCATGCCTTATTAAGTTTTTCTACAATTTGCAGCACGCAGCTTGTAGTACTTTGTAATACAAATATTTGATTAAGAGAGCTCATAAGTAGAAATAATGTTATCACAAAGAAAAATTGCCAACACAATTATAAATTTTAAGCCTTCAGCAAGTAAGGCAATACCTGCCTTTAATTTTCCAAAAATTAAAACCTTGATGTCCAACACTAAAATTGACACTAAATTATCCAATATCCAAATAACTATTGAACATCCACATATCACTTCACGGACCATATTTTGTGTATTGTGACTTCATTGCCATCATGTCTGTTTCATGTCACCAACATGTCCTCGTGACATCACGGGCTGCATGGATGCCAGTGAGAACAGTTAAGCCTTAAAGAGGCCACTGTTCTTGCTTGGATTGGGGCATCTCTGCGTGGCGTGGTAACATTGAAGAGTGGCTAGCAGAGTTCCCAGTGTGAGGGAGAGTGTAGGGGAGGTGGCTGGAGACATGCAGAGACCTGCAGGGTCCAGGCATTCATCCACCCATTGAACCTAGATGCCTCTTGAGGTAGCAGAAGGCTACCATTGGTGACACCTTTATTGAGATAGAGCACCACTAATGGAAGGGGTGAAAAGTGAGTGATGCATGGTGAGAGAAGAGCAGAATTTAGTGTCAGGATACAAACTAGAAGAGAGTGAGTCTGAGGATGATGGGGAGTCCACTCTGGCCTGGATCCCTGCCCTTGATGACAGCCCCTTGGAACCATAAGACAAGGGCAGCTTGAGCTGGCCACTCCCTGGGAGAAGTTCTCAAGCACTGGGGAGCTGGAATCCCCTGGTGGGGTTCCAGCCCTTTCCCTCAAGCTCCTTCCATTGCCCACAGGTCCTGAGGAGCAAAGGCGATGCCAGACCAGGAACTAGCTCTGGTTCAAAAGATGGGGTGTATACTTGGCCATTTGGGGTCTCCCTCCTGATGGGTCTCCTCAGGATGAAGGGGGAAACAGCCAGAGTGCTTCCTTGGCAGGAGGGCTATCCTAGGAGTTCAGGAATGGATGAGGCCCTATTGTATTCTATTCAGTAATATTTTGCACTTTGTTTGGACAATTGGCCCAAGGGGGATTCTATAGAGAGAGTGGGGGGGGGGGCAGCAGTGAGACAAGAGGAAAAGGGAGGGAAGGGAGAAAGAGAAAACGGAGTTGTTGCTGAATAAACCTTTAGTTAAATCTACTTAAGATTTCCTTGTGTATATGAGGGAAGCAGCTGTAAAACAGCCCCCTGCTAGCCATAAAGGCTTTCCATCATTGTCCTCCCCTCACTGGTTCAACAGCTCGCATGAAGAGTTTGTGCTTCTAGCTGCCTTACCTGGACATTTAGGAAAAATCCTATGTGCATTCAGGGTACCAGAACACCCCTGAAAAAGTGGTGAGATACGTTCAAAGTGGCCAAAATGGAAGGTTTCCTGATATCTGATGTTGTCTGACCACCATTGTTTTTGATTTGCTATTACTGATCTGCTTCAAGTACTTGTGACAATTTTTGAAAAGTCTTTAAAGATGCATCTGTTCACCCAGGCTTTTAACTGATACTGTTTTGATTGTTTTTAATGTTGTTTTAGAATATTGTTTTTTAAAAGTTTATAATTGTTGTGTTTTAAATTTCTTGTTTTTGTTTTTAACTAATGTTTTAATGTTGTTTTTATCTTGTTGTAAACCACCCAGAGACATAAGTTTTGGGCGGTATAAAAATATGTCAAATAAATAAATAAATAAATGTGTCTCTTCCCAGTCCTTTCTCTGGTGACACTATGGCAGGACAGGCACTTAGGGCCTCCTCTGTACTTAAATTGTACTGTTTTATTGCCTACTGTCCCACAGTTGGCCCCTTTAGGTCTGGTCTATATTTTTGTGCTTCCTGGTAGCCTCCATGGCAGTGGCATGTCATGAATGGTAGTACAGTCTGGCAGTGTTGCTATATTGCCTTTTGTTTCCATGGCAATGTTGCTTGCATAGGCTCATGATTACATTATGCTGTCATTAGCCATGGTATAATTAGTCTGTCAATGCAGCAATATGCTGTCATTATGCTGTCATTAGCCATGACAGAATCAGTCTGTCCGTGTAGCAATATGACAGCAAACATTTTGTTTCTCATTGGGGAACACATAATTTTATTTTTCCTAAGCATACTGATCTCTTGAATTAAGATAAATAATAGAATGTTAAGATCATTAATAAGATGGAAGTGACATACATTCTGTTCTCCCATGGTTATCAGGGCCATGACTATGATTGAACAGTGGGGGTATGAAGTCTCTGGGGCCACCAGTTGGGCAACAGCTTGCTTTTTGCTCTCCACCTCCCTTAAGAAGGAGGCAAAGGGCCAGGGGCCCATCTTCACTTTTTGTTCCAGGACCCACACCAACCTTGCTTTGCCACTGAGGTTTTTTAGTATCATGACATTGGAGACTAGGCAATGTACATTTCAGAAGCCTAAACCAATTATAGAGATATTAAAGAAAGACTGCAGCTGTAGGAAGAATACTTACTAGAGAGTAGATCACACTGAATCCAGTAGCTTACACCCTGACTAACAAAGCACTGGTGCTTCTGAAAACTAATTCAGCTCTACTTCTGGCTCAGTGGGAGAACAAATGTTGACAACCTCCCATTCCCCAGGAAGGGCTCTGTGCCACCAAAAATATATAGCCCTGAGGGTCATGGAGCCTGCAAGGACATATTTGCGGGTGACATAGAGGGCTTCCATGGGAAGGGGAAGTCACTGAAATCACACACTCAAGCATCTCTACTGCATTCATCTGAAATGTTCTTCAGAAGCATCAGTGCTTCATTAGTCAGGATGTCAGCCAGTGTGACTTAGAGCAGAATAAATATACATAGTGGGAACGCACAGTGTCAAAAACACATACTTTGTGGAATGAGGATATTTTGTTTCTCTGCTATTTTCTCTCTCCACTTTTTCAGAACAGCACCAATAACTAGGTTGAAGATTGTGCACAACATGGTTGTAATTCAGAATCTTATGCAAAGTGTTTGCATAACACTTTACAAGGACTTTACTAAAGCAGTACAAAATGAAGACATAAATTGTAAGATTCTCTGCTAGCTATTACAGCTTCTTGATTTTGGCCTTAATATTTCGAAGGGACACTCAGAACTGAAGGTGAGAGGGGTGGGTTTAATGTCTTCATGGCATGTTGTATGCATACTTGGGGCTGTAGTTAACTATAGTGCACTGTCAGACTAATGTGCCCACAGTTCAAAAATCTCCAGATAATTCAACTGTGTGAAGCAAACCATGGTAGAAGGCAAAATTAGTATAGTTATTTATTTATGATGCATCAAATGGCATTTATAAGGTTTTTTTCACACATGAAAGAATAAAGTGCACTTGTGTGTTAATTCCTCTGCAAAAAGGAAAAATGTTCTATTTTATTTCCTTTTTTGCAAAGAAACACAGTCTAGGCAGGCTTGGATAGTCTCTGTATTCCTATTTCCTGTTTATATTCTGTTTGGCAGAGGCATAAGAGCACCTGTGCTCATAGATTTACGGAATGGTAGATATCTCTTTAAAGGAACCCAAGGCATCTGGAAATAACAAATGGAATCCAATGTTTTAACAGCTCTGAAACACTTATCATGGTAACTATTTTGCTTCAGTGAAGTTTTAAAAAGTTATTCTGGATCACTGAGTCTGCAGACAGATGTGTGAAAAAAGAAAAATTGATTGCTGATTGCATTGGGAAAGAATGGAAACTATTCTCTTAGCTGGATTTTGAAATCCTGAGATTTGCACTTCTATGTCGGCTTAATAAGTCTCAATACAATTTGCTATGATAACTCAAACAGTGCATTAGATAATTTAACTGAGAAATGCTCTCAAATGCTGATGCCTTCTTCCATCAAATCTGAAACAAATGCTGATACTCACTGGCACCACAAGGATGACTTCTGATTGACCTTTTCAATTTGATTGCAAGCCTCTTTAAAGATGTGACCCACAGTTGAATTCCCTGGTATCTGTCTCTCTGTGTTTATCACTGTTTAACCAATGCAGTGAGACAGTTTACACTGTGGCAATGCTACACTCCTAAGCAGATCTCCTTAGATGTAAATTGGGAATTTTTTTTAAGGAAATGGTTGTTCATCTTAATTTAAGACATAGCTGTTCATGATGTTTTACAGACACTGCCTTTGAACTACCCATACTACTGGAGGGAAGAAGATTTATTTCATTTCATTTCACTTTATTGTTAGATTGATATACCACCTTTCATAATCCCAAAGCAGTTTACAAAAATTAATACAATAAAATTCCATAAGACCACATTAAAACATTAAAACAAATTAAAACCAAAAACTGCCATAAAAGCAAATAAGAGAAGCTGGAAAGGAGGGACTAGCAACCCCTAAGAGGTAAAATCTTGAACAAATAAAAACATTTTCCACTATTTTTTAAAAGCAGCTACAGACACCAGAGAATGGACATCCACCAGGAGAGCATTCCAGAGCCTGGGGGCAACAACAGAGAAGGCCCTGTCCTGCGTGCTTGACAATCAGATCTCCCTTAAAGTCAGCACATAGAACAGAGCTCCCTCCAATGACCTTGTTGAGTGGGCAGAAACACTTGGGAGCAGGTGGTCCTTCAGATATTCAGGGCCCAGGCCATTGAGCCTTCAGTTCAGTTTGTCTGAGCCTCTTGATGCTTACTCCTCCATCACTACCAACTATAAATTACTGTGTGAATGTAGATTGGGTTTTTGAAAAGGCCTAAATATAATGTATATATTTGGGACTATTTTCACCTAGAGTACTTTACAAAGAGTTTCCAGTTCCTCCAGATGGATGGCCTTGTGGTGGGAAGAATATCACATTCCACTATGTAGTACAGATGGAGGTGCTTCACACAATTACTGTGAAGTGCTTCTATGAGGTCCGTGGGGAGAACGAGCCTGGTGGTTCCCATGATCGGTAGAAAGCGGGCTAGGCTCCCTTAGTCTGCTTTCTACCGATTATGGGAATAGCTTCATTATGTTTCTGACTCAGACACAGATTTCTTTTCTTGGACCGGGTCCCACGATCCGTGAGACCCGGTTTTGGGAAGTGAGCAGGAAGAGCGGGCTAAGCCCGCTCTCCCCGTTCACGAGTGGGGAGGGAGCCCTGGGCAGCCAGATTGGCTGCCCACACGATGGCCAGCACCGAGATGGAGCCAGTGGGGGCTGGGGAGCTCGGGGGCCACATGGCCACCAGAAGCCCCAGTATGCCCTGTGCGAGTGCACAGGGCATACTGGGGAGACCCCCTAGCCAGGAGGCTGCTTTTAAGCCTCCCGGCCGGGGGTCTACTCATGAGTAGCAGCAGCGCGGAGCCGCACCGCGGCTACTCACGAGCAGATAGCCCGGGTTTGCGGAGCACTCGCTCTGCAAACCCTGGCTGAGGGGTGGGCTACAGGAGCGGGTTAGCCACTCCAGAACCACCGGGCTCAACCGCGAGCCCGGTGGTTCTGACGACCAACAGAAATCGGGCTAGCCTCTGCTAGCCTGATTTTTGTTGGTCGTGAGAATAGGCCCATAGTGTATGGAACAAACAGCTAAATTCTTAATTACTATATTTCGGATGTTTCTGTCATGAAGCACATTCTCACTTGTTTGTTCTTGCACTGTGAACACTCAAGTTGATGATGTGGGTTAATTGTGGAAACGGGAGGAATCTATTTCATCCTCTGTTGTGGTGATCAGATCTTGAGGACTCTGCTCCAGATAAAAGAGTGTAGGTCAGATCCTCGGCCTTTGCTTAAACAATGGTTCTGTTCAAGTCTGGTCTTTTCAGTGCTCCAGGGCTTGATCTGCTTCTCTTCAGTCTTGTTTTACTGTTGTCATTCCTCCAACTCCTGGTCATCATTCATCCAAGCCCTTCTCCTATTCTCCCTGGTTCCTCACCAGTCTGCCCTGTTTCTGCAGTGATGCCATAAGCCAGGTCACATGTGGCCTCTCTGTGTTATTTAGAACTGTGATCACAAGAAAAGTGACAGGACTGGATGTGGAATGTGAAATGAGGCATGTGGACAGCTGAGGTCAGTAGCCAAGGGGCTAATTCTGAGATTTTAAGAAAGTGGAGAAATGCTCAACATGAGCTCTGGAATCCATCTGTTGGATGTATTTAATGGACCATTTATACATTTCTGAAGTTCTTGCTAGTTTAATAAAGAAACAGAGCATAGTGGGGGGGGGAGAAATCAGGGTTTGTAACTAAAGGATCAGTCTACAAGAAGGGATAGGAATAAAGATCAAGATAAATGGAGATGCAGGAAAAACAAAGGAGGTCAAGGAGGAGCAAGGATGGAATGCTGGCATGAAATGTAGGAAGGAAGCAAGATAAAGAGAAAGCAGAGCTTGCAAGCAGCTATAATAACTTGATGTGTGAGCAAGAGACCAGGCTGTTTGGATGTATTTCTACCAGCAAAGGTCAGTATGACATTGCTATCCAGGATTTTAAAGGAATTACTACCCATTGGTTCAGTAGCAAAAAAAGGATGATGACCAAAAAAAAAAAAGAAAAAGAAAAAGAAAAATAGGGCAAGGTCTGGAACCTATCTACAAAAATGGCATGTTTCTATCATTTGTGGTTTGGTCTGGGAGTTTCATGTCAATGAGTCAGTGTGCTAGTCAGTCAATCGGTGTTAGTCAGTGAGGCCCACTCAAGCAGCTTTATATTACAGAGATAAAAGATCAGACCTGAGAGTAGAATGCCAGATTAGATAACATTTAGGTCATTTACAGTCCTTTTCTTCTAAATTTCAACTCTAGAACTATGAGGCTATTCACACACACATGCAAAACCAGGCTAAGAGAGCCCAGCCCAGTTTTGCATGCGCATGTGAACCGCCAGGATCAGGCCAAACCAAGGCGGCTTCACAGTGGCAAACCCGCCTAAATAGCCACCCTATAAAATGAGGTTAAGGGAGTGAGTGCTCCTCTAACCTCGTTCTTGGGATCATGTGGCAGCTGCAGCTGCTTGCAGCCATGGTTGCCATACTGCGGGGAGCCTAGAGAGAGGAGGGGGGAATCCTCATGATGCACCGTGCACTTGCAGAGTGCATCATGGTACTTCCGGGAGCTGGGATGGCACATCCTGGCTCCTGACCCTCCCCGCTGCCTTGGCACATGGGTAATTGTCTGGGTGCATGGCGAGCATGCCCAGCAATGCCACAGCAGTCATCTGTGGAGAAGGTAAGCTTAATGGGGATGTACGGACCGGTCCAGCGGTTCGGTCCGGGGGTTTGTGGTCGAACCGAACCACCACCCCCGGTTCCGTCAGACCGGAACCGGACTGCCAGGTCCGGTCCAGCAGGTCCGCGAACTTAAAAAAAAAAAATTAAGTGAATGAAGTACCTGTAGCTCCTTCGGGGGGCTTGCTGAGGCTGCGGGCGGGGGGGTGGGGTGGTCCACACAGGTTCCTTCTCCCCCCACCGGCCTTCTTCATCACTGCCGCAGCCGGGTAAGTAAATCCTTTTCGGCCCTTTTGGGCCACTGTAAGAGCGAATGGCCGAAATGGCGGCCGTTCACTCTTACAGCAGCCCGAAAGGGCCGAAATGGATTTACTTACCTGGCCACGGAGGTGATGAAGAAGGCCGGTGGGGGATGAGGGAAACCATGCAGACACACACACACACACACAGAGACACGGCCTTAGTAAGCCCCACAAAGGGGCCACAGGTACTTCATTCACTTTAAGTTTTTTTTAAAAAAGTTTGCAGACCGGTCCAGGTCCTGACCAGACCGGGGGGAAATCCTTGGGGGGCCGGACCAAACTGGCCCGGTTCCATTAGAGGCCAATCCAGCCTCGAACCGAATCGGGCCAGAAGGTTCTGTGCACACCCCTAAAGCTTAACCCACCTTCCTCACAGACCACCCTCTAGCCCTTCTCATGGATTATGAGAAGAGGCTCAATATTTCATTCTGGAAAATGTGTGGAGAATTAAATTAGCACTGAAAACCACAGAAAAGCCCTCTAAAAAGTATAATTTAAAAATCTACACCATATTACTATGATCCTTCTCTGTCAGATAGGCTTGTAGTTGATGAATTAGAAAATCTAATTGTCACAGATATATTACTTTCATGTAGTATTAGCACTGAGTGTATAACTCATAAAAACAGTAGCCTCTCAGTTTGGCTTTACAACAATATCAGGTTTTTAAAATATGGAATTTAAATTTAAGCTTCAGTTAAACAGTAGTCCTTGCTCTTGAATAGTATAGTTCTACTCAGACTTTGCAGCCAGAGTTTATTCTGAGGAATTTGATAAAATGTATGAGGGATTCTTGAATATTCAAACATGAATATTTTTTAACAGTGAGAAATTGATTGCTTCACATTTCACTGATCAAATGTCAATAAACCTGTTGCTTTGTTTTGAGGCACATTTATTTTTTATTAAGAGATTTAATATACCACCCAATCCACAGACTCAGGGCAATGTACAAACAAAAACAGCATTTGAGATTTTAAAAACAAACAAAAAACAAATAACCTTCCCCCCCCAAAAAAAATTACAGGCCATGTATCACACATCACAGAAAGTTTTATTTATTGAAACATGTATACCCGACCTTTCTTTTGGAAAACCTAAGCCATTTTACATGACAAAGATTAAAACAATATATAAAAACAGTATTTCAAAAACCAAATGAAATAACATGCTACTGGAGAATCAACAATCAGTAAAACAATTGAACAAATGTGGAAAAATCACTTAGAAAAGGTAGGTCCTTGCCAGTTGATCTCCACATGAAGAAGTTATTGCTTGGTGAAGGGACTCCCAAAGTGTTGGAGCAGCCACTAAAAATATCTTGTCACATATGTTTAAACAGGGTATGACCCTGACCTGATCTTGTGACCTTGTCCTGATCGTGTTTTGTGGCTGGCAGTCCTAAATTGGCCCTTTGCCAACCAGTTGGCAGTCAAGAACTAGATCAGTCACAAAGAACAAAGATGGAAGTCCTTGAGGAGAGGCTGGTGGTTAGGCAAGTCAGGCAGGCAAGGCAGGGGAGTCAGTGTTGCTACTCAGTAGAATAAGTTGTTCTGTCTGGCACTTCACAGAGATTGCTACTTTCATGGCTGTTTCTTGTATGTTGCCTAAGAGTGTAGTATGAAATGACATAGTCATACAAAGGCAGAATTCAAAGATTTGCCCATACCAACTAATCAGTGGGTATTTTGCTTTCAAATCCACCCTATGCAGAAAGCTATTAAAATTAAGAAATTCAGATATAGTGATACAGTATTCAAAGTAACTAGGCTCCAAGAAAATCTTCTGAGATTTGGCTCCAAGCTTCTCCAAGCCATTAACTGCTTTAACTATATATTTAATCAAAAATGTTTATCCCTGATTCATCTTGTGTTTCCTTATCTCCTCCCATGCCACACACTGCAATTATCTGTATTTTCTGCTTTCTGTGCTTATTTTGTAATCAACATCCAATTTTTGTAAGAAATGTTACTTTCTGTGCTTTGGGCTTACTTTGTACATCTTGAGTCTATAATTGCTCTCGCTCTCTCGCTCTCTCTTGTTTAGAAGTGGGAATGCCAGCTTGATGGTTTTCTTTATTTATGGTTTCAGTCTTAGTAACAAATTCCCTTGGAGCCAAATCTCAGAGCATAATCTTGTGGTGTGGAAAAACATTGAGGTAGTTGCCCTGGAATGCTAATGCTATGAGTATGCCACTATCTGGGATTGTTACAATGGAGCAAATTGCTAAGGAATTAAAAAGGGGGCCCAGGAGGATCCATGTGTTAATGACATGGTGTTTGCCTTTTGCTGCTGTACTCAGATTCCTGTTCCTGTATTTTTGTTTTTTTAGCAGCCTTCTATATTTCCATTGTGTGTATACCATGTTTTTGGTGTGCCTTCCCTTTCAGCGGCAGTGCCATATGCCAGACTCCCATTTTGTATTTAGAAGAGCCAAGTTTCCCCACAACTTCCAGGCTGCTGCACCACTTCATTGGTTAATGTTTACTTCCTGCCTCACCAAACCAGACCACAGAGATGATGTCACCTCTCAAAGCAGAAGCAGATCAAACATTGCATTAGAAGCAGGAGCCTAAATGGAAGGGTATAGCATCCTTTTTAAATTAAGCCAATAGAAATTAGTAAGCATCAGAACAATGTCTGAGGAGTAAATGAATATATTACAGAGAGAAGTAGGTTTAGAACTCTTAAGAGTTTATCATTCATCATTACCATAATGCTGTAACTTGCTCTTTGAAGACTGCATAAGACTGCTGTTCTGTTTTATATTAAGATACAAAAGGTAATGATTAGCCAATTGTCAAAAGCAAAATGAGAAAACGGATGAAAATGAAGTTCCTCATAGGAATCAGAAGTAAAAACATGCTGGCATAAGTCAAGGATGCATTGCTAAACTCCAGCTGGAGACAAAGGCATGAAATAAAAACAGAGAATGTATTTCTATGCCTTTCAGTTATTTGGGGTCAACTTATAAAAAACACATAGCTCTGCGGTCGTCAGGAGTTGACACTGACTTGACAGCACAACTTTACCTTTACCTTTATATTATATCCAAATGACTGAGGCTCATTCACACGTTATGTTCAACAATCATACAATGAGTGTACAGTGTACACAGGTACATTTCTGTACATAGGTACACTCATTAACATGTTATGTTAATTTATTTACTATTTTTCTATGTAAACCGCTTTGGAAAGTTTTGTTGAAAAGCGGTATATAAATATTTTTTGTTGTTATGTTGAAGGCAGGTACAGAAGTACACTTCTTATCTGTGCACCTGTTTTCATTTTAAAAGTGAACACAGGTGCAGGCATTCACACAGACATATGTATGCGTGTACAGACATCTATAAACCTGTACAGCATAATGTCTGAATTGGCCTCATGTGAAGGCCCACTTACACATTATGTTCAACTCTTGTATAATGAGTGTTCTGTGTATACAGGTACAGATCTGTACACAGTTACAATTATTTACATGCCATGTTGAATGCAAGTACACTTCCTAGCTGAACTATGCATTTGAAGGGACTGTATCCAGGTTCACTTTTAAAATGAACACAAGCACAGTCATTCACACAAACACATGTACTAGTGTACAGACATCTGTACACTCGTTCAGCATGTCTGAATTGGACTTGAGTCTATGCCCTATAAGCCACCTAATGGTGCAATAGGGAAATGACTTGACTAGCAAGCCAGAGATTGCTGGTTCAAATCCCTGCTGGTATGTTTCCCAGAGAGTATGGGAAACACCTATATCGGGCAACAGCGATATAGGAAGATGCTGAAAGGCATCATCTCATAGTGCGCAGGAGATGGCAATGGCAAACCCCTCCTGTATTCTACCAAAGACAACCACATGGCTCTGTGGTCTCCAGGATTCGATGGCACACTTTACCTTTACTATGCCCTATGTATTCACTTTCACTTTTTTGTGCTATTAAGCATGCATCAGTATGTTAGGAAATACATCCATACTTATTGTTAACCCAAAATTGTGGACCAAAGCAAACAAAAACACACACCTCTGATATAAACACACTCCAGTTTTTTCAATATTGACAAGCATCATCACTGTACTTTTTTTCGAAGTTCCTCATATTGAAAAGTATATTTTCCAGTCTTACCATATAAGAATCAAGTTCGTTGAGTTTTAAATGTTTTCAGTGATACATTGATATAATACGGCAGTTATGAAAGTATGCAGATAGAAGATAAAGAAAATATATACTTTGAAACCCACATCTCAGATCATTGTTAATGAATAAATTGTTGAAAGATTGTTGAAAGTGCCATTTATACTTTGAAATATTTCACTTTGTTTTCCTCCTGTGAAGCAGATGCGTTTCATTGATAAAGTTCTTATGACGTAAAAATCCACATGCACACTCCTCATGAATATGTATTTGATGAAATTAGAAGATTGTTGTTACAAAATATGTTACTAAACAGTCAGTCTTACAGTTAGCCACAACTGGATTTCTGCAGTGAGTTCCCCACCCCCACTCCTGAATTAGGTTCTTAATCTTTGCAGTGTTGTTCCAATATTGATGAATGCACATATCCCATAGAAGAAAGACAGACACTTCTGTTTTTGAGCAAATGGATTTTATTTCTGATATTTTTGGAATAACCAAGTACATGAACACGATCAGCCGTATTATACCTTGTTAAAAGCAGTCAACCCAAACACAGTTGGTTTGCCGACCCTGAAGAACTATTTCATTTCATTTTCTTTCCTTGCTGTGGCACAGCAAATACCTCTGCGTTTGTCTTTTGAGGGGAAACTAAAAATAAGTTGGAAAGAGAAAGAGCTGGCTCTCTGTGCCGCACGAAGGATTACCTCGGGTTTCTAGTTTCCTAGAAACATGGGTCCTTCTTCGACCGAGGCGTGTGTGAGGGGCGGTGTTTTTGAATCTATGCTAATTCAGCTGTTCTGGCAGGAGGAGGAAGAGCCTTGTCTAGCCTGCCCAGCAATCGACTTCGAGACGGCGAGGGGAGAAAGAGGCTCTTAAAGGGCAAGGCCATGCCTTTGCTTTTGTGACAGGGTCCTTTGACCCTTCGGTGCATGCAGGCAGTTGTCGCCAGGCACTGAGAAAGACATGCGCCTCCGATAATGGAGATAAAAGACTCGGGCAGCGTGGTGCTGACAGCCTACCATTCTTACACTCCATCCCGGCTGCCAAGCGGAGTGGAGCAGAGCTTCGCGCCAGAGAGTCCCCCTAGCCGGTCGCCTCTCAGGTAAAGCGCCGACTGAGGAGCTGGCTAAGTCCTCTCCAGGCCGGATAGGCTTTTGTCTTGAGGTCACTTGCTTCCTGCAAGCTGCCTGCCGGACGCTGCCATTGTGCGTGTGGACGGGGAGGGTCTGAATCACCGTTTGTGGGGATTTTTTAAACATTTTATTTCTAATTGTGGTTATCCTTTCTTTCCGCTCAGCCAGCTTTTATTAGGTCCTTATTATTAGACTTGGACCCGACTCCGCTCCAGGAAGTTTTGGTTGTGTAGTGGAGGTGCTGCTGGCTGGTGCCCTTGGCTAGCAGTGCCTGGGTAGCGGGGAATGGGGGCGGGTGGAACTGGCAAAAGGCTCCGTTTAAAGTCCCCTGAGAGCTGCGGATCAAGTCTGTTTGCTAACCGAGATTAGCATCACGATAACCTGCTTAGAAGTAATGGGTGAATGAAGCGAGGAGGGGGCGGGAAATGGCCCCTTATTGACAAGAGACCGAATTTACCACATATTCATACGCAGTGAACCAGCAACCAGCCTGACAGCAACTTTTATTTATGGAAACATTAGTTGCTATCCCTCCTCTCATCCCAATCACATTAACATGTCTTAAACACAATCATATTAAATGTAGTGCAGTTATCAATGCATATGCACAGGGGCAGCTGCTCAAGGTATCTGGGTGCCTGATTTGAGGTGAAAATGCCATTTCACAGATCCCCACAGATCTCCACCCCTTGAAGCATTTAGGTGAGGTGTCGATTGAGGGGAGAAAGCTGCTTACTGGCAACCTCTTCTCTTCCCTTGATCATCTTTCAAGGCTTGCAAGGGAGGCAGGATGACCAGAAGAAGCTGCAAGAAAGTGGCTTTTTCTCCTGAACCCACTTTCCATACCCTTCAGGAGAGCCAGATCTGACCTTTGCAAGGTTCTGCAAAGTGTTGAATGCTGAGGAAAGGCTGTAGCAGCAGCCCCACTTCTCATACGATGCCCATGCAAAGGTTTGCTGGGCCATATTGGAAAATCCTGATTCAATCCTTGCAAGACACTGCCAGGCATCATTGCAAGGAGGAAAGGCTAGAAGTAGCCCCCTCCTCTTGCCACACCCTCGCTCAAGGGAAACTGAACCTTGCAAGTTCTTGGTGAGCAAACTGAGCCCCCTTTCCCTCTAGAACTAGCTCCTAGTTCTGGCCGTGGGAGGCATCGCTCTTACTTCTCTCCTCCGCCTCTCATGTCCTCTGCCTGTTCAAAAAGCCGGCAGGGAAGCTGGAGCAGCAGGAAGAGTGTTTAATCATTTCCTTCTGCTTCAACCTCCCTGGGACTTGATGTGGCAGGGAGGGAGTCACTGAGAAGAAAAGCCCAATGGTGGGTGAAACACTGTATTTATATTTATTTGGGAAGGCAATGTGGTGGGTCTGGGTGAAGTGGCCAGAGGCACCAGGGAAGGCAGTCAATCTACCACTTGCCTCTGCCAATCTACCACCTGAGATGACTGCTTCATATTAACTGCCTCCCCATGCCTCATTAGTGGAACAACCCTCCTTTAAACTTCTAATTCATAGAAGTACTCAAAACAACTGAATCAAACTCAGGTCTATATAATACTCATTTTATAAACTTCTGAATAATGACATGCAATTCAAGAGCTTTATAAGCATATACAGAGGCACAGCGTTGGCCCATCTAGCCCAGTTTTGCCTACATTGATGGGCAGTGGCTGATCTAGGATTCATATAGAGTTTTGGCTAGCTGTACTCGGTCAAGTATTTATTCTGCATCAAATTAATCCCCAAATAACATAGAATGAAATGAAGCGCTTTATTTGTCAACACAAAGAGTCCTTTCTCACGACCAGTGAGAAAGGGCAATAGGATTTGCAGGGAGGAAGCCCTGAAGAACTTACCTCCCCACAGATGAACAGTTCCCCTTCCTTGGGTGGGCAGATCATTAGCCCAGATGAGTACCAGTTGCTGCCGGTAGCTCCGAGGGTCGGGGTGCCAGGACACGTCACCCCACGTCACCCCACTCCCCGGTCTCCAATAAGGCACCGTGTGAGTGCCTCGTTTTAGAGGGAGGCTCCATAGGCGGGTTTGCCATCGCGGTGCCACCAGAATTGTGCCCAATCCTGGCGGTACACATGGGCATGCAAAAGTGGGCTGGGCTTCCTTAGCCCAGTTTTGCTTGTGTGTGTGAATAGCCTCAAAGCATCACCTGGAATTGAACTTGGTACTTCTATACCTGATATCCCTGAGCAGAGATGTGCTCTAACCCTGAACTATGGCCCCATTTTTTCATTTCAACACCATTATTTTTCCCCCCAAGGCAGGAATTTCACAATATTAGTGTTCATCTTGGATACATTCCTTACATTTATCCCAGATAAGTTTGCTGATAATTGAAATTGTTTGGGTACTATTGCTAGTGATACCTTTGGTCTGACTAATGCTGACCTTCCTTCTAAATATGAAGTTCATTATTATAACCTACAAGTGAAAGTGTGTAAAAGTTTGTAATATATAGTTGGTGGGTTTTCTTTGCCCTATAAATGAGGTGTTTTAATGTTTTTGGAAATTAAAAGTTAAAAAGTAGAATATTAAAAGAACGGATGTCATTATTATTTTATTGTAGAACAATATTTTATTTATTTATCATATTTTAGACTCAAGGCCATGCAACAGTGATTGTAAAAGGTCCAATTACAAGTTGCAAGGTACGCTAATGTTATTTTTATTTATTATAATTTATTTATTTAAGGTATTTCTATACCATCCAAAACTTGCATCTCTGGGCAGTTTACAATTAAAATCATTTAAAACATTAAATCAATTAACAATTAAAATCATTTAAAAGATTAAAAACATTTTAAACCCAGTATTAAAATTATTTATAACTATATATCTAATTAAGCCTGGGTGAATAAATATGTCTTCAATACCTTTTTAAAAGTTTCCAGAGATGGAGAGGCTCTTATTTCAACAGGGTGCATTCCAAAGGCCAGGGCCTGCAACGGAGAAGGCTCGTTCCCAAGTAGCCGCCAGATGAGTTGGTGGCAGCTGCAGGCAAACCTCTCCAGATGATCTTAGCAGGCGGTGGGGCTCATGGTGAAGAAGATGTTCTCTTAACTATCCAGGGCCTAAGCTGTTTAGGGCTTTATAGGTAATGACCAGCACCTTGTATTTTGCCCAGAAATGTATTGGCAGCCAGTGCAATTCCTCCAAGACAGGAATAATATGGTCTCTCCGAGATGACCCAGAGACCAATCTGGCTGCCGTGTTCTAAACCAACTTCAGTTTCCGGACTACGTACAAAGGCAGCCCCACATAGAGCACATTGCAGTAATCCAGCCTAGAGGTTACCAGCAGATGTACCACTGTTTTGAGGTCATTGATCTCAAGAAATGGACACAGCTGGCATATCAGCTGAAGCTGCTAAAAAGCACCTCTGCCCACCGCCTCAACCTGGACACCAGGGAGAGGTTTGGATCCAGAAGCACACCCAGACTATGCACCTGTTCCTTCTAGGGGAACGTGACCAGAACCGGCAGATCAAAATCGTCTCCCGAGTTTCGACCCTGCACAATAAGTACCTCCGTCTTATCTGGATTCAGCCTCAGTTTGTTATCCCTCATCCAGCCCATTACTGCCTCCAGGCAGGCATTTAGGGAGGTTATGCCTTCTCCTGAAGAAGCTGACATGGAGAAATAGATTTGGGTGTCATCAGCATATTGATAACACCCTGCACCAAATCCCCTGATGATCTCTCCCAGCGGTTTCATGTAGATGTTAAACAACATCGGAGACATTACAGAGCCCTGAGGGACACCATAGGAAAGTTCAGATTTCAAAGAACAACAGAATCCAAGAGACACCATCTGGAATCTGCCCGTGACATAGGAGCAGAACCACTGCAAGCAGTGCCTCCCACCCCAAATCCCCTCAGATGTTTTAGAAGGATACTATGGTCAATAGTTTCAAAAGCCGGCAAGAGGTCCAAAAGGACCAACAGAGTCACACTTTGGGGCGCTTCTCACAATCAGCAAAAATCAGGCTAGCAGAGGCTAGCCCGATTTTTGGTGACTGTAAGAACCACCAGGCTCGCAGCCGAGCCCGGTGGTTCTTGAGCGGGTAACCCGCTCGAGAACCCCTGGCAAAAAGCAGGTTTGCGGAGCGAGCGCTCCTGCAAACCTGCTTTTTGAGATCATGAGTAGCCGCAGTGCACCTTCGCTCTGTGTCTACTCATGAGTAGACCCCTGGCCGGGAGGCGAAAAGCTGCCTCCCAGCTCCGGGGGTCTCCCCAGTATGTCTTGCGCGCTCACGCAGGGCATACTGGGGCTTGCGGGGGCCACGTGGCCCCCATCCCCCCCCCAACGGCTGCATCACGGAGCCAGCCATTGTGTGGGTGGCTGATCTGGCCACCCAGGGCTCCCTCCCGCTCATGAGCAGGGAGAGTGGGCTTAGCCTGCTTTTCCCGCTCACCGGTTAAAACCGGGTCTTACTGAGTCTTTCAATTCCCAATTGGAGATCATCCATCAGGCCAACCAAGGCAGCATTCACCACATAGTACACCTGAAAGCCAGTTTGAAATGGGTCTAGATATTCAGTTTCCTCCAAGACTGCCTGGAGCTGGGGGGCCACCACCTTCTCAATCACCTTGCCCAGCCATAGAAGGTTGGAGACAGGCCAAGTTGCTTAACTCCGAGGGATTCAAGGCAGGCTTCTTCAGAAGCAGTCTAATGAGTGCCTCCTTAAGAGAAGGAGACATCCTGCCTTCCCTCAGAGAAGCATTTATGATCTTTACCAGGCCCTCTGCAACAGCAAGCCAGATAGTATGAGCCATGTCAGGCAAGGATCAAGAGGATAGGTAGTAGGATCAATCAATCAATCAATCAATCAATCAATGAGTTTCCTCCAAGACCACCTGGAGCTGGGAGGCCACCACCTTCTCAATCATCTTGCCCAACCATGGAAGGTTGGAGACAGGCCTGTAATTATTTAACTCTGAGGAATCCAAGGTAGGCTTCTTCAGAAGTGGTCTAATGATTGCCTCCTTAAGACAAGGAGGCATCCTGATCTCCCACAGAGAAGCATTTATAATTATATGCCTTACGTAAATAAGAGAAATATCAAAAATAATTCTGCTCTAGGTACGTGAGATATATTAATTAACTTGAAAAAGATTATTCACTTATGGTGATTATGTTGATTACTAAGAACTTTATAGAATGACCAGTTAGGGATGTGCACGAACCTCAGACTATGCACAGCTTTGAATGTGAACCGGCTCATGGTTCTGTAAACAGGTTCGTGCTGGTTTGTCCCAACCACGAACCAGTTCGGTGGTTCGAGGCCGCTGCCGGGGGAGGCAGCAAGTGGCACCTTTAAAGCTGAGTAGAGCAGGTCCTTGCCTGTGTGCCGTCACTCCATGCAGCTTCCTGCATGCAGCATGTGGCGTTTTCTCCAACAGACAGCTCACGGCGCCGCCATGGCACCAGCATGCATATGGCCTCCGCGCATGTATGGAAGCCATGTGCATGGTCGGCAACACCATGCTGACCACACAAATGGCTTCCATGCATGCACAGAGGCCATGTGCATGTTGACGCTGTGCCAGCACAACACGGGGGTTGTTGGGGGGACTGCTGCAGCAGCAGGAAGCTGCATGGAGCAGTTGCAAGCAGGTAAGGACCTTCTCTACTGACTCTTAAAGGTGCTGCTCACTGCCCCTACCCCCAAACTGCCAAACCAGTTTGTGGTTGGGCTGCATTGGTACGAACTGTTCTGCAGATCCATGAACTGGTTCATATTAAAACCTGTGCATGGACCAAGGTTTATGCATATCCCTATGACCTGCATGCTGGCATGTTATGGCCATGCCACTTTCATGTGGCAGCTGTTGTCATGTGGCAGGCAGTCTGTGGATAGATGCTCACTGTGTAGATTGGCCAGCTTTCTCTACTACTTCACAAATGATCAAAGATTCATGTCTGTAGTGACATGGAGAACGTGTCCCAATCTGCATTTACATGCAGTTTACTTCATGGTGATCTAGCCACCATGATAAAGTTTAAAAGATCTTTCAAGTGGCACTAACATGGAATCTGAGAATGAGATTCAGAGTCAGCTCTTCCTTACTATACTGGGTAATCTTCGGAATTGCTCTGGATGTTTTTTTGTCTCATTTTCCAATATGTAAAATGGAGTTGTGGTTTAATATATATTTATAGGTCACTTCTGTTTTAGTGTTCAAAAATATTTTTCTGATATTTCATTATGCATTTCATTATGCATTTTCAGTTGATTTTATAGTGCTTATAAAATGCTTTATGGTTGTTAGCTGCCCTGTGGAAGTTTAGGACAAGAAAAGTAGCTGCCAAAATTGAATGCATACTTGACTGCAATAATATGAGAGCCTGCATCAAACAAGAATTGATCTCTAAGGTGAAATGGATTCACCCTGCAGACAATGTCATCTTTTAATATGATCTCAAAGTAGAAAAAGAATTAGAGGAAAACTTCAGGCCACCTGACTAAATTCATAACCTGTTCTCATAGGAACATAGGAAGCTGCCTTATACCGAGGCAGACCATTGATCCATCTAGCTCAGACCGGCAGCAACTTCTCCTTGGTTCCAGGCAGGAGTCTTTCTCACCTCTATCTTGGAGATGCCAAGGAGGGAATTTGGAACCTTCTGCATGCAAGCAGAAGGTTCATAGCCTTTAACTTCAAAAATTTAGCTGAACAGGGAAATTCATGACCTCTGGTAGATGTAGATGACTGGAGACCAGTCTAGTGGTCCATTGCCTTGGACCTAAATAAAGGTTTGCTTTCCTGCCTCCCCCAGAGGAAGTTTTTAAGTGTCTCCCTGCTAGCAGGGTGTATGATATGGCCAGGGAGAAGATGCAGCTGTAACCATGAGAGCTTACAACTGTTGCTTCTTGTAGTGCTAGCCCTTACTGTGCATCTCTTCTTATATGGAGCTTTAGCAGTGTTACGTCCATGTCCTCCTCCACCCAGCCCAGTGTATATGCAGTATGTGCAGAGGTTCTTCATTCATTGTCACTGCAAATACAGTGCTTTTCAGTGACAATATCCATGTGTTGGTTTTTCCCTTTTTTGGGCAGAGGGTCAATAGAGCTAAGATTCTGGAGTAGACCACAAGTGTTTCTTAAAAGAGCATCTTCACTTCCTTGGTTCATGTGAATACTTAAAGTATGATCCAGGCAAACCTAGCACCATTGTTTGAACAGTAAACAGTTAAGTACATTATTAATTGTTCCACTGAAATCTTTGGGTGGGTTCACATCTAATGTGGAACCTGAGGTCCCCCCAGCCACAAAATATGGAGGGAACCTGAAGCTGATGTGTGTTTTGGTCAATGACCGTAAATAAAGTAACTGAACTGTGATGGATGATAACATATCTTGTTTTGTTGGAAGTAGCCAAGTTGAGCCAGAGGTATGCTGCCTTGCCAGGACTCCCAGTGAGGCCTTTGATGCTATTCCAGCCTGCTTTTTACCACCTCACAACCATTGTTCCTAATGGCAAAGGAGTCAGGTTCACCTGGAACAAACTAGAGGTTCATGAAGACTGGGTTCAGACATAACATATACCTCAATGGTTGCAGTCTGAGTGAACCTCAGATTTCTTTCCTTGGCATGAGTTCAGACTGTAACAGACAAGTTAGTTACTGACTTTGCAAGTACAGTAGGTTCTGTATTATGTGTGAACTCACCCTATGTAACTTTAAAGTACTTACGTTTGTGAGTTTAATTTCCCCCATATGACTGGAAATGAAGACAAAATGGAAATGATGTTCATTAAATGTAGACAAGTGATTTTTTATTTTAAAGTGCATTAATTTGGCTGGGTCATGTCCCTAGTAATCAGGACCACACAATAATGCCTTGACTTTCAATTACTGGTGGAACCATTATTCATTATCAGGAATCAAAAAGGAAATAAAACTTGAAACATAGTTGATGCTACTCAGTCAGAAGATTTGAACTGTGTCACAGGCTTCTGATAAGAAGTTTCAAAAGTTGCTTGAATCCTGTGTCTTTCATGGTTAATAAGAGCTATTATTTTCAAAGTATATACAGGTGTGTAGTTAGGGGAGAGGGGGCCCGTGTTCGCCCCTCAGAGTGAGGGAGATAGTGAAGAAAACAGGGAGGGGTAGAGCTGGTGGCCCCTCAGAGTGAGGGAGATAGTGAAGAAAACAGGGAGGGGTAGAGCTGGGGGGTCCCTAGGTGCTGGGGGGGCCCAGGTTCTTTGAACCCATCTGCTCAATTATAGCTGCATCTCCAATATATATATAGATAGATAGAGTGTGTGTGTGTGTGTGTGTGTGTGTGTCTGTGTATATATATATATATATATATATATATATATATATATATATATATATACACATACATACACATATATAAAATTTTAAAACAAAGTTAATATGATTACTTTGTAAGATAATATGATTAGTTTAGAAGTTCCTGCTAAATTTAGAAATTTCAAAAGCTCCTGCAAAATTTAAAACATGTACACAGTTCAGGAATGACTCTGGTAGTGATGTTGCCCACTTCCTGCAGCTGTCTGGTTGTAATAGCTAGTTTTTACCATATGGGCAGTCAGAAACTCCATCTGTGTTTCCAAAACATGCTGTGGAAAGAGGTTGTATTACCTCAGCATGTGGCCCAGTGGAATGCAGAATGCATGAAAGCAACTGTACTAGTTGTTCTAGCAAAAGCTAGAAAAGTGTGTGTTTGAATCTATGGCCCTTTTTGCTTCTTAGAATTCTTTATAATAGGATCAGTTGTCATAATTTGCCTTCTTCTTTTCCTTTCCAGCATTAATTGAATCACATCACAATCACTGCAGTGTGCTCATTTCATGGTTCATTAAGACAACAATATGCAAATAGATGGTTAATAGATAGATAGCCAGTCAAAGGCTACCCTTTGCCAAATGTTTGCTAGGAAGGGGACCTTGAGGGCTCCTTCTTTTACTGGTTTGGATGCACAGATAAAAATTTTGTTTGAAATAAGTGGTATATTTTTAAATTTATGCCTCTATAAAAAGTTAGAAGAGGCAAGAATTCTATTAATTAGTAAAATTTTGAAGTAAATGAAGATTTTCTGATTCCATTAAACATGTTCCCTCAGAAGACATATATTGTTTTTATCAGAAGTACCAAAGTATAATTTTAACATGGTGATAATATCCCTTATTCTCTTACATCTAACATGAATGTATAACAATACACCCAGAACTACTTATGTTGTGCCAATTGCAGGCCTTGACAAATTTATATAGAAGATAGAAGCTAGCCCAAAAATTTAGTAGCCATACAAAGGCCACATGACAAAATAATGGCAGGAGAGAGGGCACACCCTCAACTCCTGCCTGTGGCTTCCAGCGGCATCTGGTGGGCCACTGTGCGAAACAGGATGCTGGACTAGATAGGCCTTGAGCCTGATCCAGCAGGGCTGTTCTTATGTTCTTAATTACTGGACTTCATGATGGACATTGTGGAGGAGGAGAGCAAATGGGCTTCTCTTTATCTCCTTTACAAGTAACATGCTAAGGATAGAAATAGGACTGCCAATAACTCCACCTCTGAATATCCTAGTCTAGGCACTATAGTTAAATGTCTAGGTATCATGGCTCCCTTGCACCTGGGATTTGTCAAGCTCTGACATAAGGTATTGGGGTACGGGCAGCTACAGTTTCAATAAATTATCCCGAATGCTTTGGGTTTAGAACCTGATCCTATTGCTCTTCCATATAATATGAAAACCTATTTAGAACATATTTTGTATAATATCCTCTAAAATAATTTGTTTTATAAATACAAATATTTTTTCCTGGAATATTACAGGTATAACTTCTGTTTTTGGTTTCATTATGGAATTTAGTAATGACCTATATGTTATACAATAAACTTTTATTTTGGCTTCAATGCATATTCCTTCTGGTGGCCCTAGAACTTCTAGTAGAATCATAATATTCATAATTGCTGTTTTGTAATGTGCTTCTCTGAGAAACAAACTTTTATCTTCATCAGTTATGTTAGACCACCCAAAAAGAAAACATGAAGAAAGAGAACAAAGAATCTTGTGGTTTTTAAAAGCTTAGTAGCTTTTATATAAAGATACATGCAGCCCAGTCCTATGCATGTATCTTTATATACATATACACTATGCATGTAAGTCTTTTTATGTTCAGTGGGGTTTACTGTCAGGTAAGTGTGCACAGGATTGCAGCCTTAGTGTGGCATAAACTTTTTAGTTAAAAAAAGATTCAGAACCATGAAGCATTTATATTCCGTTGGCATATCTATAATCTATAACTGTAGCCAGGGGTCAAGAAATGTTGACTATGCTCACAAGTCAGACAAAATATTTTACTTGTGAGATGGTTCCTCAAGCCATGTTGGTACATTACTCATCATGACTTTTTTTTCACTCTTCAGGCATCATTTTTCACTCTTCAGACTACTGGATTTCCTGTCTATAGCTGCATTCACACACACTGGCATTTGAATATGGAGTAAAAAATTACAAACCATCCGCCCAAAAGGTCTTAATCATATTGCCTTGAAATGCAAAGGGTATATTTGAGAGCACTATTGTAGCAGGGGTAAAGTTTGTCCCCCAGCTCCAGAGTGCAGTTTCTCCAGGACTTACATGTATCAGTTCCTTTGCAGAGAGAGTTGGAAAAGAAGTAGAAGTTGAGAAATAGTAGAAAGAAGAAGAGTAGAAAGAAATATTAGCAAATACAGCCTCAGAGTTTATTCATGCATTCTTGAGCACCTTGAAGTATTCAGTCCATTTCTCTGTTCATCCTTGGTTATTTTCCCCCAGCCATTATGTTTGAGACATGGCTTCACTCATATATTCCGAATACAGCTATTGAATTACATGGCTACACGGTATACCGGTGCGATAGAACAGAGAATTCCAACAAGAAACAAGGTGTGTGTGTGTGTATCTATGTAAATCTCAAATGGTGCACAAACTCTGTTAGGTTGGATAGCCACTGCTCCCCGGATGTGGAGTTTTTAATGATTAAATGTAGACCTTTTTATTTCCCCCGGGAATTTACAGCAGTTGTATTGACGGTGGTGTATGTGGCACCAACTGCAAACGCACATGAGGCCATGAGTATTTTGTATGAGAACATTAATAGTAAACTGAGCAAATACCCAGAGGCGGTGCAGATTATTGCGGGGGATTTCAACCACACAGATTTGAAGGCAGTATTCCCGAAATTTCATCAGCACATCAAGTGTGCAACGAGGGAGGGAAATACGCTTGACAAGGTGTATACGAACATTAAACGGGCATTTGAGGTTAAGCCCTTGGCTCACCTTGGCTGGTCAGATCATGTGTCCCTGCTTTTGACACCAGCGTACATACCTCTCAGAAAGCAAGCCCCGATATCAACACGTACTGTTATAGTGTGGCCTGAGGGAGCCTCTCAACAGCTGCAGGACTGTTTTCAGGAGACTGATTGGAATGTGTTTGACCATCATGATCTGGAGATCCACACATCAACGGTCCTGGATTATATTAAATTTTGTATAGCCAACGTCACCAGGGAAAAGTATGTGAAGATGTATCCAAATAGGAAGCCCTGGATGACGGGGGAAGTTCGGAGGCTGTTGAAGGCCAGAAACTTTGCTTTTAGAACTGGAGATCGAGCATTGTATAGTATAGAAAGGGCGAATTTGAAGAGGGGTATTAAGAAGGCAAAAGCTGAGTATAAAGGGAAAATTGAGAATTATATGAGCAGCCGTGACACTAGACAAATGTGGCAGGGGGTTCAGCAACTTATTGGCTATAAATCTAACAATCCATCAACTGTAGAGAGTAGTGCCTCCCTGGTGGGGGAGCTGAATACCTTTTTTGCCCAGTTTGAGGCGACACCGGCAGTGGCTCCAGGAGTGCTGCCAGAGTCACTGTTCTTACTCCCCAAGGAAAATGTTGTTAGAGTGGAAAATGCTGTTAAAGTGGATGAGGGGGAAGTGAGGCGGGCACTAAAGGAAATAAATGTGAGGAAGGCTATGGGCCCTGATGGAGTGGCTGGTAGGGTGCTGAGAGATTGCTCGGAACAACTGGCAGAAGTTTTTACGAAGATTTTCAATCGATCTCTGGCCCAAGCCACGGTTCCATATTGTCTGAAATCCTCTACTATCATACCTCTGCCAAAAAAAATCTAATATAGATAGCCTGAATGACTTTCGACCTGTGGTGCTTACACCCATCATAATGAAATGCTTTGAGAAATTGGTGCGGAATCGTATTATGGCTTGTTTGCCAGATGGATTTGATTCTTATCAATTTGCATATAAGAAGAAGAGATCCACGGAGGATGCTGTGGCTATGGCCTTACATACTGTCCTGACCCATTTGGAGAAACAAGGGAATTATGCAAGACTGCTTTTTGTACACTTTAGCTCTGCATTTAATACTATTCTCCCATATAGATTGGTGCCAAAATTATTGGACCTGGGGCTTCCACCGTGCTTATGCAGGTGGATACTGAATTTTCTATCAGATTGTTCTCAACGGGTCAGGATGGGCTCTCATGTCTCGACGGATCTCAGTATAAATACAGGGACGCCGCAGGGGTGCGTGTTGAGTCCACTTTTGTACACACTTTACACATACGATTGTGTTCCCAATTACTTCAGCAATAGGATTATTAAGTTTGCAGATGACACAACTGTGGTTGGTCTGATTACTGCTGGAGAAGGGGAGTCGGCCTATAGGAAGGAGGTGGAGAGGCTGACAGAGTGGTGTAGGGAGAATAACTTATTCCTCAATTTAAAGAAAACAAAGGAGATCATTGTGGATTTTAGGAAATGCAAATTGGATTTCCAGCCACTCATTATTGAAGGGATTTGTGTGGAACGGGTTTCGGTGTTTAGATTTCTGGGAATAGAGCTGAGAGATGATGACCTGACATGGGGAGCAAACACCAAAGATCTGGTGAAGAGAGCACAGCAGAGATTATACTTCTTGAGAGTTCTCCAGAGGACTAATCTCTCAAGTAATCTATCGTTGGTGTTTTATCGCTGTGCTATAGAGAGTGTGTTGACTTATGGGATCTGTGTGTGGTTTGGGAGTTGTACAGCCAGAGAAAGAACACTGCTGTCCAAGGTTGTTAAGACTGCGGAGAAAATAATTGGGTGTACTCTTCCTACCTTAGATCAAATTTATGCCACTAGGTGTTATAATAAAGCTGTAGAGATAGCGCAGGATCCCACGCACTCTGGAAATGATCTTTTTCAGCTTCTGCCTTCGAGAAGGAGGTATAGGGTCTTAAAGACCAGGACCAGCCGCTTGAGGAGTAGCTTCTACCCAAAAGCGGTCTCAGCTTTGAACGCAGCAAAACACAGCTTCTGAGGGGTTTTTTGTATTTAGTTTTTAGAGTTTTTTAGTGGGTTTTTTGTGGGTTGATGGGAGGGGGGCGTGTGGGTATATGTTTAGATTATTCTTGTTAGGTCCTGTAGTAGTGGTTGTAGATTCTTTTCAGTCTCGTTGTTCTGCACAGGACAATGACAATAAAGATTTATCTATCTATTATGTAAGGATTCTAATACTGGATCTGGTACAGTCTTACCTTGTTAAATTTTTATGCAAAGAGTAGTCACTTATTCTACACAAAAGTTTAAAACCTGGATTGCAGTGTATGGAACAGAAGAATTTCCTTGTTTTTCTTTCCTATAGACATGCATGATGTGTAAAGAAGGTCATGCTAACATAGCAAGTATGAGATCCTTCTCCTCGCACCCGCATATACATGTCAAGTTGCATGTCAATTCCACACCATTACTAAAGGTTAAAGCTGCTCTCAAAGTAAAACTGCTAGGCTGTACCAATGTAGCTGACATGGAGCCCATTCTCATAATTCCATGAGACAGCTTGAGGGCATGTGGCAGGGAAGGCAGCAGAAGCTCCCCTTCTCTGCAGACAATATGGCTGCCAAGTATAGGAGGGTCAGGACGTACGGATCGCATGCCCGGACAGTCTGCTGCTGCCCCTGGCAGTGCAGAGGTGGGGGTGTCATGACACATGGTCCCAGCCCCTAGAAATCTCATAATGCACTGCGTGAATGCATGGTACATTGTGGGAATACCCCTGGTGATGGCTGAAAGCCTGCTCCTGTGCCAGCACCAGCTGGGAGCAGCCAGCACTCACACATGAGCAGGTAGCCCAAGTTAAGGGTGTGTTCACAGCTAACTGGTGGGCTCCGTGGGCACCACCAGGAACCACACAGCTGCCAAGGTGCCACCGGGAGCCACGCAGCTCCTGCTGGTTCTCATGGGCAGCCAATCCCGGGCTTAGCTGCTCATGAGAACAGCCTCACTGTCTCTCAGATTTCTTTTGAATACCCCATAGTTGAGTTGTCCATAGCCCTCCTTCCTGCTCTCTCCCATTCTGTTGCCCATTCTGTTCCATTTTAAAGCTTTACCCAGCATTACAGTGCTACATTTATTAATGTTAGCTATAGCTGGTGGAGTACCAGCACCGCAACCTATTGACTTGCCAAAAAACAATGCCCAGGATGTCTGCCAGATTGTTGCCATTTTCAATTTGCATCTCTTTTCCAAACATGTTATTGAGATATATTTACACACTAGTACATACATGCATTGGTAAAATGAGTAAATGGGTAAAGTGATCACATGAGATTCCCCTTTTCACTGTGATTTAAATCAATGCACATGTGTACTGGTGAAAACCAGGAAAAAGGAAAGGGGCGGGGAATCAATCCTGAAAACTTGGGCAAATTGTGCATGCACAATGGTCTGAACCAAGTCTGGTAATTTGAAGAGTTATGGATTTCTAATGCATTTGTAACACTCTGAAGACAAGATTAAACAGTCTGGAACCTCCAAATCTGAGAAGAAATTCTGATGGAAACAATCCCTAGTAAAAGTATTGCAATGACTATGTGAATTTGAAAGAAAGCAACTATGCTACTTATCCAAATCCATTTTTACACTATCAAAACCAAAAATAATGCAACTGGATTGCTTCGTAAACTATGATAGATTTAATTTTATAGCATTCTCCAAGGAATCTTAGTGTCACTTTTTTATTTTATATATGGATTTTTATATACTGCTTTTCAACAAAAGTTCCCAAAGCAGTTCACAAATAAATAAATAAATAAATAAATAAATAAATAAATAAATAAATAAATAAATAAATAAGGCTCCTTGTTCCCAAAGGGCTCACATCTAAATAAGACACATAAGGCAGCCACGAGCAACAGCCACTAGAGCGATGCTGTAATGGGGCTGGAAAGGGCCAAGCAGCCACTGGAGGGATTCTGTAATGGGGCTGGAAAGGGCCAGGTGTTCTCCCCCCTGCTAAATAGAGAATCACCACTTTTTAAAAAAGGCCTCTTTGCTCTGTTAGGAGGAGACTTTATATACCCAAGAATACTTTGCTGACATATTTACATTTTCGTATTACTTCTTAAGGCAAAACACTGGGAGGCTTTCTTTTTTTCTCTAATTGACCATTACATTAATTGAAAATGAAGCACATGTGTCAGGAGACATTATTCCCAAATTCCTTCCTTCCCTTATTGGAAGGAAGATACATTCCCAAAGAACCAGCCTTCCAGGGATATTTCAACATGCCTATCCATTTTCTGAGGTCCAGGAGTATACTATAGCATGCAGTGATGCACATGAACATGTATGCCCCTCATCTAATCATATTACTTCACACAGGATGGCTTCATATGACTGCCAGAAAGTAAGTCAGTGGGAACTGTCAGTTCCTGGAAAATATGTGCTTCTGGCTTGAGCATCAAGTTTGACTCACTTTGTGACATGACGTGACCTCACCAATGCTCAGTTGCCGAGCCAGACTTCTTTTCACAGCCCAAAATTTGCTCCCTAACTTCAAATTTTGGTTACAAATCTCAGGGAACTGGACGCTGGCAGGTTCATATGTCAGAAAATGAAGTGAACTTACAGCTTGTGCTGGGAGCACTCATCCCCTGGAAACTGTTTGTCCTGCCAACTTCTTTTCGGGTGGTCGTGTGAAGCCACCCACAATTTTGCTGAGTTATCTTCTCCAAAGGGGTAAATTATTTTTAAATATGAAAATAATTTTAGAAATAAAACATTGATTTGCAATTGTTCCAGGATTTATACACACTGCTGCATCCGAAGTGTGCTTTGTGAGGTTGATGTAGTACACTTAACAACTAGGAATGTGTGAACTGGTTTGAGCTCAAGCTGGTTTGACATCGAACTTGCCAAGCTCGAGGGATCACCCCCCCCCAGCTCGCCCTTGAGCCAAATCAGACCCGGTTCGGTTCAAACCTGAGCCAACTCCACCCCCCAGTTTGGTTCGGTCTGGGGGTGTGTGTGTCACGGTTTCTTTTTTAAATTAATTTTTAAAAAAATATGCCCTCCAGGGGAATTGCTCAAGACGAGGGGATCCATAGAGGTCGGACCACTTCCACCTTGCCATTTTGGAGGCTGCCATGCTTGTGCAATTGGCTTCTGCATGGCCTGGGTCATGCCAGGTCTGGCAAATATTATAAATGCTTCTCTGAGAGAGGGCAGGATGCCTCCTTAACTTAAGGAGGGTATTATTAGATCACTTTTGAAGAAAGTTACCCTGGATTCCTCATAGTTAACTAATTATAGATCTGTTTCTAATTGTACATGGTTGGGCTGGGTAGTTGAGCAGGTTGTGGCCTCTCAGCTCCAGCCAGTTTTGGATGATGCAGATTATCTAAACCCATTTCAACCTGGCTTTCATGTGGGCTATGGCGTTGCGACTACCTTGGTTGGCCTGATGGATGATCTCCAGCTGGCTATTGACAGAGGGAGTGTGACTCTGCTGATCCTTTTGGATCTCTCTGTGGCTTTCTATACCATTTACCATGATATCTTTCTGGACTGCCAGAGGGAGGTAGGATTGGGTGGCACTGTTTTACAGTAGTAAAACACTCTGCCCACTCTGGCAGATTCCAGATGGTGTTGCTTGGAGACTGTTGTTCTGCTAAGTAAGAACTGAAGTGTGGAGTCCAACAAGGCTCCATACTGTCTCCAATGCTTTTTAGCATCTACATGAAACCGCTGGGGGAGATCATCAGGAGATTTGGTGCTGGGTGTTATCAATATGCCAATGACACCCAGATCTACTTCTCCATGCCATCCTCATTAGGAAATGGCATATCTTCCCTAAATGCCTACCTGGAGGCAGTAATGGGCTGGATGAGGGATAACAAACTGAAATTAAAGCCAAATAAGATGGAGATACTGAATGTGTGGTGCAGTGGGGAATGCTTGACTAACAAGCAGAAGGTTGCCAGTTTGAATCCCGCTGGTACTATATCGGGCAGCAGCGATATAGGAAGATGCTGAAAGGCATCGTCTCATACTGGAGGAGGCAATGCTAAACCCTTCCTGTATTCTACCAAAAGAAAACCACAGGGTTCTGTGGGAACCAGGAGTCGAAATCGACTTAACGGCACACTTACCTTTATTGACTGTGGGGGGCCGGACCCCAGAGATGGTTTTGATCTGCCTGTTCTGGATGGGGCTACACTCCCCCTGAAAGATCAGGTACGTAGCTTGGGATTGCTCCTGGACCCAAAGCACTCCCTAGTTTCTCAGGTTACAGTGGTGGCCAGGTGCCCTTTTTAACAGCTTCGGCTGATATGTCAGCTATGTCAATTTCTAGAGGTGAATGACCTTCAAACTGTGGTACATACTGTGGTAACCTCCAGGCTTGACTACTGTAATGCACTCTATGTGGAGCTGCCTTTGTATGTAGTCCGGAAACTACAATGGTTACAGAATGAGGCAGCCAGATTGGTCTCTGGGACAACACAAAGTGACCACATATCACTGGTTTTAAAAGAACTGCACTAGCTGCCGATATGTTTCCACATGAAAGACAAAGTGCTGGTTATTTCCTATAAAGCCCTTAATGGCTTGGGTCCAGTCTATTTAAGAGAGTGCCTGCTTTGTCAGAAACCCTGCCACCTGCTATGATCTTCTGGAGAGGTCCATTATGGTGCCACCAGCTCGCCTGGTGGCAACCCAGGACTGGGCTTTCTCTGTCACTGCCCCAGGGCTTGGGAATATGCTCCCTGCTGAAATAAGAGCATCTCCTTCGCTGTTTGTTTTTAGGAAGAACCTCAAGACTCTCCTGTTTTCTCAGGCTCTTAATTAGAATTAATTTTAATAATTTTAAAAACTTGTTTTAATAATTATTTTATTCTAACGTTTTTATTGTCATGAATTTTAATGTGTGACTTTTAAATGTTTTAAATTTTGTACACCACTAAGAGAAGTACATATCAGGTGGTATAAAAATATGATGTAAATATTAATAACTGTGGTGGTATTCCCCACATTTTTAAAATTTGCATTCTGATCAACTTATAACATTATTTCATAATGCATTGAGTGCAAAGTAGTTTAGATACTTTTGTCACAACCTACCAATTCTATATAACTACCTGCCTGTGGGGATTATGATGTATCAGGGCTCCATGATTACAAGGATCAGGCTGGTTGTCTGGAAGAACTGATTGAAGTGACTCTGCCATTCTGATCTATATACAAATGATGTCAAATCCTTTCTGTTCAGGTGCAGTGTAAACAATCTTAGTTATTTTGGAGGTTTATCTCCTTGTACCATAAACTTCCTCACAGGACAGGAATAATAAGTTATCTCTATCAAGAACATCTTTCAAAAACATCCCAAACTTTTTGTGGATGTAGACATTTGTTGTTGAAATCAGAATGTTCAAAGTGCTATCAAAATTCTAAAATAGAATTTGAGTGGATTGATTGGCAAAGAACAAAATTTAAGTTAGAAAACTGTAAAACACCACCTTTTGTTTAACAGGAAAGGATGGGAAGCAGCTCATATGACTTCCTCCACAGATAGAAAGCAACTTCTTAACAGGAATTTTAAAAGGCATTTAAACATCTTGTTACAAGCCATTATTAAACTATTCAGGAGGTAATGCTTATAAATAAACTTGACAATAGTAGACTCACTCCTCCCCCCCCCTGTAGGCTTTAGAGACTTCTACAAGATGTGCTTTGAGACTCTCGCTGAGGAATGCAGTATTTATAGTCTTTATAGAATTTCATGTTATGGTTGAAACTAGAGTTGGCTTCTCTGGTTTCTTTAGCATGGTGCCCCTGCTGATTTCCCTGGTGCCTCCCAATGCAGAACTTATGGAAAACATCTGGCACTGTCTTTTTGATCAGCTTGTTTGGTTGAACATTTGGCCAGCTGCCCTCCATTCATTTTAACAATGTCACTTACTTCACACTGATGAAATGATGCTTGAAGTTGCCAGCCCCCCCACCCCCACCCCCGACAAAGTTGGTTTCCTGAGTGTACCTTCAGATAGACAAGTCAGGGATGATGTCTTCAAATACATTAAAATAAATTTCATTTTAAAAGGTTCTTGATTCACAATAAGTGTACTTAGAGTCACAGCTTGAGATACTTAGCCTTAGTAATCATATATAGTGCTGAATTAGGATGCTGGAATGTCTTTTGAGTGGTGTGCATGGTTTAGTACCACAGAAACAATATATTGGTTGGTACTGATAATACATGGTTCCAATGAAGGCAGTGAAAGGTGAAAATTAATTTTATAGTGTTCACTTTTTAATTTCCTGTATAGCAGAGTTGTCTTAGGACACTACAGTGAGTCCCTTTCGATTGTAAAGTGTGTTTGTGCTATCTGAAGCATTGCCAAAAACTGCCTGGTGCATTTTCACTTTCCTAATACATTTAGATAGGAATGGAATCCTGGAATATAGGAACATAGAACAGCTGGGAAGCAGAAGGGGGTGGCATTGTGATGGGAATCTACTGTATTTACCCGAATAGAAGATGACTCTGAATTTAAGACAACCCCCTTAAAACATACAGGTGAAATATAGGTAATACCTGTATTTACTCCAAAGGAAGAGGACTCTGCATTTAAGACGACCATTCAATTTCTAATAATTTCTAACTTGAAAATAACCCTAGTCTTGGATTCAGGTAAATACAGTATTCCAGGTTAAAATATATTCCTGCAGCAAATGTTAGACTGTTTCTCCCAGTCATAATGCACTTGCTCACAACTTTTCTACTTTGTCAGAAATGGTGTACTGCCTTGGTAGTTCATATAGCAGCTCATCTGGATTGACATACAATATCATATGGCCAAATAACACCTAAACTAGATCAGTTAAACACGAATGTTATTCACATGTTACATTGATGGGGCATATGTGGAGGATGCATATGCGGAATAATTGGGCTTTCACAGACATGAATTTTAGATGGTGGTTTTTCAGCTCCAAGATACAGTTGGCCAAACAGAGAGCCCAGCTGCTGAATACAAACAGTGCCGCTCGGGGGTAGTGGGGGGCAGAGGAGGAGCAAAGGAGGGGCAGGTAACACCTGCCTTCCTCCTTTTAAAGTGCCTCCTTGCTCCCTGCTGAAACAATTTGGCTGGGGCAGCTCAAAGTGTTTTGGCACTTCGAAGTAGAGGTGCCAAAATGCTTTGAGCACCATGGGTGTACCGTCTGTTGGGCGAAAGGGAGACAGTTGTCTCCCAGTCTGCTTCCTCAAAGCCTCTCCCCCAAGGCAAGTCACATGATCCTGACTCCCCAGCGCCCGCCCGATTGCAGCCCACTGCCCAGGTGGGCCACGCAATGGCCGGCAGCCTCGCTGCCATGGGGATGGCAGGGGCCCTTTCCCTTGCCTTCAGGCAAGACCTGAGGAGCGGTGCCTGCACCCCTCTCTTTCGTGGTCTGGGTGGCACAGGAAGTTAGGCAGCAGTGAGAAAGGACCTCTTCCACCTCCTCTGCTTTTTGCTCCTTGGATGTGAGCTCTCCCTCCTCCGTGGCCACCAGAGCCTGCTTCTTGACTCTTGCAGGGCAGCCTGCGCTCCCCTTTAGCGAGGTGTAACCCTGTCACCGGCGTGGCCCAGCTAGCTCCCTTCGCAAGAGGCGCCCTCCGCCATCCGCCCCCTCCCGCTGAAGTCACACCCCAGCCACGGAAAATCGCGGTGGAGCATCAGGCCCCTTCTGCAGTCGTGCTGAAAATGATCTTGGCACCGGCAGGCAACAGGGATGGGCAACGCAGTGTGAAGCGGGGCACTCTTCCAAATTTTCCTCCTGCTCCTCCACCGCAAGAGCCAAGGACAGCAAGTTGGGCTTCACATTAAGTCCCCTCTTTTGGCCACTTCCCAGCTGCTTCTCATGTCTGGGCACTCTGCAGTGTCCCCGCCACTGTGGGGATGATGCCAGCCAAGGAAGTAGGAGGCGGGAAGGCAGGAGACATGGGGCTGTGGCTGTGGCACCCGGGAAAAGAACAGCAACAGCTGTCGGCTTGCTGAGCTCTTCGGAGCTGTGCTCCCAGGACCCCCCAGGATAAATCCGCCATCTCTTTTCCTTGATTTAAAAGAGGCATGCCATAGGAGTACAAGGTCTTTCCAAGCCTTGGCAGTTTGGGAAGGATTGCAAAGTTGTGCACAGGGATTTTTGCGGAAAAGCAGCTCTGGAGCAAGAGGCAACTCGAGGAGGGTTGCTAGTGCACGTCTTGCCTTCTTTCCCTTTTCCCTCCCCCTCCCCACTTTTATTCTCCTCTAACTCCCCTCTCCTCCCTCCCTCCTGCTGCCTTTCCACTCATCCTCCTGACGTCCTGCTCTTCCTTTTTTGTCTGCTTGAACAAGATACTTTTCCTTGGCTGCACTAGAAATGCATGCTTAAGGAGGACAGCCATGTGTGGGAACTCTGTCTGTTTTTGCTGCAGCCTCCTCTCCCACCTGGTGCCCCTCACCTCAGTAGCCAGTAACCTCAAGTGCACTTGGTTGCCCTGGGGGGAGAATAGAGTGAGGTGGACAAATGCACTTGTCCGTTAAGTGGAATGGGGAGGGGAATAGAGAGAGCGGCTATTATTATTATTATTATTATTATTATTATTATTATTAATTCAATTTCTATACCGCCCCTCCAAAAATGGCTCAGGGCAGTTTACAAAGAGAAATAACACTTAGAAGAGAACTAACACTTAGTTCTAACAAAGAGAACTAACACTTAGAAGGGCAGCAATATCCTTATCTTGAAATGAAGTCTTGAGAAAGGTAGTGCTTTATCATTACTTCATTATACATCATTCCTTGAGTAGGCTTTACTCAGGAGTCGGTTCTACTAAATTCTACTATGAGGAGAAGTGTTTGGCTGCAGCCCTAAGGTGACTTCCCAGTCCTAAAATAGAGTTACAATGTTTTTCTAAATAGTAAGCTTGCAGTTGATGCCAAGCAGTGAGAGATTACTATTATTAATTATTATTAGTTGGTTTACAAATGTTAAAATACAGTACAACTCCATTAAAAACACATTTGAAATCAGTTACACAATAAAAACTGTAGTGTGTGTGTGTGTGCGCGCACACACACAGGGCCAGGAGAAGGAGAGGAAGGTAGTGAGGGGCCCATTTTAAAATCTCGTATCTGGGCCCACTCCAACCTTGGTATGCCCCTGTCGAGCACATCCCTATTTTTAACATCTATATGAAACTGCTGGGAGAGATCATCAGGCGATTTGGTGCGGGGTGTTATCAATATGCTGATGACACCCAAATCTATTTCTCCATGTCAACATCATCAGGAGAAGCCATAACTCCCTAAATGCCTGCGTAGTGATGGGCTAGATGAGAGATAACAAAGTAAGACTAAATCCAGATAAGAAGGGGTACTTATTGTGTGGAGTTGGAACTCGGGAGACTATTTTGATATGCCTGTTCTGGATGGGGTCACACTTCCTCAGAAGGAACAGGTACGTGGTCTGGGAGTGCTTCTGGATCCAGACCTCTCCCTGGTGTCCCAGGTTGAAGCAGTGGCCAGACATGCTTTCTCTCAGCTTCAGCTGATACGCTTGCTGCATCCATTTCTTGAGAGAGACAATCTCAGAAGAACAGTGGAACATCGGCTGGTAACCTCCAGACTTGACTACTGCAATGCGCTCTGTGTGGGGCTGCCTTTGTATGTAGTCCAGAAACTGTGGTTGGTACAGAATGTGGCAGCCAGGTTGTTCTCTGGGTCATCTTGGAGAGACCATATTACTCCTATACTAAAAGAGCGACACTGACAGTGCCAATAGGTTTCTGGGCAAAATACAATATGCTGTTTATATTTAAGAAATTTTATTTAAGAATTTTATTTAAGGTATTTAAGAAAATGAGGCTATTTAAGAATTTAAGAATTTATTTAAGAATTTTATTAAGGTATTTAAGAAAATGAGGCTATTCTCACGAGCAAGCAAAACCAAACTAAGGGAGCCCAGCCCTGTTTTGCATGCTCATGAGAACCACCAGGCTCAAGGGTGAGCCCAGTGGCTCCATGGCGGCAAGCCTGCCTAAATAGCCATCTTCTTAAATGAGTTTAAGGGAACGAGCACTCCCTTACCCTCGTTTGTTTGATCATGTGTCAGCCATGGATGCTTGCAGCCGTGGCTGGCACACTCTGGGGGGAGGGGGGCTCCCAATAATGCACCGTGCGCTCGCGGTGGCGCTTGCCTGAGCCCGACTCCCAGAGCTGCCGAGCGAGGTGTGGGTGGCCCACAGTAGAGCTGCCCCTCATCTGGGCGGGCAATCCACCCACCCAGGGAACCACCTCTTCATCTGTGGGGAAGGTAAGTAAAACCTCCTTCCCCGCAGATAGCCTGCTAGCTCTTCACATGGATTGTGTGAAAAGCTTCAATATCTTCTTCACCATGAGTCCCATTACCCATTGAGATCATCTGGAGAGGTTTGTCTGCAGTTGCTACCAGCTCATCTGGTGGCTACTTAGAGAAGGGCCTTCTCTGTTGGTGCCCCAAGTCTCTGGAATGTGCTTCCTGCTGAAATAAGAGCTTCCCTATCTCTGACAATTTTTAAAACATCCCTAAACACTCATTTTTTCACCTAAGCCTTTTAATTTGACTGTGGTTTTAAATTGTTTTAAAGTTTTTATTTTTAATGTGTTTCATGTTCTTGTAAAACGCTCAGAGACAGAAGTTTGGGGTGGTCTACAAATTTGAGAAAATCAAATAAATAAATAAATAAATAAGCAATAGATACCAGAAAATGAGGTTGTGGGACAGCCGTTCACAAATGGTTGAATAGCTATTTGTAGATTTGAATTGACTGTATTTCTATGTTATAATGTAATCCCTCTAAATATTTTTAGAGATGCATTTATGCAATTTTATTTTTTGTTTTTGTTGATAGTATTGTGACAGAGCATAATTCAAGATGACAGATTTATTTGGAACTACTTTATTTTATAATTGCAAAATTGCTGTAGCTGATTGAAATACAATATATGGAGATGCCCACTTACTTATAGTTGCACTTGAATATTGTTACTTTGAAGGAAATGCAGTTCTCTGATAGAGCCACTCACTCATGGGATTTTCTTCTATCCTTCTCTATATTTACTCTGTCAACTCATGACCCCTGTAAATGGTTACCAGCAAAGCCTGAGGAGAGGTAAATGAATTAACAAAGGAGAGTAGGTGGGTGTGTTTGAGACCTCACCCTAGCTCCAACTGGAAGAACACAAAATGGCCACTACATATACTTTCTGTCTTCCTGCCTCTTAACCTCTCTCATGATATGGTATGTAGCTGGGCAGATAATCACTTTTACTCTACCTCTATATGTGCCATCTTTGCCTCACTGCAAAACGTCTTGTTCCAGCAATTGCTAGGGAGGGAAAAGGCCCCATTTTGTTCAGTGAAGGCATCCCAAAATACTGACTTAGAGTGGAAGAGTTTGACGCCGGACAATACTGAGAGGCTCTATCCAGCCTGAGGAGCGAGGTACTGGTATTATTGTTAGTAGAGGAGGCTGATGAAGCTGTCTCCGCGAAACGGCTTATATCCGGAAGAGCCATATGACATATGAAGTTTTGACATATAAACTTTGCATTCATCTATTATGGCATGCGGGGGCGTAGCCTGTGACTGATTATACCTACATTCCACTGTGGCTACACTGAGGCTACACTCGGCTGGACTTATTTTTGGAATCTGCAACCTTTCAACTTTTGCATGGACTATATTGAGACTACATCATCCACCATTTCATTTGGCAGCCGTGTTTCAGACATCATCTTCCTGTGCCAGCTGAGAGTCCTACCTACTTCATTTAGGTCTTGAGCAAGCCCCTTTTGCCTTGTTTCAGGAATATCTCCTCCAGATGTCTTGACCATCATCATTATTATATATGTTATTATTTATGTTTCAATTTGTATTGTCATGTTTGGTTCAATTATTAATTTTCTTCCAACTGTAAGAAATAAGAAATTATCTTACTATTTCTCTACTGATTATCAATACATATTTCAAATTGTCCTTTGCAATATATGACTTTTATATATCTCCATCTTAGTCACGGGTGGGTTCTTTCCACTTTGTTTTGCTTGGTTGTATTCCTGTGATTGCCCTTGCTTTTGTTTTGGTTTCATCTTTAGAATACCAGCTGGTGTTTCAGTGAAAATTAAGCATCACTTTTTTATCTTAATCTACTGGGCTTGTTTTTGCAAAAGTGAGAAATTATGACTAAATATTATTCAGATGTTATGCTTGGGTGAGACCCCTTCCTTTGCTCATGTGTCATTTCTTTTACTTCCTGGACACATGCTTCCATTGGCTTCTGTTGTCTCTGTTGCTGAAGAATGCTGCTGGATTCTTTGATGTAAGATTTGAAAAGCCGGTTTGCTTACAGTAGCAAACAGACTTCAAACAGTAGCTCTAAGCTGCATTTTATCACAACATTTTCATGCCATTTATGTGCATTTTTATATTTTCATGGGATGTTCTCTAATTGTTGTTAGGTTATACGTACTGACCATTCCAGCACTCCTTTTATAACATCTCAGGCCCAGAATAAACACTGCACCAGAGCACTGGTTTGAAGAAGGCTGAATCTGTCGCACTGTTGTTTTACTGCATTATTTCACACTTTTACTAGACATCAGTAAGCATGCAGTCACCTAAATCACAGGAGCAGCATTGTAGTCCACTCCTATGGAAGGAAATGGTGTCTGACATCTGTCAATATGAAATACAGTTATAAATTAAATGACACCATCCCTTCTCCCCTTTCTATACACATCTAGAGACAAAGTCTGAAGGGAGAAACACAAAAAAATTAATAGGAATTTTAAGTCAAAACATTGGAAAGGAAGCAAATATTGGGAATCAGACTATATTAAGGTGCCTTCATAAGAACATAAGAACAGCCTTGCTGGATCAGGCCCAAGGCCCATCTAGTCCAGCATCCTGTTTCACACAGTGGCCCAGCAGATGCCACTGGAAGCCTACATGCAGGAGTTTAGGGCATGCCCTCTCTCCTGCTGTTACTCCTCTGCAGCTGGTATTCAGAGGCATCCTGCTTGTAAATCCTGATTATAATTTTCCTGAAAGCCTAAATTAGTACAAACGTACACTTAGACATATACAGTATAATGTTAATATATCACATCATAGGAATAAATCAGAAAAAATAAATCATTTATTCCACAGAAAATTGCTTAAGTGGAAATTATCTGAAAGTGGCCTAGAAACAAAGAAACTGGCTATAAAATGAACAATTTCAGGCCAACTTCAATGTGGCCAAGCATGAGTAGAACTGATTTAAGACCCTAAGGAAAATGGTCAAATTTAAATCATTGATTTAGTTATTAATCCCTCAGGGACATATTTTATGTGCCAAACAGTGGGCTTCAGAGGGAAGGGGAGATTGTCAAAATGGTCCTTTCCCTGCTGTTGTAATTGTGTATCCTTAGTCTGGATTTCAGCACAGTGCTAGTCCGGATGTCAGCCACTAATCCATAAATACATAAGGGTATTATGAAGAGGCTGTAAAGAATAAGCCAACTAATTACACTACCTCCACATTGTGGAACCTGCAGCAGCAAGGCTCTTTCTGGGGTTATGTCAGAAGCTGGATCCTTGTGGGAAAAGCCTATGGTGCCATGTCCTGACAAGAGTATCACCCTTCCGGGAAATTGATGGAGTTGAGAGGTGCTGCAGCATGAAGTCCTCCCCCATGACTACATCTTTTGATATTTCCCACGCAGCATAGGAAAGAGGGCTGCAGAAGCTTCTGCACCCAGAGCCTCAGGAGAAGAGAAGCCCTACATGACAGAGAGAACAGAAGCATATGGTGGGCAGTGCTTATTTGGGCAAAAATGTCATTTAAACTGGAAGAAGTGCAGGATATCACCTACTATTCTCCAAAAAACCAAACATAGTTCTCAGATTGCACAGATTAAGACTTTGTACATCTTTAATACAGGTGTGTTGTACATGTTCGTACTGTACACGAATGTGCATAGACATATTTTCTCAACCCACTGATTAGCTCCCAATGCAGCATGCTAACATTAAGTTGTGAACAGCCAAACGTTTTTGCAATATTCTTGGATGCATGTACAGTGCCTGTGTGCACACAGCTTGCATGTTTCTGGTTCTCAGGGAAGCAGGCCAGTGATGGATATTGAGTTTAAAAATAATACTTGAGGGATGTGTAGATTATTTAAAGAGGGAGCAGACAGCTATTCCTGCAACCATAAGCTATCAACCTGATGAAATCTATAGCTCCTCATTTCATGAGGTTTGGATATTGTACGATGTTTATTGAAAATGAACTGGCACAATTACCTTGCAATGACTAATATGTGCTGCATTTTCAAGCAATAATCAGAAAAGGCCTTCACTGTCAGACAATGAGCAATTTTATCCTTGAATAAAATGGACTGCAATATTAAGATAGGAAATAACGAATGTGTTTTTCCACACATTGACGTGGAAGTAACGAGAGACAATGCATTCAGGATGGTATGCAGAAACTGTATACAGGCATTAGCAGAGATTTTGCTAGCAGTCAGACAGATTCTTGTGCATGTTCACTCCTGAGTGGTTCGGTCCAATGTCATGTTGCACTGATAATGTTTGAAATAGAGAAGCCATGTGGAATGGATGGATGATATGGTTACTTCTCATCTTAATGCTACCAGAACAGATTGTTTGTGTTACAGTTTGAATATTGAGTTTAAGTTTCCAGTATTAAATACCAGTATTAAGAACCCCTATTAAACTAGCACATATGTACTGAAACACACACACGTACATACTCACGAACAGGATACCAAGAAAATTTCCTGCTTACATCTGTCCTGGAGCTTTCCCAGACAGCAGGCTTTACTGTGGGTTTTCTCCGAGGCTTTACTGTGAGTTTGAAGTTGCCCCCCCAAACCGAAGCAAAAATGGATTTTAAAAAATCCTCCTAGATATATACTCTAAAATGCGATGAAAAACCCAAATTGTGTGTGAAGTGCTCCCTGATAGCTTGCAGGGATTTGGGGGTAAATTTGTCCGATGTGTAAATGCATCCCTCCATTCTGAACTAAAAGCTGGGTGTGAAAAACTTCATCCATAAACATACATTCATAAAATGTATGGTAGATATTACAAGAATGACTTTCTGGAGTGTCATTATCTTTAATAGAAAAAAATCTTTTGTCACATTTGCAACTCCTAATATTATTTGCAGAAACATAACAAAGAGCCCTTTCTCATAATCAGTGAGAAAAGGCTCGGGCTGCACGGGGAGGAAACCTTGAAAAGCTTACCTCCCCTGCAGGTGATTCCTCCATCTGCGCTGGGTGCGGAGATTGCGAGCCCAGGCGTGGAGCTGCCTCCTCTGGCAGCATCGGCGGTCAGGGGCTGAGATGCATCGCCCCGGCCCCCCAGAACACTCATAATGAACTGTGTGAGTGAACAGTGCATTATGGGGTGTCCCCTGGCACTGGTCGGGAGGCTGCTGCTGTGTCAGCAGCATGCGAAGCTGTGTGGCACCGACACACGATCATTTAGCCTGGGCTAAGGGTGTGCTTGCATCCTTAACCCTGGCTAACTGGCAGGGCTCTTTGGCTGCCATGCTGTCACTGGGAGCTGCATGGCTCCTGGCAGTTCTCACGCGCGGGCTTGGCTTCCTCAGCCCGGTTTTGCCTGTGGGTGAGAACAGCTTCTAAGTGTTGCAGCTCATACAAAATGGAATCGTATACAAGTTACGTCCCAGTTTTAGTAACCGATCTTGTTTTAAATGTAGCACATGTAAGAATTTGCATTTTAAAGTCAGAAAGCCAAAAAGATTACTCGGTTTATTCTGCAGCTGTGTGCACTGATCTGCGTTTTATCAAAGACAGCTTTCCCTTCCTAATAGATTCTTGGCATTCATCATCATTTCATATGTATAATTCTAAAAAACAAGACTTTCTGGAGCAAGGCCAGCATTAAATGCATTGCAATTGTGAAGCAGAAAAAAAATTAAACCAAACCAATATGAACTATAAAATGAGCAGAGTCACAAACAAATCTGCAGTTAATTATCTATTGCCTCATTGTGTGATTCAAGACAATTCTATCCAGGCATTGCTCGGGGCGGGGCGGCAGGGAGTATATTATCATGAGCTTGTTAGAAGAGAAGTGTTCTTGAAAAGGCCCAAAGTAATGTGCCTGTTCACATTACTTTCACCCTACCCCACCATTGTTCCTGGGGAGTGATCTTGCCTCAGTATTGTGCTGATGGGAGCATGCCCTTTCTTGCCCTACTCAGCCCTGTACCTACTCTCCTGAGCAAGGGAGAGGCTAAGAATAGAAGAAGAATTGCAAGGATTCCTGATTTCCTATTCTTGATCTCTCCCAGGAAGCATTGCATCTCAGCAGAAACTAAAGTGGCATACATGCAGATGTGTCTGCACAATTTTTCTCTTCACACAAAAAGACAACTTTTTTTTTAACTGGGGAAAATCAGTTTTTAGAACTAGAATATGTCTTTTTCTGTTTGCTGCCTCTTAAGAATTCAGTTTGTTAAATATGAACATTGTTCAGAATGCAGATAATTATGACAGTTTTTGACTAAACTACTTGACTAAATTACTCAATGGAAGTCCCACTGAAATTAATAGGACTAGTTAGTCATGACTAACTTGTATTAATTTCAATGAGAGTTCCATTGAGTAATTTAGTCAGAATATCAGCCAATAAGTTTATAAACATTAATTTTTGGCTTGTAAAACATCCTGCTCTTTGCATACAATACTAGATGTGCCCAAATGCAGATTATTTCTTATGCATATTCACAGTTCCAGAAAATTGTTTTATAGCCATGTAGCAAACAAGAAAGATGCACATAAATATTTAAACACGCTTTTCCAAATACATAGTATTTATTTGCTAATGCACTGATTTTTTTTACTTCCAAATGAAAACAAAAATGAAAACATGTTTGTTTAAAATGTGACCAGTTTCATGATCTGGGATGACACTGGAATCCTGGTTTCTCTCCTGTGATTTGATGAGATATATTTGTATAAACCAGCCAATCACACACCAATGGAATTCATCTTTGTAGTGATGGCTGGTTGTCTAACAATAGGAATAAATTACAGACTATTGCATGTGTGGCTGCGCTTGGAATACTGAGTGCAGTTCTGGTCATCTCATTTCAAAAGGGATATTGTAGAGTTAGGAAATGAGCAGAAAAGGACAACCATAATTATCAAGGGGTTAGAGCACTATCCTTACAAAGAAAGTCTAAAAATGTTAAGGATTTAGTACGGGGGGGGGGACGGGATTCATAAAAGCAGGCATCATTTTTAATAAAATGATGTGTGGTGTACAGAAAATGATTAGAGAGAGTTTTTTCGGTCTTTCATAACACTAAAACTCAGGGGTCCATATGTTGCTAAGAGGGCAGAGCTGAGCCACCTGAGCTGCTGGTGTTGGCTTGCAATAAAGTCCTATGGTGGTTTGGGGATATTTGCACAAGACTGCAACTTTTAATACCCAGCCATGCTCCAGAAGTGCTAATCAGATCAGGAACACATTGCTTGACCATCAGTGATGTGTCTATGATCTAACTAGTGCTTCCAGAGTGTGGGCAGGTCATTCAAAGACCTGCGCACACTGGAAGCCCACAGCACTGTGGATGGAGCCACTGCAATACTGCAGCAGCATGGGCAGATCAGCTCCATCAAACTGCACAACTTGTGGGCCAGGGTCACCCAAGTGAATTGGATTAGCAATAGATTTAGGACAGCAGGAAAAAGTACTTCTCCCTCATCAGCTACAAAGGGCTAACTTCTACCACTTGCTCCACTTCCACCACTAGTAGACAGGATAATTTCAGATACAGTATCAGATAACAGGAAGTCACATTCCTTATAACACATTATTAAGTTATGGAATTCACTACCGCAAGCTGTCTTGTTAGCATTTGGACTGAGTCCTGCTATGCAATATGGTGTGCAAAATGTACAAATGGGAGTTCAGGATTCTGCCACTGGCCCACCCCTAATGTCCATGTGTTCATCAGAACATCTAAACAGAGTTCATGTATTACAGTTCCTACATGCATATGAACTATCTATATTATTAATCCCCGTAGATGTGCCTCTGTGGGGATGCGTCCCGGCAACCCAGTGGATTGGCTGGGAAGCCGAGGCGCCAGATTGGCTGGGCGGTGGAGCTCACGCGCGGCAGGATTCATGAGACTGTTGAGCTGCTGCCCAGGGAAATGGCGGACGGGTGGGCGGACGGCGGCGGGACCAGCCGTGGTGGGCACTGCGTGCCGCCAGTGTGAGGAAGCGGCAGCAGGAGCAAACGGGCCAGCAAGCCCATCAGAAACCACAAGCGGGGAGAGGGGGGGAGAGAAGCAAGAGGGTGGGCGGTGGTTAGAGACACCTGGGGGAAGAGTTAAGGAGAAGGGGCTGAAGGGGGGGTAGCCAGGGAGAACTAGGGGTGCAGATGCTATGCGCCCGGTCAACTAGTTTACACATAAACTCTGTTCAGATGAGTGTGTGCAGAGGTCTGGGTGAGGACACCTGCTTAATAGCTATGATAGCTGAATGGAACTTGTAGATTCAGAGGCAGACAGTCTGTGTTCAGGTGCTGGGAGCAGGCAAAAGCAGGAGTAGGGGACTGTGGTCTTTATGCTCTGTTTGAGAGCTTCTCTGTGTTGATTGCAGAACACTGAATTAGATCCAGTACTCTTCTTATGTTCCTATTTTCATGATCAGATAACATCAGTTATAACAATGCCGTTTACTTATTTGTATGATTTTGTTAATTAACATGCCTTTGCCACAACAGAGACCTTTTTGTAGAAAAAGTATATTAAAGGAAACACTTTTTTAATATAGCAGTTGCCTAATTGGTTCATCATGAACAGCTTATAACTGACTATATTTAGGTGTTTCCTTTAATATACTTTTTCTACAAAAAGGTCTCTGTTGTGGCAAAGGCATGTTAATTAACAAAATCATACAAATAAGTAAACAGCATTGTTATAATTGATGTTATCATTTTTTTTCTTATGCTTGTAATAGCATGCATACATCCAAAACTGCAAAGCATTGATCTCATTCACTCAACTCTAAGGAGCAGATCTATTAGCATAATACAGCAGGTAATATGTACTGGGTACTGAAATGAAAAATTGCTACACAGCAGTTTTGTGGCATGGGCAATGCCCACTGAAATTATTTCAGGAATTTTGTGTTGCTAATAACAGCTTGAATTTTAGGCCAACCCTGCCAACTGCAGCTAAGCCTGTGTAGGCTGACCAAGTACATTCCTGACTCCATCAGTAGATGAGGGGCTGGATTACATTACAGCCTACATGATTATCTTAGATGAATTTTTATCACCAGGATAGAATTTGTCTTTTATCAGACCCAAAATGAGATTTGGGCTTGCAAACATACTGATCTGGATTACTTGCTTTTATTGGATTTTATCTAATTCCCCCAAACGAACACTCTGTTGGTACTGACTCCTACTATTTCAGTAAACCTTGTACTGGTGTAGTTATAAACTATTAGTCTGAAGATGGATTTCATTTTAAGTAGTTGCTATAGTGCAGAGCAGGAATCAAATTGGAGATCTGTGAAGCTAAAAATACTATTTGTTACAGAGATATATAAGAGTTCTAGGCATGGGCCATTGCCAGTTTCTGATTATTCAGTGCTGAAGGCTTTCAATGGGATTTACATCATTCATGACTGGACAGTTATATCTATTTATCCTTTTGCAATGCATTTATTATAGATATTTAAACATAAAAGTCCCAATAATATCAAACAGAAGTATTAAAGTCAGGGCACGGAAACATCTGAATTATTAGAGATGGGTGATATTGTTCTGTTCATGTTTTTCTGCCACTTGATGGTATTTTATTTATTTGTTTTATTTTATTTATTCTTATTTCTATACTGCTTTTCATTAAAATAATCCCAAAGCAGTTTACAATACAATTAAAACAATGCACAATTCAAATACAAAATATAAAAAGTACAGATATTGAACACAAATATAAGAATAATATCGCTCTATTTAAAAGGCAGACCTTCTCTGTAGCTTCTCCTGGGCTGTGGAATGCACTCCTTGCAGAAATCCATAATCTGAATTCATTATTGGTCTTCAGGAGAGCCCTCAAAATCTATCTGTTTGGCCTGGCCTTCCAGGGTTTTTCAATTGTAAATGTTTTTAATCTGCTGTAACCTGGTTTGCCAGGGTTTTTAAACTGTGCTGAATGTTTTAATTGTTAATTGTTTTATGGTGTTTTATAGTCTCTGTTTTTAATTGTTAATTGATTTTAATTTTTTTGTTTTAACGTAAACTGCCCTGAGTCATTTTTGGAAGGTCAGTATAGAAATAAAATACATACATACGTACATAAAAGTTTAAAAACCTATATAAAACAGTAACACAAAAAGCACAAAGCAGCAGCAGTAAAAACTATACTCTCATATGGGTGAAGAGCCACATTTTTACTTGTTTTCTAAAAACTGTGAAGGAAGCTGAGTAGCAGATGCCAGCTGGGAGAGCATTCCAAAACCGGGGGGGGGCAGTGACTGAAAAGGTCCTGCCCCGTGCTCTCGACACAACCAAGCCCTTTCCCCTGTTGGCACACGGTGCAGAGCCCCCTCTGATTATCTTGTCAAGCGGACAGAACCCCTCAGGAGAAGGTGGTCCTTCAGGTATCCAGGACCCATACTGTTATCAGTAGGTCTTTGTAAAAAGAAATGGTTGCTTACTGATTTTGATTGAGATTGAATGTGTTGAATATTAGAGTTGCTAGGGCATGCATGGTTCCCAGAATTTATTCTTACAGAACAAGAAGGGAAAAAATGTTCATTTTCCTTGCATTATGCTTGCTTGTGGTTTTGCTGCAGTGGCTGTTGGCAATAGCACAAATACTGAGGTTGGCGGAATTCCAAAAGCTTTAGGTCATGAAAAAAGCACAGGGAAGTCTTGGACACAGAAAAATATATTGGTGTATGTTTAGGAATCCTTGATGTAAGCACTTAGGGACCACTGATGTCGAAACCTGATGGCAATGAGCACAATCCAGCCAAAGCTAAGAACCTCTAAATACCATTAATTTTGACAAAGTGCTGCTTGGAAGAATTGTCTATGCTGCTCCCCCCACCCCCCCACTCCCACGCTCTCTGCATTCAAAGAAAAGACTGGACTTGAACTTCAGATGGATGCTGAAGTTATGCTATTAGAGTTACTTGTTGCAATTCCCTAGCCTAGCCCAATTTTGCATGACCATGAGAACCACCAGTCTCGCCGCCGAGCCCGGTCTCATGAAAGTGAGTCACTCGCTTAAACAACCCTCCCCTTAGCCAAGGTTAGTGGAGCAAGCACTCCGCTAACCTGGTTTTTTGATCATGAGCCGCCATGGTGCGGCTCCGCGCCACAGTAACTCACGAGTAGACCTCCAACCAGGAGGCTTAAAAGCAGCCTTCTGGCTTGGGGGGGGGTTCCTCTCCAGCATGCCCTGCACCCCGATCCCCCCAGCCCCCACCGGCTCTGTAACGGAGCCAGCAGTCATGTGGCCGGCTGCTTTGGCTGCCCGGGGCAGACTGCCTGCTTGTGTGGCTAAGCCCCTCTCCCCGCTAACCCTCCCCAGGCGGCTCCCACTGATCGTGGGAACCACATCTAAGTGTAATTTTCTCAGTCTTGCTTTATGGAATGGAAAATTGGATGCTCACCAAAGATGTGTGTAAGAGGCTTGAGCCTTTTGACACATGCTGTATCAAAGAATGTTGAAAATATCCTGGGCAGATAGAGTCACCAATTTAGAAGTTCTGCGAAGTGTCAAGGGGAATAACAAAAAACTTCTTTAAATATAGCAGAAGTAGAAAACCTGTCTGGGAGGTGGCTGGTCTTTTAGATGATGATGGCATGAAAGGAATAATTAAGGACGATAAGGAGATTGCAGAAAAGCTGAATGAGTTCTTTGCATCTGTCTTCATGGCAGAATATACTGACCATATACCCTCTCTGGAATTGAGCTTTCCAGGCTGCAGACCTGGGTGAATTTGAGGTGTCAAGGGAAGATGTTCTAAACTGTCCTGAAAAACTAAAAAATTAACAAATTGCCAGGGCCAGATGGCATCCACGCAAGAGTTCTAAAAGAACTCAAATGTGAAATTGCTGATCTCCTAGCAAAAAAATATGTAACTTGTCCGGCTCTGCACCAGAGGACTGGAAATCAGCCAATGTATGTAACTCCAATTTTCATAAAGGAATCCAGGGGAGATCTGGGAAATTATAGGTCGGTCAGTTTAACTTCGGTGCTGGGTAAATTTATGGAAAGCATACATAAAGCCTAGGTCCGCAGACATAGGCTTTACCTTCTTCAGTGGCTAAAATTATTATTATTTATTAATATTATTTTACATTTTATATCCTGCTCTTCCTCCAAGGAGCCCAGAGCGATGTACTACATACTTAGGTTTCTCCTCACAACAACCCTGTGAAGTAGGTTAGGCTGAGAGAGAAGTGACTGGCCCAGAGTCACCCAGCAAGTATAATGGCTGAATGGGGATTTGAACCCAGGTCTCCCTGGTCCTAGTCCAGCACTCTAACCACCACACCACGCTGGCTCTCATCTGACAAGGCATTAACGATGTTCTTCAATAATGGGACCTTTCAGGTGATTCTACCATGATCTCACAGAAATCATCATTTGCAGTCAAAATGAGGAACTTCTGCTTAACTACATCAATGAAGACAGGTTATCTACTACATTGTTATCTATATTGTTAAACATATAGAAGAAAAGGCCTTGCTGAAGGAGAATGGCTTCTGCAAATGACACTAAACTATTTAGGATAGTGAAATCCAAAATAGATTGTGAGGAGCTGCAAAAAGATCTCTCTAAACTGGTGGAGTGGTCGACAAAATGGCAAATGAGGTTCAGCGTAAACAAGTGTAAAGTGATGCATATTGGGGCAACCCCCTCCCCCCACAACTTCACATATATGCTGACGGGATCTGAGCTGTTGGTGACTGACCAGGAGAGAGATCTTGGGGTTGTTGTGGATAGCTCATTCAAAGTGTCGACTCAGTGAGTGGCAGCTGTGAGAAAGGCTAATTCCATGCTAGGACTCATTAGGGATTGAAAATAAAAATGCTAATACAATGCCCTTTTACAAATCTATGGTATGGCCACAACTGGAGTAATGTGTACAGCTTTGGTCACCGTACCTTAAGAAGGATATTGTAGAACTAGAAAAGGTGCAGAAGAGGGCAACCAAGATGATCAGGGGCCTGGAGCACCTTCCTTATGAGACTAGGCTACAGCATCTAGGGCTCTTTACCTTTTAAAAGAGGTGACTAAGGGGAGACATGACTGAGGTGTATACAATTAGGCATGCAGTGGAGAGGGTGGACAGAGAGAATTTTCTCTCACACATACACAACACTAGAACCAGGGGTCATCCCATGAAACTGAAGGTTGGGAAATTTAGGACTGACAAGAAAAAGTACTTTTTCACACAGACCATAACTTATGGAATTTTTTGCCATGGGATGTGTTGATGGCCACCAGTTTGGATGGCTTTTAAAGGGGCTTAAATTCATGGAGGACAGGTCTATTAATGACTACTAGTCTGGTGGCTGTGGGCCATCTCTAGTCTCAGAGGCGTGCACGCACGCTCGCAACTTCCGGCAACTTCCGGCTGACGGGGGGAACGGGGTGGCAGGGAGGAACGCTGCCGCCCCGAGGGGCTTGAAATTTACAGAGCGCCGGCAGGGGAAATGTGGTGGTGGGGGTGAGTACATCCTCCCCCACCCTTAAACCACCCCCGCTGGTGCCAAAGACCATTTGTGTACATCCCTAGTGGTGATTCTCTTTATTTAGCAGGGGGAGAGTAAATGGCCCTATACACCTCCAGCACAGTACCTCCAGTGACTGTTGCTGGCGTCTATCTTGTGTTTCTTTTAGTTTGTGAGCCCTTTGGGGACAGGGATCCATCTTATTTATTTATTATTTCTCTGTGTAAACCACCCTGTATAGAAATTGAACAAATAATAAATAATAAATAATAATCTTGTGGGCCACCATGTGAAACAGGATGCTGGACTAGATAGACCTTGGGCCTGATCTAGAAGGGCTGTTTTTACAAGCTGGTGGCAACTGCATATGAACCTCTCGTGATGATCTTAATGGGCGGTGGAGTTCATGCAGAAGTTATCTTTAATACCCGGGGCCTACGCGGTTTAGGGCTTTATAGATTATAACCAGCACCTTGTATTTTGCCTGGAAACTTATTGGCAGCCAGTGTAGTTCTTTCAGTACAGGAGTAATGTGGTCTCTCCGAGATGACCCAGAGACCAACCTGGCTGCCTCATTCTGTACCAACTGCAGTTTCTGGACTATGTGCAAAGGCAGCCCCACATAGAGCACATTGCAGTAGTCAAGTCTGGAGGTTACCAGCAAATTTACCACTGTGCTGAAGTTGTTTATCTCAAAAAACAGACACAACCTTTTGATATGTTAGCCATGTATCTTTTAATGTTACTTTTGAAGCATTTATTGAACTGTAGAAAAATATGTAAACCTATTTAAATAACCACTTTTCTGTGTAACCAAGTGTATCAGCTGAAGTTGATAGAAAGCACCTCTGGCCACCGCCTCAACCTGGGATGCTAGGGAGAGGTTAGGATCCAGAAGCACCCCCAGACTGTGTACCTGTTCCTTCTGGGGAAGTGTGACCCCATCCAGAACTGGCATATCAAAATAATCTCCCATGTTCTGGGCCCCACACAATAAGTACCTCCATCTTATCTGGATTTGGTCTCAGTCTTTTTAGTTTTTTATGTACATTAACAATGCCCATATTATTTTAAATCTACTGTTCAGTCAAATAGCATTTTACAGTTACATGGATGTAAGTTGTTAATGGAACCATCATCTGTGTAACATATTCCATAGCTTTCCATTGTATAACACCTAAATCAATAGTACTGGACAAGTAACTAAAATTCTGAGTACAATCAATAGATATTAGGGTTGATTGGAATCAGATGGGCAGGCTCCATCTCCAGCCTCAGCACATTGATTTGTACTCAGCACATTGATTTTTTTCTCAGCACACCCAGTTGCATAGAGCACTACACACAGAAGAGACTCGTATCTACACAACCTGTACTATGCAAAAATGCAGGGGACTGATCATGCAGAGATGTAGTGTCCATGTATGTTATCTGTACATGCAGAGGCTCTGTGCAGAAGAGCCCATTAACACATGGCAGTTAGGAACAGAATCAGGAGAGACAATCACTCCACTACACGCTTATTTTACCCCCAGTTTACCCTCTACAAATGGCTTCTGTGTGCTTGCGCTGGCTTATGCGTACTACCCAATGCTACCCAAGATAATGACCATACTGTTGTTTACATAATCTTTCACAGGTCCTGACATGTCCAGAAGCCCCTTTCCTTTACTTTTCTTAACATAATAAAATGTTTGGTCTTTTCTTTGGAGCTACCTCAAAAAGTGATTTTTACAAATGGAAATGTTATCACATGTTAACCTTGGACCAAAACTTCAAATAAAACAATGAAGCGACACAGGTCTTCCTTCCTTTTTCTGATTGCATCACTGGAACCACTGGCTAATAAAGGGATTTTTAAAAAACAATACTTCCTTATGTGTTTCTCACAGTGCTGTGCATCTGAAGTTCTGTTCATCTGTTTGTGCTTGATTAGGTAAAAACTAATATAATGAAGTGAAGCTCAAGGTATCATGCAGAATGAACAAAAATAATGACAAAAATATCTTCATCAATATCCTTGTGGGAATTATTTTAAAGACGGTGAAGACGGATGCAAAATCATGTGTGAGTTACCCTTGTTGTCTCTTCTTGTCACTTTGTAGTCAGTCGTGTTTGCTGTGTGGTGATAGAACCGCTCTTCACTTTTGTTGAATCAACATAGATAGATAACAAAACAGCTTTTGTGTGTACATAACCACGTTTCTGTGTTAAACACATGTTTTGGATGAGGATGTAGAAAGAGGTGGTTACATTTTGGATAAATACTGTATTTTTGACACGACGGTTATGGGTTTTTTTGCTTTTCACTATACTGATTTTTGAATACGTGGTTTTGCTCCTGCTGATTTTAAGTCCTATAAAGAGAGAGAAGAGGCTGAAACCAGAACTCCTTTTAACAAAATCAGTTGATATTGTATCTTATGGATCATGCTTTGATTGCAGTGCTGGGAAGAAACCATTTACTTTGCATCTGAAGGATGTTTAGGATGAAAATGGATTTATTTTACTACCGGTAGTTCCATTGACAATAATGACTGACTTCCAGACTAATGAAGCATGTGTGCAGCATGCTGCATTCCAGACTGGCAGCGGGGGGATGTGCCTATGTGTGTGTGATTTTTATGAATCTCTCCTTCCCTCTGAAACACTCTGTGCTGCCTGAAAATATCCCCTGATAGTCCCTCAGGGACACATTTCCAAGTGGAACACAGTGCTTCAAAGGGAAGGCGAGCTTGGTAAAAATTACCCACCCCAATCACATGAGCACCCTCTCTTTGTTAGTTTGGATATCAGTCATTGTTTTTGAATGTAAGAGATGAGCAAACATGGAACTTATAATAGCAGGTGTCAAATGGATTTGAATGCCAGTATGCAAAAAAACACCCCAACTGTTCTCTATATTTTATAGCTTCATTTAAAAATTGGAAACATTTTTAAAGATGCGCACAGCAAATGATGGTCATTCAGTGCATGTCTCTGGACACTAGCAACATTGGCTGTAGTGAGGAACAATTGTTAGCTCTTTAACTAAATGGTCATATCCATGCAGTATACTTTTATTCAATGTAATTATTATCATCAGTTTGGGTGTGTTAAGGTGAGCGCTTAGTATCTATTAAGAGGCTGCACAAAACCAATGAAACCTAATGTGTGAAGGGCATGTAAAGAAGGTTTGCATGTAGATAGATCCAGGGGCATAACTGTAATAGGGCAAGGGGAGACAGTTGTCTGGGGACCCACTGCCTTGGGGGCCCACCCAGAGGCAAGTCACATGACTGACTTCCCCAGCTGCATACCCGCCCGGGCTTCCTTCAGTTGTACTCATCCTCCGAAATTGATGTGAGTGTTAAGACCTGGAGCTACCAAAACCGCATGTCTTTCTCTATTACCATTAAATGACTTGCAGCGTCCATAATTTACAAAACCTTTTTAAAAATAATTTAGGATGATGTTCTATTGTGGCACATAAGTTTTATAAATTTTACTATGCTTTTTGTTACCACTATTCAGCCTCATTTAAGATTTCTTTACTTAATGAACTGAGCTTCAGTGAGGGGGGACCATTTTAAAATCTTCCCTCTGGGCCCACTCCAACCTTGCTACGCCCCTGGATGGATCTAAGCATTTTAACATGAAGTGATCTTCAATAACACGTTTCAGTATTTTTTAATTAGACTGAAATGAGGTAGACTTCCATGAAGAATCTAATGCTGTTTTTTTTTTTTAAAGGGGGGATGTTTGTTTCAGCATTAATGTTGAAAGCTACATGCAGTCTGAAAAGTACTAAGAAACTTTCTTAATTTGTATAAATTGCTTAACAAAACTTTATTCAGCGGACAGGGACTGATTCCCTGTGAACTGGGGCCTAACCCAATGTTGTTTCTCAGTTGTATTTCTAATAATCGTGGTTGCATTGTTTGCTGTATGATTATTTTCTTATTGCATATCTGTAGCTATACTAGAGACAGTGAGCATATGTAGCAGATTCTGACTTTCTATGTGCTAGGTGATAAAAATCGGAGGTATATTGAAAAATAGAAAGCATGACCCTAGATACTGGACTGGGTCTCACGGTCCATGAGACCCAGTTTGGGGCAGTGAGCGGGAAGAGCGGCCTAAGCCCGCTCTCCCCACTCACGAGCGGGGAGGGAGCCCTAGGCGGCTGGATCAGCCACTCACATGATTGTCGGCTCCGAGATGGAGCCGGCGGGGGCTGGGGAACTCGGGGGCCACGTGGCCCCCGGAAGCCCCAGTATGCCCTGAGCAAGTGCGCAGGGTATACTGGGGAGACCCCTGGAGCTGGGAGGCGGCTTTTTGCCTCCCCTCTGGGGGTCTACTCATGAGTAGGCTCAGCGTGAAGCCGCACCCTGGCTACTCATGATTTAAAAAACCAGGTTTGCATAGCGCTCGCTCCTGTCTTATATTCTTACATTCTCATGAGTTCAGTTACTGTTTGTGCCCGTGTGTGTAAGGGAACCCATATTTGTGTGTAGGGGAATAATGCTTAACTTGCTACGGAAGACACAGCACTGCGCAGAGGTCAGCAGAGTGGAAATGGCTCTCACCTTGACGGTGTATTTGTTTTGTTCTTGTGGAACCAAAATAGTGAAGATCAATGCACTCAAATATATTACTCTCCAATTCACACATTAGTTCTGGCTAGCAAACCAGGCAGTTCCACAAATCTGCTTATATAATAACCTGAATAGGAGGGCAAGAACTTGTTGACTCCATGTAGTAGGAAACAGACCTGGATCTACTTTCCAAACACCATTAGAAGCTCAATCATTATTAGAAGTAGAATAATCAGTGTAGACACATGCTGATGAGGAAGTCCAGACTTGTTGGCTTCCACCCTTCCCATATCTGCAGAGTAGCATACAGATTTCAGTTTCCAAAGGCACTACCTTATCTATTTTCATTTGTATGAAAATTATCTTAAAGCCTTTTTCTAAATAATAGTTTCTTGGCACTTTCAGTCCAGATATCAGAGACAGTCTAGCTGAAATTGCTGGGGGTTGATTCAGTTTTTTCCATATATTTATTTTTCTTTTAAATGTGGTCAAACCTAAAGATCATGAGTGTTCTTGCTTTTGAAAATGTGTGTATTCAAATCATGAATATAGACGTTTAGGCGTACCTTATCAGTAACTGGTATCCAATGACTCAGATCTGGCAATCATCATAGGAAAGTAGGAAGCTGCCATATACTGAGTCAGACTATAGGTCCATCTAGCTCAGTATTGTCTACACAGACTGGCAGCGGCTTCTCCCAAGTTGTAGGCGGGAATCTCTCTTGGCCCTACCTTGGAGATGCCAGGAAGGGAACTTGGAACCTTCTGCTCTTCCCAGGGTGGCTCCATCCCCTAAGGCGAATATCTTACAGTGCTCACACATTAAGTCTCCCATTCATATGCAACCGGGGCAGACCCTGCTTAGCTAAAGGGATAAGTCATGCTTGCTACCAGAAGACCAGCTCTCCTCTCCTAAACAATAACATCTAAACAACACACTAATGCTGATATTATAATAAACAATTATCGGTACTGATAATTGATAATAACTGATAATATTAATTATTGTTGTTACAATATATTAATAATATTTTTAATTTATATTTTTAAACTTTCTGAGAAAGTCTGTTCCATGAGGGCTTGCTGAGTTTTGTTTTGTTTTGTCCCTCCTTTCTCTCTCCCCTTGTTTGTTTGTTTGCTTGGTTTGTTTCCCTCTTTCTTTCTTTTTATTTGAAGTATATGAAAGGCTATAGATTTAGATAGATAGATAGATAGATAGATAGATAGATAGATAGATAGATAGATCTTTATTGTCATTGTCCTGTGCAGAACAATGAGATTGAAAAGAATCTACAACCACTACTACAGGACCTAACAAGAATAATCTAAACATATACCCATACGCCCCCCTCCCATCAACCCACTAAAAACCCACTAAAAAACTCTAAAAACTAAATACAAAAAACCCCTCAGAAGCTGTGTTTTGCTGCGTTCAAAGCTGAGACCGCTTTTGGGTAGAAGCTACTCCTCAAGCGGCTGGTCCTGGTCTTTAAGACCCTATACCTCCTTCTCGAAGGCAGAAGCTGAAAGAGATCATTAATACAACTTATTTACTTATTAATACAAGTAAATCTGTAACTCATTTTTCAAAGAATTTTAAGGGAGAAGTTATATTATGGAAGAGTATCTATAAATATATGTTTGGTTTTTTTGTTACAAAAGGATCCTTTTGATGTTCTTAGAAGTGTTGCTGTTAGATTCAGTTCCATCACCACAGAGGCATTACAGAAGTCTCAGCTGGAAGTAGTATTTTTACCTTTCAAATGGTTGTTCCTTTTTGGTTCACCTTTGGAAGTAGGTAACCGCCCAATTAGTAACATACATTAAAGTTCTGAATATGTTTCGTTTACAGGAAATTTAACCAGAACATAGAAAATTGTGGATGTAATTTAAAATAATATTCAAAATAACTAACATTTTTATTTTAGTAATATTGGTCTCTATTCTTAAATAATCTGATCCCTTTTCTCTCCCTCTCCTACTTATATTCAAATTATTATTTTCCCCAAGACAAGATTATTATCTAGGTATTAGCTGACTGACAGGTCTGGTGGGAGTTGTTCAATTATTGTTTTCTCTTTTTCTTATAATTTTCTTCTTTATGTCAACTAGGTATGTTAGAAAGTTATTGATGGCAAGATTTAGTTTATTTTTGCATTAGTTCTGTATGTAAACAATTAACTATGATAAGTATGAAAGTACGTAGCACATACATGGGTATGAACATGTGTTATATCATATTATGTGTTATTGGACAAGTTGGTGGCTCAGAGGTGTAACCTTTTTCTTACCTTTCTATATAATAAAAAGCATTTTTTTAAAAACAGTGATCTAATTTTCAAGTGAGAGTAACTTTGGCAAACAAAACAAAACAAAGCACCCTTCAATGTGAGAACCATTTCTCTGTGCTGACCTCCAGACGGTACTGCTCTATTCTCAGTGCTGAGAGGGCTCTCTAAGAGAAACTGAGTCCACTCTCAAGAGCTCTATGGGAAAGCGCTGGGAAGGGCTACATTTCCTAGCATTCTGTTCATGCCTTCCAAAATGGTGCAGGGCTCAAGAGGCCTCTGTTTCCCTTAAGAGAGCCCCACCGATGCTGGGCAAAGTGCAACACTGTACAGTAGGAATGTTCGTCACTCTATGGTGCCAAGGAAATGTGTAGAATATCTAGCTTTGGCTGAAGCTTTGTGCAGGGCCAGTAAACAATTAGTCAGGCAGCTGCCCTTAGAGCTGATGGGGGCTGCCACTTGCTCCCAGGTTTCACAGTGAAGGACACTGGTTTAGATGATTACAAATGATTCCCAGAGAGTCTTGGCTTCACATACTCACCCTTCCCTCTCATATTTTGGGTACACAAGAAAAGGACTGAAAACTTTTGACAGAACTGCAGTTTCTTCTTCCACAGTTCCATGAAACTGTGTTTTTTGCTCTAACTATAAATTAGTTTTAATTGTTTTTAAAAATAGTTTTAACAGTACAAGATCAATAGTTTCACAGTACAGGATCAATCTGTGGCTTGGTATCCTGGTTTGTTAACTGAGTTAGAAGAATTTCCTCAAGTTTTTATGTAAAAGGAAACGGAAAGGAGACGCTTTCACTCTCTTTCTCTCACATGCAAAGGAAGACTGAGGAGGGGGAACTCACAAGCTCCAGGCTCCCCATGAGGCTATTCCCACGATCAGGAGAAATTGGGCTAGGGGAGCCTAGCCCAAGTTCTCCTGACCCTGAGAACCACCAGGCTCAAAGGCAAGCCCGGTAGCCTCCAGGCAGTTAACCTGCCAAACTATCCCTCCCCTTAAACCAGGTTTGCAGAGTGAGTGCTCCGCAAACCTGTTTTTTTTAAATCATGAGTAGCTGCAGCTACTCACGAGGAGACCCCTGACCTGGAGGCTGAAAAGCCGCCTCCCAGCTTGGGGGTCTCTCCAGCATGCCCTGCAAGCTCACTCAGGGCATGCTGGAGCTTCCGGGGGCAGCGTGGCCCGTGAACTCCCCTGCCCGGGCCGGCTCAGTGACGGAGCCGGCAGTCATGTGGGCAGCTGCTGCGGCCGCCCAGAGCAGACTGCTGCTCGTGTGCGGGGAGAGTGGGCTAAGCCCCCTCTCCCCGCTAACCCCATAGAGGCTTTTCTCAGTAATCATGAGAAGAGCCTCCATGCTTTGTTCTTATTGCATTAAACCATGGTTTAGCATTATGTTTGAACCAGGCCACTAGTTTAGGGGTGGACAAGGGACATGCATCCATTAGCTCTGAAGATTAATGGGTGATCCCTTGCCAGTCACATTCTCTCATCTAACGTATCTCACACTGTTCTTTGTGGAACAAATGGGGTAACCCTAATTATGTTCTTTTCTCCTTCCTTTCCAAACCATTATAGAAAGGAAGTGGGTGACCAGTCCAAAGATCCCATGGAGTTTGGCTCTGGAGTTTCTCCGTACTGAACAAATTAAAGGAGTATTCCATTTCACTAAGGCTACCTTACTAATGTTCTTTGGAAAGAATCTACATCTGGCCAAGCAACTGCCCAAGCCTCCCTAGGGAAGATTCTCTCATGTTTTGCTAATCAGTGCTGCAGAATGCCTGGAAAATCTTGCCTACAATTATGACGACTGATTTACTGGTGCTGTAACTGCAATTAGGCAAGTGTGTTGCAATGCCAGCAATCCCATCTGAAACTTGTTAACTTATCACTTGTGTTAGATTCTCCTTCTTTGATCCTCCTCTTTCGGGCACTCTTTCAAAGCTCTGCTCAGCAGCTTTTTCTTGCAAAAGTTGAGGAAGTACGGGGTTATCATTTGCTAACTTTCCTGTATGTAGGTAAAATGCTTGCTTCACTGAAAATTGTCGCTAAGTCCAGCATATTGTAATCTTGTGATATTAAGTGGAATATTGGTGGAGAGGGGGAAATGCACTTACAGATAATTGTACCAATCTGTGGGGAAAGGATAATGTTAGCATTTCCCAGTAATCACAGGTTGATGTAAAGTGGCTGTTGTGGAATGCACAAGATTAGACCTGAAGTTGTGGGTTTCAGGGACTTCTTTTTGTTACTTTCTCTTGTAGGCCTAACTACACATTACATGAAAGTGAGTGTAACAAAAACCTGACAATTGCAGATAGATTTGGAGAGGAGAAGAAGTGCTTACCTTCTTGGAAGGGAAAAGTGTAATAGTAATAGTAGTGAAATAGTAATTTCAAGTTAAGTAGTTTCAATAGCAGTATTGCACTACTATGATTTTTATCAAAACTTTTATGAGCATAAACTATTCTTTTGGATCACGGCGATAAATGATTGCCGTCCAACTGAGTTATGAGAAAAGAAATTTGAAAACTTATTTCATTGGAGCAGGTTTTCTTATGGATAAGTTTGGTTTGTGTTTTGTTTCAAACCATTGGAATATTAAAAAAATCCCATACAAGTCCAGCTGCTTTCCATATGATGCTAATTGCTTAAGAGAGCAGATAAATGTTTTAGATTTTTCTGTTGGCAAGCATCAGTCAGCATATTTAACAAGGACCATGGGAGGAGGGTTGCGAACAAAGTATGTCCCCTATTACTATGAGCAAATATTGAAGCTATTCTCATGAGCAAGCAAAACCGGGCCAGGCTCCTGTAGCCCAGTTTTGCTTGCTCAAGAGAACCACTGGGCTCGCAGCTCCATGGTGGCAAGCCCACCTAAATACCATCCCTCTTAAATGAGGTCAACAGAGCAAAAACTCCATTAACCCCATTTTAACAATTATCTGTCAGCCACGGCTGCTTGCAGCCATGGCAGACACACTTGGGGATGGGGGGAGGGGGATCCCAGGAATGCTCTGCACATTCACACAGTGCATTACTGGGGCTTGGGGGGGCAGGGCCCCACGCGGTGGCGCTTCCCTTTGCCTAATCCCCGGAGCTGCCAGGTGAGCTGCGGACAGGTGCAGGAGCACCAGAGCCAAGCAGCCACTCAACTGGGCGGGCGATTCGCTTGCCCGAGGAAGGGTGCATGATCCTCTTGGGGAGAGTGGGTCAAGCCTGCTCTCCCTGCTGAAACCCTTTTGGCTCTGCCCACTGATCGTGTGAAGAGTCTTATTGTTTATCCTAATAAATGGGCAGGGCCAAGCAAAGGTGACATAGAAGTCATTCACAGAATCAAAAACTATGTTCTACCCGGGTTTGGGATTTGTGTGTGCTGCCAATTTTTGGTTGTGTGGGAGCAATATAGGAGGAAAACCTGGATAGAAGTGACTGTGTGAAACATGGGTAGCTTTTCCTCCTACCTTGTTTCCACACAGTGAGGCGATTCATACGATCAACAAAAAGCGGGCAAAGGGAGCCTAGCCAGCTTTTTGTTGATTGTTTGCTGTGACAGGAACCGCACAGCTCCTGGCAACAAACCCCACTGTTTCCCCCTACCCTTAGCAAAGGTTAGCGGAGCGAGCTCTCCACTAACCCAGTTTTTTAAATAGTGAGTTGCCGCGGCACAGTTCCGCACCACAGCAACTCACAAGGAGACCCCCAGCAGGGAAGCTAAATGCAGCCTTCTGGCTCGGGGGTCTCTCCAGCATGCCCTGTGTGCTTGCGCAGGGCATGCTGGAGCTTCCGGAGGCCACGCAGCCCCCGAACTCCCCAACCCCTGCCGGCTCCGTAACGGAGCTGGCAGTTTTGTGGGCAGCTGATTCGGCCGCCTGCAGCCAACTGACGGGTTTTCTGCGAGGAGAGCGGGCTAAGCCCGTTCTTCTCGCAAACCCCATCTCGATGGTTCCCACTGATTGTGGGAACTGCCTCAGTCACTTCTATCCAGGTTTTCTTCCTATCTTGCTTCCACACAACCAAAAATTGGGAGCACACACGAATCTCAAACCTGGGTAGAACATAGTTTTTGATTCTGTGAATGACCTCATAATTTGCAAAAGCAAAACTTTTTTTAAAAAAAAACTTTCCCAAACCCTTCCTCAGCTATTTGGCAGCAATGCTCCACTTTTTCAATACCACTATGGGGCTATTGACATGGGCGTGCAAAACTGGGCTAAGAGAGCCCAGCCCAGTTTTGCATGCACATGTGAACCACCAGGACTGGGTCCGATCCCAGCAGCACCACAGCAGCATACCTGCCTCTGAAGCCTCCTCTCAAAATGGGGTTAGGAGAGCAAGTGCTCTCCCAACTCCATTTTGCTGCCCGTGTGTCAGTCACGGCTTCTTGCAGCCACGGCTGGAAGACACTCGGAGGGGAGGGGGTTCTCCATAATGCACTCATGCTGTGCCTTACTGGAGCTCCAGGGGGTGGGGCAATGTGGGGCAGTGTGTCCCAGCATCTTGACCCTCAGAGCTACCAGCAACAGCTGGTGCTCATCTGGGCAGGTGATCCGCCCACCCAGGGGAAGTAAATGGATTGTCTGAGGAGAGGTAAGCTCTTCAGGGCTTCCTTCCCACAAACCCTGTTGCTGTTCCTCGCTGCCCGTGAGAAACAGCTCTCTGATTTCATTTTCAGATTCCAGCTGGCAGCAGCCAGAGCATCATCTCACTTCTACTCATGCAAGTCATGAGACTGAACATCCAGGTTCCAACCTCTTCCTTCTAATCCATTGTGGCCAGCCGTTAGCCAGCTATGTCTTCTTCCTTGCCCACCCACACCAACACCCCCAGTCCCAATCACACACACACACACACACACACACACACACACACACACACACACACACCTGAAAGTGGACTCAAGGCAGTCTGCAGCACACACCAGTCTGAGATTGGCAGCAGCTGCAGCAGGCATAAGAGACTCAGACCAGCATAAGAAACTGTCCTTTGACTCTTGGAGAGGAGAGAGCAAGCATATGAGAGTTGCATAGTGTGGACTAAGTGAGCAGTATCTGTCTACCTCCTCCCAAATTTCTCTAAAAAGATTCTGGGAGGCGACTACTAATTAGGAGAGTCCCAGACAAGGCAATCCTACTGGACCAAATACAGACAGCCATTCAAACAGAGGACTTTCCAAGTCAAAAGAGGACATATGGTCACCCTAGAGCTACACCATATCAGTATGTTTGCTATCAGGAATCATTTCAGTTAAAGCTGCAGTGCCATTCTCAGAACAATGGAAGCTCTGTGACAGATTCTTAGGAACCACTACTATGGTTTTTATAAAATAAAGATTATTATTGTATAGCTATTTAATTACTGACAGTAATAATGCTGCATGTGTCATTCTTGAATATGTTTGGGGATGAAGATCCCAGTTCTAGAGAATCAGAATTGTTATAAATAGGCTACAAAAGGTGGTAGAAATAAAATATTAGTAACTAGAATGCATACAGGTACTGAGAGAATGAAAAGGAAAATAATGTTAGTTTCCAATGTGGAATAAATAGTAATATGAGATATTACTTCATGAGGATATAGAAATGGTACAATAAAAAGGCATGAACAACTATTTCAGAAGTTTCAAAAGAAGGAGAAATTAATGAAAGACACATGTGCAAACAAGAAAGGTGTGTTATCTTGCCCACAAACATCAATATTTGGAGTACTATAATGGATGCTAGGTAGATTCTTCATAGGATGAAAATGAGAGAAGTAAGGATCATCAGTATCAATGAATTAATTCATAGTAATGTGTATATTCTAACATTCCCTGTTCTAGTTGTGAAATGTCTGGTGAATGGGGAAATTATGGCACGTAACTCTAGGAGTGTGCATTTGTTTTGTAATAAATGAAAAATTGAAATGAATAGGTTTCATTCATTTCATTCATTACTGTTAACAAAATGAATGCCAGAGAGCTTCCAGTGAATTCTAAATGTCATATATTCATTCACATCCTTTGAAACATATTTGGAACTCTGCAGTGGTGGGTTTCTGTTTTGTCCCCACCAGGCATTTTGAGAAATGCAGTATCTTTGTCTCCCATTGATTTCTATGGAACAATATTAAAATCACTGGGAACAATCTATTGAAATCTATGGCAGAAAGAAATACCATGTATGCTTGAAAACTGCACACCAATTACACGGAAAACACAGAAACTACAGGCAATGGAAGAACAGCCAATTCTCCCATTGAAAGTGATAGTAAGTGAAAAGGAATGGCGATGACAAAAATGAAAGAAATAATAACAGGACGGATGTGTTTCGAATGGATGGATGGATGAAGAAGTGATCTTTTTAATAACTAAAGCAAGTTAATAAGTCAAGGAGATTTTACCGGTTCTGGATGGGGTTGCACTCCCCTTGAAGGAGCAAGTACGCAGCTTGGGGGTACTACTGGACCCGGCTCTGCTTTTGGAAGCTCAGGTGGAAGTGGTGGCCAGATGTACCTTTGCATGGCTTCGGCTAGTGCGCCAGCTGCGTCCCTTTCTCAAGAAGGCAGATCTGGCCATGGTCACCCATGCCTTAGTCACGTCAAGGCTGGATTACTGTAACGCACTCTACATGGGGTTGCCCTTGAAGAATATCCGGAAACTGCAGCTAGTGCAAAATGCGGCAGCTAGGGTTTTATCTGGACCTGCCCGGTGGGAGCACATCACACCCATTTTGAAAGAGCTGCACTGGCTACCAGTTTGTTTCCAGGTCCAATTCAAGGTGCTGTTTTTGACCTTTAAAGCCCTTTACAGTTTGGGCCCGGGATACCTGAGGGACCGCCTACTCCCAAGGGTTGCTGCCCGCTTGACAAAGTCATCTGAGGGGGCTCTGCTCCGGGTGCCGACAATGAGGGAGGCTCGGTTGTCGTGCACGCGGGACAGGGCCTTCTCTGTTGCTGCCCCCAGACTCTGGAATGCTCTCCCAGTGGCTATTCGCTCCTCGGTCTCCATCACAGCTTTTAGAAAAAGTGTAAAAACTTGGCTTTTTGCCCAGGCATTTATTTGATTCTCTGCTGCTGCTCTTTATAATCTGTATTGCTTTTATGCTTTTGTTTTAAATTTTTAATCAGATTTGTTTAATATTTTTTCCACAATATTTTAATTGTGTCTTTTTTACCATATTGTGTTTAAATTTTTTTGCTGTAAACTACCCTGGGATTGCTTTAATGAAAGGCGGTATATAAATTTAACAGTCAATCAATCAATCAATCTTGCACATGCCTACAGGACTCTTAGAAGATCTTATGCCTTTAGATGCTTGAATTTGTCCAAGAGAAATTAGTAGGGATTATCAACTATAGTGATAAACTGTACATCCAGTCAGGGCCAGTTACACTACTACTACAATGAATATTTATATACTGCTTTTCAACAAAAGTTCTGAAAGCCATTTACATAGAAATAAATGAAATGAAATGAAATGAAAATAGCTGCCTGTCCCCAAAGGCATCATGATCTAAAAATAAATATAAGGTAGACACCAGCAAAAGCCACTGGAGGGATGCTGTGCTTGGGCTGGATAGGGCCAATTGCTCTCCCCTTGCTCAATAAAGAGAATCACCACTTTTAAAAGGTGCCTCTTTGCTCAGTTAACAGGGAAACTAACTAAACTAGTTACTTCTAATATTAGAGGTAGTTGAAAACTAATTGAAAACGATGGTGCAAATAAAGCCAAATCAGGTATTTCTAATACTCCTGAAACAGTCAGATTCTGGTCCCTAGACAGGACAAGGTAATAGAGCTCTTAGGCCCAGGAAACATGTCCAGAAGAGTGGAGGCAGAAGAGAACCCAGATATTTGGGGGGTATAGCGGGATGGATTGCAGTGCTTTTGGGTGTGTCATGGGCACCACCAAAAAATGGAAAGCCAAATTTATTTAAAGGGTTTCAGCTACAAAAATGGGCAATGGGAATTAGCTTGATATTCTAGCAATTGGCCCCAGAGCCATTTTCTCTGGTCAGCTGGCAAGCCTATTATACAATGATAATAAGGCAAACACCTTTCCCATTTTTATAGAATTTTTAATATTGTGTAAGCTATTCCTTAATTCTTTCTGATTCTGTTCCAGGATTTTAATATCTTTCTGCATTGCCCTTGACCTTTCATTCTATTATATTTGAAAATACATTTTGGATTTATGAGATAGGTTTTCTCCATCTGGTTTTGGTTTTGTGACACTACCAAAAAGCCTGTAGATTATGCTAGCCAGTTTCACCATTACATAGCTTAAAGCAATGTAATCCTCCCCTGTCAAAAGGAAATGAAGCAGGGAAATATTATTTTTGACATTCTGAAATCAACAGTATTTTCTTCAAATATGTGATCTTACAGTGGGGCAAGTTAGCTCCCAGCTGTTTCCTTCTAACAACTAGCATTACCGATTTCATTCAAACTGATGGAGGCTATTCACACAAGGGGAAAAAACGGGCTAAGAGCCCAGCCCAGATTCCCTTCATCATGAGAACCAACGGGCGAGACCAGTGGTTCAACGGGGGCTAGACCGTCAAAGTAGTGATGTGCATGGACCAGCCTGGAGGCCATTCTACAGGCCTCCGAACCGGTCCGGACATGGGCGGTTCGGGGTTCGGGTGAACTGGGGTGGGGGTTCCTTTAAGGGTGGGGGAAGGGTGTACTTACCCCTCCCACCGCTTTCCCCCCTCCGGCGCACCTTTTTTAGTTAGCAATTGGGTTGGCAGGATACCTCCCTGCCGCCCCTTCCCCTGCTCGGCTGCAAAAGGCTTCAGGAAACCTTTTTCGCGCGCGGCCACACATGCGCATGCATGTCGTGGTGACGTGACGCGATGTGTGCACACGAAAAAGGCTTCCTGAAGCCTTTTGCAGCCAAGTGGGGGAAGGGGCGGCAGGGAGGTATCCTGCCACCTCAATTGCTAACTAAAAAAGGCGCGCCGGAGGGGGGAAAGCGGCTGGAGGGGTGAGTACACCCTCCCCCCGCCCTGAAAGGAACTCCCACCCCAGTGCCGGACTGCAGCTCTGTGGTTCCATGCACATCACTATGCCAAAGTAGCCCTCCCCTTAAACCAAGTTAGCGGAGCGGGTGCTCCACTAACCCAATTCCTTTAATTGTGAGTTGCCATGGCATGGCTCCACACTGCGGTGACTCACAAGGAGACCCCCCACTGGGAGGCTATAACAAGCCTCCCACTTGTGCGGGGTATCCTGGGACTTTCGGGGGCCAGGCAAGCCCCAATCCCTACCGCCCCTACCAGCTCCATCACGTGGATGGCCGATCCGGCTGCCCAGGGAAGGCGGAATGCTTGTGTGCTGCACAACCTCTGCAGATTCTGCACACTGCCTGTGTGGAGAGCCTCACTGTCATTCTTTTTTTTTTTTTTTAATTAACAATCTTTATTGAAAGGCATTGAGGCTATTCACACATGCATGCAAAACTGGGCAAAGGGAGCCCAGCCAGTTCTGCACATGTGTGAACTTCTAGGACTGGGTCCGATCCCAGCAGCAGTGGCAAACCTGCCTACAGAGCCTCCCTTGAAAACAAGGTTAAGTTGGGAGCGCTCCCTTACAGTTTTCCGGATTGCTTGTCAGCCATGGCTAGCAGACTTGGGTTTACAACCATTTACCCCAGTATTCCTACTGCCTCTCCCCATACCCAGCCTGCCTGCCCTGAGCCAGTCATTCCTGCCCCAAACTTGCCTTACTGCCAGAGGCGGCCAATGAGGGCAGGCGTCGGGGGAGGGGCAGCAGCAAGAGGCACCTTTAAAAATAAATCAGCCGGTGCTTGCCAGTATTAGAGCAGCACTTTCAAGCTGCTTCAAGCAGTGATGCTCTGCCAGGAATCCCGTACAAGGTGGTGGTGTTCCACCCAGCAGCCCATGGGGCGGTGGCGTGGCCCTGGCCTTTGTGGACCAAGTGCAAAGGCCAGGGCCATGCCACTGCCCCACCAGAGTGCCACTGCTTCAGGAAGCCTAGCCTGCTTTCTACCGATTGTGGGAACCAGCAGGCTCGCTAGCCCGCCGAATTCCCTCTCCCCTTAATGAGGTTAATGGAGCAAGACTCTGTTAACCTCATTTTATTCCTCTTGTGCCACCACAACGCGCGGTGACACATGAGTAGATGCCTCCCGGGCTCGGGGGTCCCCCCAGAATGCCCCACACACTCATGTGGGACATCCTGGGATGTCCGGGGACTGGGCAGCCCCTGATCCCTGCAGCCACCACCATCTCCGTGACGGAGCTAGTAGTCATGTGGGTAGCTGATCCGGCCACCCAGGGCTCCAGGCATGATCATCTATAACTAAGCCCGCTCTTCATGCAGACCTTATCAAGGCACTTCACAGGAATTGTGTGAAGCACCTCACCATGTGGTCTAGCCTAGCTGTATGCCTCAGTACCACTAGGCATATCTCCTTTTTAAAAATTTTGTTTGTTTATTGTTCAGTTTTTATACCGCCTTTCATAAGGCATGCCAAAGCAGTTTACAAAAGTTAAAATACAATAAAACTCCATAAAAATCACATTTAAAACCTTAAAACCAATTAAACAGTAAAAACCATAAAACAGCCACCATAAAAAAGACAAACAGCAGGCACAAAGAGCGGACATTCACTGGGAGAGCATTCCAGAGCCTGCAGGCAGCAACAGAGAAGACCCTGTCAGCATGCACACAATTTAGCCCCTCTCAGTGTCAGCACATGGAGCAGAGGCTCCTCTGAGGACCTTGTTAAGTGGACAGAAACCCATGGGAGCAGATAGCCCTTCAGATGTCCAGGCCCAATCCCTCCTCTTCCCTCTTCCCCTTCCCTCTTGGCTCTCCCCCCATTCTCGGTCCCCTCCCTCATTCTCGGCCCTTCCCCTCCTCCTCCCTCTTCCTCCCCCTCCTTTGCACAGGCACAGAGAGGACTGAAATGGGCTGAGTACAGCCCAGCCAGTCATTTGGGTGGCAGGTTGGCCCAAAGAAGGAGTTTTTGCCGTCCTCTCCCACACCTGCTGGGCCATCCTCCTCACGAGTAGGCCAGTTTGAGGTGACGTGTGCTCTCCCGCCGGCTCGCAATAGAGGTTGCATGTTGGAGGTGGTGTGCGATTCCATTGGCCCTCTCTCTCCCCAGGCTGCTGCTTACTTTCCCCTCTGCCCATCGGCCTGTCCGCCATTTTCTCTCTCTGGCCGTCCACCTGGCTAGCTGCTGCCACTGCTTTCCGCTTCCTCTCACCCTACCCATCTGCCCACCCATTCACCTTTTTTTCCATTTGCCTGCCACTTTCTCTCCCCCTCATCCGCCGCTTTCTCTCTCTCTCCACTGCTTTCTCTCCCTCCTGCTGCCGTTTTCTCCCCGCGCCATTCTCTCTCCCCCTCTGCCCGCCCACATGTCCATTCGCCTGCCTGCCCATTCATCTTTTCTTCCCCACTGCCGTTGTCACTTTCCTCTCCCCTGCCATGCACGGGATTAGCCACAGGTACGCCTTGGAGAATAATATAGAGAGATAGATAACCAGCACTCTGAATTTGATCTGGAAACAAATTGGCAGCCAGTGCAGCTATTTCGAAATAGTTGTAATATGCTCAGAGCAAGCCATTCCAGAGATAACCCTGGCAGCTGCATTCTGCACCAATTGAAGTTTCTGAATATTCTTCAAGGGCAGTCCATCGTAATGTTCATTGCAGTAATACAACGGGACATGACTAAGGCATGGGTAACCATGGCCAGATGTGCTTTCTTGAGAAATGGACACATCTGGCGCACTAGCCAAAGCTGTGCAAAGGCACCCCTGGCCACTGCCTCCACCTGAACATCCAGAAGCAGAGCCACGTCCAGCAATACCCCAAGCTGCGTACTTGCTCCCTCAAGGGGAGTACAACCTCATCTAGAGCTGGTTGAATCACCCTAATTGACTTTTCTACTGGCCAGCAGCACCTCCGCCTTGTCTGGATTTAACCTCATTTTTAAATGGCATGTTGGAATAAGAGTATTTTTGGAGTCAGTGGCTGATACCCAGGAGCAATGAACTGCTTGCAGAAGGACTTTATGCTACTTCAATACGATTGCGCTAGCTAGTAGCACTAATTTTATTATTTATTTATTTATTTGATTTGATTTGATTTGATTTGTATACCGCCCTTCCAAAATGGCTCAGGGCGGCTCACTAAGCATGGAGCTTGCATTCCAAGATAGAGTCATGTGACTGCAGGTATGTTTGCAGTTGAAGAACTGCAGCATGGCTTATTAATTTCAATGGGAAATTTTCCGCAAGAGCGCTATAGTGCAAGAACGCTTTTGTGCAATTACCGTTTTTAGCACAACTAAGTTACGTTTGTGCTACTGCATATTTGCTCATTCCACAAATAGTTTGTTGCTCTGGATGCCAACCAGTTTTTCCAAAAGCAAATTAGTTTGCAAAGGTGACCTTCACAGTCAGTGCAATTTCAGTCCATATAAAGATTTAATAATGGTTTAGAAATTCAGCAGCTCTTCAATAAAGCACAGCAGTGCTACCAAAGACACATTAGTTCTTCAAATACGTTCTTTTTTAAAAAATAAGTTATCCTATACCAGCGCTACGTATTATGCAATCTTTCTTCACATTTGTCATGCTTTGTAAACATTCTTTCCTTGCATGGCTGGTTTTATGATTAAGCAGTCTTGAGGTTAAGCACTTGCTTTATAATATACTGTGCAATAACACACTGACATAGTTCTCAAGTTAGAGTGAGGACTTTAATTCACTTTTGCTTCTCCTGTTGATCAGAGTGTTTAGCCAAGGTATCTGTAAAAAAAAAAAAAAAACTATCTTCACAGATAGCACTAATACTAATTGTTAACATAAAATAAGTTCAGAATTTTTTAATGTCACAGTTTTGTTAATGTAAAAATGCAATTTAGAGCAATAACCTTTTTGGAAAAAATATTGCTTCTTAATTATTCTCTGCACTATCTTCAGAATGATGTCACTTTTCTAAAATGACAAGCATACCTTGTTAACAGCATGCATCTTTCAATATATAGCAAAGTTAATGTAAAACCCTGCCATAGATAAATCTCGGAGGGCAGCCAGCTGACAGCTGGGATAGGTCAATATATCCTTAAGCTGATTTTCAAAGCTGTCTGCTAAAACCATTTAGAAAAATGGAAGCTTTGCCTTTGAAAAACACTTTGTCAACAAGATAATTTCTTGAAGCTTAGTTATATTCTTAAAGTTCCGATACGAGACTTGCCAAGTTGCTGACATGATACTTAGAGCAGTACTTACAGATTAATTAAATTTATGAAAAGTTTAATTTTTAATCTCCAAATATACAATTACTTTATCATATGTAATATTCTTATTCCTTTTTGAACGTATTACAATGACACATAATACTGTACTGTACTCTTGAATTGTTTCTTAAAGCTTTGTTTGTTTAGGTTAGGTCACTGGGTCATATGTTAACAAATAAGCCACTTTAGATTCATTAGTAAAAGTGGGTTAACATAAATTAATGTTGAACATAAATCAACATAAATTATTTTTGTTTTGCCTGGACTTCCAGGGTTTTAAATGATAGACTGTTCTAAATTTTTTAATTTGTTGCCCTGATTTCCAGGGTTTTTTGCTGTTTAATTGGTTTTATTGTGTTTTAATAGTTTGATTGTAATTGTTAACTTCTTTTTATTGTTTTTATTGTCCTGTAAACTGCTCTGAGCCGTTTTGGAAGGGCGGTATATAAACCTGACAGATAAATAAATAAATAATGAACATGACAAAAGCTTGCAAAGCTTGTGAATTTTATTTTATTTTATTTTATTTTTTATTGTTAAATTTATATACCGCCTTTCATTAAAGCAATCCCAAGGTGGTTTACAGCACACACACACACACAAAATTTAAACACAAGATGTTAAAAAAGACACAATTAAATGTCCCTTAACCTCATTGCATTGTATTACTGGGCCTCCATTCCTGAACTGCTTTCTACTATTGTTGCGGCTGATTGTTTCTCCAGCTTCCTGACCTGCACAACCCCTGATGTTACTTTTTCCTTCTCAATCCTGGACACTGTTGTTCCCTGGATGCGCACTGCAGCATGGCTCAGATCCCACCACCACCTTTTTTCTTGTCCACCCCAGGAGAACCTGCTCTTCCCTGGAAACAATGGAGGTCCTATTTCTGCAATTGGGGGTGTGCACAGAACTGGTTTATCTGGTTTGGTTTGAATACAAACCAGATTTGAACCCGCCCAGTCCGGTTCCAGTTCTGGCTGAACCAGGTCCAGTCCAGCAGTCGAACTGGGCCAAACCAGTTCGGGGGATATACTTGTAAAGGGTAATCCAATAAGGATTCCCCTTTACAAGTACAGGAGGTGGGTAAACCCACACTTGGGTGATGTACTCGGAACACACAATATCTCAGAGTGTCATACATTCCAAAACAGACTTGGTGAAAGCTATTCAGGGAGCACCAGAGCCACACAAAAACAATGCACACTTTGTTCATTTTTAGGACTCTGTATTACTCTTAATTTGTTAGACAATTTGCCTCCAAAGTTGGTCCACTGCATTTTTTTTTTAAATGAATGTGGCATTTAACTGGGATGTATCCTGTATGGCTAGTTTTCAGACTGTCAAATTAGCCATTGCTGAAAGCCCTGGTCTCACTTTTGACACCAACATTATTGTGACCCGACCCCCCACCCAAGGGTTACATATTCCATTGCTTCCAGAGTGCTTACTGCTTCAGAAAAGATGTATTCTGTCATTGAAAAAGAAGTTCTAGCATGTTTCTGGGCAGTGAGGCACTTCAGGACTTACTTGTGGGGCAGAAAATTCATTTTACAGTCAGACCATTAACCCCTATCTTCTTTATTTACTACTCGGTGATCAAGTTGAGCAATATCAAGGATGGTCAAATGGATAATAGATTTTGATTTCCAGGTGGAATATCTTCTAGGTTTTCAGAATACAGCTGTGGATTGTTTATCTCGACTTCAAATTCCAGGCCAAGAGGAGATCCCAGAAAATGAGGATTAAGGAGTAGTGATTGCACAAATAGCTTTATCCAGTCATAGAGTGATCATGTCTTCTGAATGTAAAGTGGCCCTCAGTGTTGATCAAGTACCTACTGGACGTAAACCTTACACAACTAATGGATAGCCGCGCAATAACAAGGTACCTGAAGGTACCGCGCAATAACAAGGTATCTTCAACCATACATGCAAGAAACAAGGGAGCTCTTGTCAAAAGTCTCTTCTCAATGAGCTGGTGCTGAGGACTGATTCTTTGTTGGTGCCAACCTCCTTATAAGCAAAAGTGATCAAATTGCCCATGAAGTGCACCTGGACATTAGATTGACTAAAAGGCAAATCAGAGGACATTTTGGGTGGCCAGGTATGGACAAACACATTGAAAATGTAATCAGGCACTGTGCGGTTTGTCTGACAAATTGCAGAAGACTTTCGCGACCCCCTTGACCTCAGTTGTATACCAATGGTCCCTGGGAAGAACTTGCTCTGGATATAATGGGGCCTGCATTATACATATTTGTTATGGTGATGGTGGATTACTATTCCCGGTGGCCAGAAGTTTCATTTGCTGACAACATTACTACAAACAAGGTGATCCAGTTCATGGCTGCAGTTTTTGTGAGAGAAGGTCTTCCTAAAGAACTAATGACTGACAATGGGACACAGCTTACCTCATGTGAAATTGAGGAATACTTGCATAGCCATGGGGGAAAAACACAAGACTTTTTCCTTGTTCTGTCCTTAAGGGAATGGCTCAGTGGAAAGAATGAACAGATAAGTGAACGAAAGTTTACAACTGGCTACTATTTAACAACAACCCTGGAAAGAGGCAATCCGTGAAACTATTTGCTTATCCAACCACTCATTCTACAACAGGAAAATCACCTCTTGATCTGCTGAGAGAACACAAAGCTACCATCAAACTTACCCAATAGCAACAACTGATAGAACTTTTAATGTCATCTCATCTCACTCTGAGGATGCAGAGATTCATGATCGGGTAAGGGAGTAGTGACAAAAATACAAATTGTATGTGGATCAGAAATGGGGTGCAAAACAGCAAACTTTTCAGATAGGGGACTTTGAGTACAGCTGCCTTATAAAGTGAGAAAGAGATGTTCCCAGTATTCTGGACCAAAACAAATAATTGAACTCCGAGGAGATTCTGTCATGTTGGATGATGGAAATAAATGGAACAGTTTGATATTTTCAGACATGCATACTATGAGACAAGAGGGAAGGGAATCTGATCTCAAGAAATGATTTGGAAAGGAATTCGATCTTGCCTCCTGTCTTGACTTCACAGATGAGGCTGATGAAAGTGATGGACAATCCTCTTTACCAGAAAAAAATATCACTAACAGCACCTGTGCCAGAAAATCCAAGAATTAGGAGAAGTGTTGTCACAAGATTTTGTCACTGAATTTTAAACTAATTCAATTCCGGTTGTTATAAAGGGGAGGGATGTGTTGTATTCTGTCTAGTAATCTTTCATGTTGTGTTGTTGAGAAGTTTGTCCGAGTGGGATCCTGTAGAGAGTGGTGGAGGGTGAAGTCAAGAAGGAAAGGGGAGGGAAAGGGAAAGGAGAAAATGTTTCTGAATAAACCTTTAGTTAAATCCACATAAGGTTTCTTTGCGCCTATGAGGGAAGCAGCTATAAAACACATAAGAACTCTGGTGGAAAGGCCGACAGTCCTCCACAGCTTTACACAGGGGTTGTGAAGTAGTGCACACACTGCTGGAGGGGTTTGGGGGAATGTGACTGCAGCTGGTCAAATGGAGAAAGCAGCAGGCCACTTTTAAGAAAATCTTAAAAACAGGTTGCCTGTTCCTCCAGGTCAATGGCTGCAGTATGAACTTTCAAAGTACCTTTAGCTGTGCTCACACTTCCATTCTTCCCATATACTGGGACAAAGTGCACATTTTTTTAGACATAGAGGCTATTCCCACAAGCAGCCAAAACCGGGACAAGGGAGCCAAGCCCTGTTTTGGCTTTATGTGTGCCACCACGGGAGCCGCACTGCTCCTGGTGGCCAGCCCTCTAAAATGCCCCCCCTAAATGAGGTTAGGAGAGCGAGCACTTTGCTAACCCTGTTTTTGTTATCATGAGTTGCCACAGCATGGCTCCAGCTGTGGCGAATCATAAGGAGACGCCATACCAGGAGGCTACAACAAGCCTCCCAGTGCCGGGGTGGCTCCCCAGAATGCCCTGCGCACTTACACAGGGCATTCTGGGACTTCCAAGGGCCAAGAGGCCCCCGATCCCTGCTACGCCAACCAGCTCGTTAAGGAGCCAGTAATGGTGTAGGCAGCCAGTCCGACTGCCCAGGGTGAGCTCCCTGTTCATAGAGTAGACCTGATAACCCTTTTGCTGATATGAATCCAATGTGATTTCCTGCCTAGAACCCAGTAGCTGCCACCTCCATTCATCTCCTCATGGGACCAGTCAGTGGATTTGAAGGAAATATCCATGAGCAGCAACTGGCACACATCTAGAATCCTCCTCCCAGATCATAGGAACACAGGAAGCTGCTTTTATACCATTTTTATAGAGTGAGACCCTTAGTCCATCTAGCTCAGTATTATCTACACAGACTGGCAGTGGCTTCTCCAAGGTTACAGGTAGGAGTCTCTCTCAGCCCTATCTTGGAGGTGTCAGGGAGGGAACTTGGAACCTAGATGCTCTTCCCAGAGCAGCCCATCTTACAGTGCTCACACATGTAGTCTCCCATTTAAATGCAAACCAGGGTGGACCCTTTTTAGAAAATGTGACACTGCATGCTTGCTACCACAAGACCATCTCTTGTGCTTGATTTCTAAGGCTTTCCTGCTTGCCCAGCTCCCACATAACAGTGTTTCCAATGTATATTTTATGTATATGTTGCAGATTGGCTCTGCCTCCAAAGATCTCAGAGCACCTTACATCTGGTTTACATCTCATCAAGGCAGTGATTAGTTTCATGTGTCTTCAGACCATTCTCCATCTATGCCTCTGGGCATTTGTCCTCAGTATAGGGAATATAGTACCAGAGAACCTTGTCATTCACTGAACTGCTATTCACGGATCTGTGTTTCAGTGGGGTGTCTCATTGACAACCTTTTTTAGTATCTGTGGATACGAAGGGGTTAAAACCCATGTATCTGCAGTTCCTAGAGGGCCGGAAGTTACTCAGGAGGTCACTTCCAGCTGCCATTTTGTTTCACAGAGTCCAGGAGGAGGCAGGAAGAGCAATTTTGTTTTGACACTTAAATTTTTCCCCTCCACCTAGAACCTAACCCCCCATTTCCCCATAACCCTAATGCCTCGTTACTCATGGAGGCAGGCCTCACGATCAAAGAGACCTGCCTGGAGAGGGTGAGCGGGGAGAGCGGGCTTAGCCTGCTCTCCCCACAGACGACCACCTGGTCTGATCAGGGTGGCTACAGCGGCTGCCCACATGACTGCCGGCTCCATCATGGAGCCGGCCGGGGCTGGGGAATTTGGGGGCCGCGCAGCCCCTGGAAGCTCCAGTATGCCCTGAGCGAGTGCTTGGGGCATACTGGAGAGACCCCCGAGCCGGGAGGCTGCTTTTAAGCCTCCCAGCCAGGGGTCTCCTCATGAGTAGCCGCACTGCGGAGCCGCACCACGGCTTCGCACGATAAAAAAAAACAACGGGTTCGCTCGCTCCACAAACCCAGTTTAAGGGGCGGGTTACTTGAGCGCATTACCCGCTCAGGAACCACTGGGCTTGGAGCCGAGCCTGGTGGTTCACATGATGGGACGAAATCGGGCTAGCAGAGGCTAGCCCGATTTCGTCCCATCGTGTGAATAGCCTCACGGTTCCATTACTCATGGCAGTAGACAAAGAACAGAACCCCCATGAGTAACAAGGTTCTCCTGTACATTAGATTCAGCAGTTGCCCAGACTTTTAGCCTTGTGTTTTGTTATTTTCCACATATCTATAGCACGTGTTATTGTCCAAAAAAAATGGTTAATCTAATGATTTCTAGAGATAGATACTAATGGCTTATGCCTGAATTCATTGTATTGATTTCCATATCTAATTTTGTTATTGCCAATGATGGAGATTGAATTTCTAGGCCAGCTGTTGTATTCTAACGCTCCTTTCAGATGTGCTTGCTGACATAAATCTAGCCTCCACCCCCAAACTTCTTAACATAAATTCTCTTGCACATTCTAAAAGATCCATTCTGTTATATGCCAGAATTTCTCAAACTGTGAACATGAATGTTTGTTTTTCTCAAAAGTCCTTCCTAAATTTTTTTTGTGTTTTCCTTTTTATGTATTTATTTTGCACTTACTAGCAGTCTTCACACAGCAATCTCAATACAGTGAGGCTGTTCTTATGCGCAGCCTAACCCAAGCTAGGGATGCCCAGCTTGGGTTAGGCTGCATGTAAGAACCACCAGGATCGGGCCCAATCCTGGCAGGCCAGCGCTGTCTAGCCCAGCTTTTTAGCCTGGCTGCTAGCCTAGGTTAAGGGAGCGAGCATTCCTTTAGCCCAGGCTAATTGTTCATGTGCAAACTAGGATGCTTCCAGCCAGGGGCGTAGCTAGGGGAGAAGGGGCCCATGTTCATCCCTCTCTCTGTCGGCCCCCCCGAGTGAGGGAGATAATGAAGAAAATAGGGAGGGATAGAGCTGGAGGGCCCTCAGGAGCTGGGCGCCCATGTTCTTTGAACCCTTTAGCTCAGTCATAGCTATGCCCCTGCTTCCAGCCTAGCCACACACAGAGACGGGGCCTAGAGTGTCCATCTCTCTGTGGTGCATTGTGGGATCTCTGGAGACTGGGACAACAAGTCCCGGCCTCTGATTACTCACAGTGTGGGGAGCAGTGTGGTGATTCATCCATGCTGCTCCTGGCAGCGCTGGTTGTGTGGGCTGTGAGCGATAATCTGGGGGAAGGTACGTTGAACCCTGCCTTCCCCACCCTTCTGATCGGCCATGCATGTGCTTCCATGTGCATAGCCCCAGAGAGTATTTTTCATTGCACTTTGTTATGCTTTTTTTTAAAAAAAAAGTTAATGGTACATTATAGCCTTTTAGTGGGGAAAGAAACAAATCATTTTTGTCTTAGTTTCACTCTCACAAGGGCTCTTATGAATCTCCAGGGCTTCTAGCAGCTGATTGAGCTTTTATTTCTTTTCTTAGGAAGTGCATGAAAGGTTTTAAGTCCTGACACAAACAGGAAAACACAGTGCTAGCATTTGTCCTGAAGGCATCCAATCTTTAAATAGTTACTGTGCTGTGCAGTGAGATTCTGTTTCTCTCAAGAACCAGCAATTCTCTTGTTCTTTATTCTTCTGGACCTTGCAAGACTAGAAGCATAAAGCTTTATTCCACCTCAAGGCATGCAGAAAACTTTCAGGATAGATATGTTTGGTTAGGAAGTGATCTATGCCATGGGATCATGGCAGAATTGGTTCCTCTCACACTTCTTTTTAGGATCCCTTCACTGAAACTGCAGCCCAGTAAAGGTAAGTTCTGCAGATTTGTGTCCAGTTGTTCTTTTCCTCTTGCTTTTATTGAGAGAGGGGGAGAGTAGAAATCACTAAAAGATAGCATTAGTTAATTTCTGACAGACAGGGAAGGAAGCAGAATAACCCATTGTAGAGTGGAGGAAAGAATATACTGAGACTGAAAATGACTATAGAACAGAATAAACTCAAGTAATTGTAAATCAGTGCCAGACAGTTTGTGGCTAGTAGACAACTTTGTGGGCAAGATACTGCATATTTCCAACATTTTGGTTTTCTCAGGTTTTACAGTGCTGTTGCTTGTAGATTAGTGTTGTAGTTTGTATATTTAAGCAACAACAACAAAAGTACGTTTTTTAAACAGACCAGATGAAAAACCACTATGCCATTAAACCAAGTTCCCTCCCTGGCATCTCCAGGATAGGGATGAGAGAGACTCCTGCCTGAAACCTTGGAAAAGCTGCTGCCAGTCTGTGTAGACAATACAGAGCTAGATGGACCAAAGGTCTGACTCAGTATAAGGCAGCTTTCTATGTTCCTATGGCAAGCTGAAATCTGTACAGGAAACAATTTATTTCCTGAAGTTCAATATAGAATTACTCTCAAGGGTGCTATATATGGGTGTGGGGGAGAGAACACATTTTCACTTGAGTTCCTCGTTATCTTCACAAAGGTTCATTTCAAAATTAAAATAATGTTCTTTATTTATTTTTGCAGTGTCCATCATTATAATATAGTAGCATATGTGTCCTTCATACCAAAAAAAGCAATTAGAGAGCATACTATCTTAGTCTACATGACCCCTTACAAATATTCTAGCCAAGTAAATGCATAGATCACAGCTGTGCTGATCAGACACAAGTTTTAAAAGGTAAATCTTTTAACATGCTAATAAACTGAGTTGATGAAAAGAAACACCAAGTATGTGGTACCCAGGAGATTAAAGCTGCATTATCCATTATCAAAAATTGACAAATGGAGTTGAAAGATTTCAGTTGCTTTTGTTTAAATCTAGGTGAATGAACCTACCATAATGATAGCCTTGACTATCATGCCTTGATAGGAAGTGATCTGTGAAAGCACAGCCAAGCTACACTATAGTAAAAGCCAGGCTAAACAATTTGGAAGACTCATGGGGAAGATACATTACAACCAATTTATTGTTCTTACATTCCTAGAGTGTTTATAGGCAGAGAGAAGTGACACAATCTTTGAAATATGGAAGAACATCCTGGGAATGTAGGCCCATAGGTGACTAGTGGGTAGGGGTCAGTGGTGTGGCAGTTTGGTCCTAATTCAGACCCAACCATCGCATGCAGTATGTGCACACTCCTACTCATGGGAGTTATAAAGGCAGAAGGGGAAATGTTGTCATGAGAACAAGATCTTAGGTTTTTAGAGCATTGATACATAATCTGTTAAAGAATGTATGGTGGATACCTGCTGCCCCCAGGAAATATTTTGGCTGTGATTGGCAGAGGCAGTCTTCTAAACTGGGCAATGGATGCAGTCTCAGCAACATTGGCTCTTCTCATTCACTTGCTCCCATGGAAGCCTGTTAAAGGGCTCTCTCACTGTTTCCTTCCAAGTAGGAATGGCAAGAGAAACTTTAGCAGACTTCTCCCCTTCTGCAGCTTTACTCCCATTTTCCCGTGTCTTGGCAAAAGGGCCAGCAGGTGATGTACTTAAGAGGAAAACTCTGAGAGTCTCTGTTGCTGTTTATTTCATTTCCTTCTTTGCTTTTTGAATTATTTAAGCCTCTCCTGAGTTCCAGGTTTCTTAAGTTTGCGGTAGAAGTAACTGTATCTTGCACATTATAAATAATTAGTGTAGTAATGTGTGAGTTGCTGGCATATGCCATCCACAGCTGCATTCCTTATTAAGTCATTTTCTGAACTAGCCTGCTTTCTTTTGTATTTTTTTCTGCTTGTAGATTGCATCATAAAGGTTAAAGCGCAGTCACAATTAGGAATGGTTAAGTTTATTACTACCTTCCTTATACACAATACTTGACGCAAATGACAGGTACAACACCACCTATTTACAGAAGAGTAATATGGTCCACCTTCTCATGTGACCATTTCACTCACATATGCATACATAAAAACCTTTATTCTATTCCAGCTATTACTCACTACTCAAAGAGGCTGTTCTCCTGCACAGTCAAGACTGGGCTAAGACTGTGCGTGAGAACCGCCAGCAGTTGCATGGCTGCTGGCTGCATCTCAGCGACAAACCCGCCAAAGAGGCCTGCCTGCTAGCTGAAGTTCAGGGCACAAGTGTGCCTTTAACCCAGGCTCAATGCGCTTGTGTTGGTGCCGACCCCGGGGCAATCTCCTGGAAAGCACTGGGGGGAATCCCCAAAGTGCGCCGTGCACTTGCGCAGTGCATTATAGGATTTCCAGTGGCCCAGGACAACACGACCAAGCCCTTAACCCTCCGTGCTGCCAGGGGCAGCCAGTGTCTGTCTGGACACCTGATACACGCACCCAGCACAGACCAAACAATTGTCTGCCTGGGAGATAAATTTCAGCAGCTTTCCTCCCTGCATGCCCAGTAGCCCTTTCTCGCTGATCGTGAGAAAGGATCCAGTGTTGATCTAGGATCTACTGCTATTTAAGCAGTGTTGTCCAGTCTTATTGAGGGCACCTTTTCAGTCAATCAAGAGCTTATTAATCACATAATCTAATCAACTAAATCTTGCAGTCCTAGTTGTTATATTGTGGTTTGATATTCTGGAATAGTCTACTTTTCAGGCTATGCTAATGTGCACAGATATTTCATATATCCTTTAGTAAATAATGAAGTATACTACTTTTTAACAAAGATTAAATGAAGAACTAGTACTATAATTATGCACCTGGTACCTGGACAGATGATCGGAGCACCATTTACATAATTTTTGTACTGGTTTTTATTTTAATAATAATAATAATAATAATAATAATAATAATAATAATAATTATTATTATTATTATTATTATTATTATTATTTTATTTCTATACCACCCTTCCAAAAATGGCTCAGGGTGGTTTACAAAGAGAGATAACAAACAAATAAGATGGCTCCCTGTCCCCAAAGGGCTCACATTCTAAAAAGAAACATAAGACACACACCAGCAACAGTCACTGGAAGTACTATGCTGGGGGTGGATAGGGCCAGTTACTCTCCCCCTGCTAAATAAAGAGAATCACCACGTTAAGAGGTGCCTCTTTGCCCAGTTAGCAGGGGCTTTGCTAAGTCTTTGCTTTAGTCTTTGCTAAGAAGGAATGTTTACAAGGTACAGTAGTTGATACCAAGGCTTGAGTTAATGTAACAGAATGAAACAACACAGCAGAAGAAAAACAATAGTTTTCAAGCCTTTCTCTTCATCCTTGTGTGAAAATGAAGTAGTGAAGTCTCAGCACGGGGGCCTTAATATCAGAAATCGTTTGTTGTTTCATGTATATTTTCTCATGCACTTTGAGACTGTGAGCATCTAAATTGAAATGTGCCCTCATATGAACAAAAGGAGGGGAAAAGTAAGGGCAATTCAAGGTTCATCACCTCTTAGTGACTTTGGCCTGGTTGCAATCTTGAGTTAGCTTTCCACCAAAACATTAGGCTTAATAAAGCTGCTAATAGGGCATTATTAAAGTGATAACAAAGGGATACTCCAAAAAGCTAAGACTAAATGAAACTGCTATACTGAGTCAGACCATTGGTCCATCTAGCCCAATGTTACCTTCTCAGGCTGGCATTGCCTCTCCAGGGGTCCCCTGTGGGGGACTTTTCTCCTGGCACCCTTTAACTGGAGATATCAAGGATTGAACCAGAGACCTGGTGCTTGTAAAGCACATGCCCTGAGCTATGACTTTCCTTCAGCTATGAGGATACTTAATGGAAGAGGCATTGTGAATTTACTCTAATAAGAATAGCTTAAGAAATATTATGGTCAGAAGAGAATGAAGTTTGCCTCCAGTCCTTTTTATTTTCCTGCTGTTTAGGCTAATAGGAATGTGCACGGACCAGTTCGGAGGCCATTCTAAAGGCCTCCAGACCGGTCCGGTCACGGGGTGGTTTTGGTTCAGGAGGGTAGGGTGGGGGGTTCCAACAAGGGGGGGGGCTTTACTTACCCCTCCCGCGCTTTCCACACGCTGCAGCTGTAATTATTCTAATAATCGCTCCTCCGATGGCTCCTCCAGTTAAAAAAATGGCTGCCCCCTTGTAGCCCCGGCCCCCTGCTGCCGCCGCCCCCTTGAAACCCCCTCCCACCCCCTTAAAGCCCCCTCCCGCCCCCTTAAATCTCGCCCCGGGCCCCGATCGATAACTTCAGAGTCTGACAACTTATCAGAAGCCTTCCTAAAGTCATTTGCAGCCTGAGCCCGGCAGGGAAGGGAGCAGGAGGACATCCCCCCGCCGCCCATTTCCCTGCCGGTCTGCAGAAGTACTTTTACTTTTGCAAGCCCCCCCCCGCCCTTGATGGAACCCCCCACCCCAGTGCCGGACCGCAGCTCTGCGGTTCCGTGCACACCCCATAGGCTAATAAGGTAAGGTCACTACAGTCTGCATTTACTTTGCATTTTGGAGTCACTATGCAAGCCATTGCATGGCAGTGCAATGTGCCTGCATATCTGCCCTTACACTTTGACAAAACCACGATGCTCAGAGGATACTGTCTTACAAATTACCACTGATTTAATTTTAAGTAATAGGTAGAGCATGAATTTTACTTCCAGGTTCATGGCAAACATCTTAATTGAACTGAATGAATATGAGCGAAGGTTGCAGAGGGATGTTTATGCAATCTTGAGTTAGCTTTCCACCAAAACATTAGGCTTATTAAAGCTGCTAATAGGGCAATATTAAGGTGACAACAGAGGGACAAGATTGTGGAATGCGCTCCCTGCTGAGATACGATCCTCCCCATCTCTGGCAATTTTCAAAAAACAACTGAAAACCTATCTTTTCGCCCAAACTTTCTCAGCTTCCTAAAAAAAGGGGGGGGGGTAATCTCTGGTTTATTTTTAAATTGTTACATTGTTTTTAAGTTTTTTGTATATATTTTAAACTGGTTTTATGCTATTGTTAACCACCCAGAGACAAAAGTTTGGGGCAGTGTACAAATTTGATAAACAAAAATAATAATAAAATATGGACTGACTCAGGAGGTCTGATTAAAGACGTAGCCCGTCTTTCTGCCAACTGCTTCTGTGCCAACGTTCATTATTTATCAGAGCTTCCCATCTGTGTAAAAGGATAGATGATTGACTCTAGTGTTACAGTAAATCTTGCACATCATCTTTAAATTACATTTCCCCCCTCAGTCTTTATCCAAACTAATTGCTGTGCTTCATACTTAGTGCCTGCACATAATGAGCCACTGCTATTCAAATAAAAAGCATGTCTCTTCTTCTCGGATCAGGATTAAATATGGCTTTTTAAGTACAATGTGGTTTGTTGCTACCAGTTATACAGACTCTCACTGTGGATCACTTAACTGAATGGAAAGCACGGACTTTCCATGAAATTGAATGGAAAGCATGTCACACTCGCGCACTGGCCACTTCTGGTCCAACAATGAATGGGGTGGCAAGGAGATACACTGCTGCCCCACACCACCAGTTTTGGAGACAGCGCTGGCAGGGAAAACATGGCAGGGGGGATGAGAACCCTCCCTGCGCTTTAAAGGTAACCCACCCCAGACACCCGGCTACCAAACCAGCTGAGTGCCAGTTCGTGCACATCTCTAGTACCATCATCAATGTGTGTAATCAACTTCAAAATATTGCGCTAGTTTTCTGCAGTTATACTATAAAAATGTAATTTCTTGGCAGTGAGCATGATTAATCCCAGTTTTATCCCTCTAGTTAATACATAATGGCCAACATCCCAACTTAGGCTGTGTGCTGGCAACCAAAGGAAGCACATGTGCAGCATGCTTTCCTGCTTGTGTGCAGGGGTGATTTTTGTTGATCTCCCCTTCCTCCAGAAGCACTCTGTGCAACCCGAAAATATGTCTGTGAGAGCACTTCCAGGGGAAGGGGAGAGACTGGCAAAAATCACCTTCTCCAGCATGCCCTCTCCGCTGAAGTGGAAACATGGCCACTGCACACATGCTTCCATTGGCTCTATTCATGCACTATTAGGATGTCATCCAATGACCTTTGTAGATAGGTTTCCTATGCAGACAAGCTGTTTTTCCAGGAACATTCTTGCAAACATTTTTGCAAATGTTTCTAGGGCTGAAATCAAGGAAACACTAAGATGCCTTGGAGCCCATTCAATGCCTTGCCTATCCTATACCATAAAATGGTTAGGTGTGCGGCCGTGCTGCCCGTGTCTTTTTGGGCCGTTCTGGGCATGCGCGGAGCGCATGCCCAGATCGGCCCAAAAAGATACGGCCGCCCAGACACGGGTGGCCATGTTGGAGCAGGAGAAGCGGAGGAGTGCTGGCGAGGCGGTGGTGGCCGCGGTGGGGCGAATGGCCCCGATGGCGGCGGCCGCTGCCACGGTGAGAGAGCCGGGAGAAGGAGAAGCGGCGGGCCGAGGAGAAGCGGCCGCCGCCAACGCCAGAGGAGAGTGCGGGCCGAGGTGGCGGAGGCTGCAGCGGGGCGACTGGCCCCGATGGCGGCGGTCACCGCAGCGGCAACAGTGTGGGTGAGGCGGCGGCAGGCAACATCTATACCCATGGTGAGCTGCGGCAGCCTCCCCTTCTCCACTCTCCCCGTCGCGACTTGGGCTCCAAGAGCAGCACACACCCCCCCAGAGCCCGTTATTAAAACGGGCTTACAAATACTAGTATGGTAAATACTTGGCAAACAGCAACTGGGTTGTAGAGTTTGCTTTAGATTGGGTGGAGTTCACATCCCTAGTTGTGCAATTCTGTCCCATTTTTCGATATGTTTCCCACATAGTTTATTGAATACATCTGGCTTGATTTTGGACCCAGACTACTTGCTGAACTGGTTTAAAATGTATGTTCTCTGATTAAATTCATAGCAGTTGTAAGGATAAGCCGTACATTTTGAATTTGTAGATTCATGTCTGAAGAAGATAGCAGGTTGTCTGAATTGGAACTATTTTAGCAAAAGGACCTTTTTCATGTTCACTTCGTTATTGAATATGTCTGCATATTGTTCCTGCTATGTAGAAAGGAAAACATGCTAAGCTGAATAGCACTGCTTATTTCACCGCCACACCTCCAACGACCTTTGTCATCACAGTGTGGAAATAGGAGCACTTTGCAGTGGCACTACAACAGAAACATGATTTTTGAAGTAAGGTGTTTTGCTATAAGAACATAAAAAAAAAGCCTTGTTGGAGCAGGCCAAAGCCCATCCAGTTCAGCATTCTGCTTCACACAACAGCCAATCAGGTGAACTCAGGAAGCCTCGCAAGTGCTGGAACTGAGGAAGTCTCACAGGAGTTGCACACATTCAGCTTTCTGCATGATGGAAGCATAACACAGATGCAAAACAGGCAAAAACAAATGTGCAAATCTGCCCTAAGCTCTGATCCTAAGAATATTAATATGTTTATTAAAATCAGTAGGACATATCTGCATAAATTTGTTAGGGGTCAGGGTGTGATCTCAGGTACACTCCTTTTGAGATAAGTCCTATCACTGGGGTTGGAGCAGGCCAGGCATCAGTGGCCTTTATGGTCTGGCATCTGCCAGGACAACTGCCAGCCAGAATCCGCTGCTGTTGCTGCTACTGCTGCTCTTGCCACCCAACCCCCACCCTGGCTCAATTGCTCTCGCTCGCTCGCTCGCTCTCCTTCACCATGGGATGGTGGCAGATGCTGGATAATGGTGGTGACAGCAAAGAGCAGGAGTGGCAACAGCCCAAATGAACAGTAGCAGTGAATTAATAGGAATGATGGCTGTGGATGCACTCCATTTCATTCATTTTCCCGTCCCCCCGCCCCGAAACATAGTTTTGCAAGATAAAATTGCAAACAAGTACCAGTAGCATGTGAGGACGAGAACATTTTCTTCTAGGACAAAATCTAGATAACATTTTGGAATATAGGTCATGATGCTAGTATGACAGCTAGTGGTGCTCTTAAGAACACAACTCTGAATACCCAAAGTTGATACGTATCAGACTATCAAGCCAGTATTAATAAGGCGAATGTGTCTAACTTTCCAACTGACCTTTATTTGAACAAGCCCATTTCAACTTGTTTTCTTAGAGAGCCTCTGCAGATGTTCCAGATGTGTTTTGAACATTTAAATGCTGTTTTGAATGGCTGAGAATTTGCCTGTAAACATGCATATATTACTTAAATATTGCTTGTCAGACTAGATGTTACAAGGATGACACAATCTGTTTTGTATTTGGTTTTTATATTATGGTGCAATGAAAAGAAAATCTTGCTGTTGAAATAAAAAAATACTTTCTCCCTAATATGGTTGTATCAGCCATCATGTGGGCCAGTTGAAGGACAAGAATCAGAGTGTGAGATTTGGGGAGAGCAAGGATCATGGTCAATATTCCTCCCCCTGGGAGGCAGGAAATGTTTGAATTCCTTGACAGTGACTAACAGGCAATCTAATTTAAGCAAGCCATTTTATCTTTCAAATTCTCTTTAGCCCTCAGCTGCTGCCGCTGTTTCTACATTAAACTGATTGTATACATGAATGGTGAAAGGTAATATGGTATGGAAGTTCTATATTATGCAGCTTTTCATGCCTTTTACAGAGAGTTGATGTTTTAACTATGCCATATAATGAAGACACCATGCCTAAATTTATAGACATGTACATATTCATATTTAAGGTATTATGAAAAGAAAACCTTATGTTTCTCTCAAACCAAGTTATGAATCTCCTTAACCAGTTCTGTGCCAATGCCAATGATTTTCATTTATAAATAGCATTTCTTAATCTAGAAATGCTGGGTTGAATCTTAGACCTAGTGAATGCAAAACATGTGCTGTACTTCACAGCTAAGGAGAGCTGCATGCAGCTTGCTGTGTCAATCAGCATGAGTGGACTACATATGTGTAGTGAACAACACAAGAATTTGCCAGGTTAGGAGAGAGAATTGTTTATCTTTCTCCTGGACAGTGAGAAAAATAAGCTGTGCAAAAATAGGCTTGTTCTTGTGTCCTCAGTAACCAAATTGGATGGAATTCACTTCACTGGCTTTAATCATTTATATGTCTTATGCATTATCATGCCTTATCCCAGTTAAAACAATAAGCATCTCAGAGTATGTTAAAAACACTGAAGCTCCTGGAAAACATTAGGAGAAACAGTAGGTACAGCCATTTTCTGCCCAAAAAGAAGAAGAAAGGACAGAATAATAAATGTATTCATCTCTTCCAAACATTTTTGTCTACTTTAAAAGGCTTAATTCCTCCCTTATCATTTGACTGACGGCAAATTGATACATTTGGCAAAGGTACTTTAGGAACATAGGAACATAGGAAGCTGCCATATACTGAGTCAGACCATTGGTTTCTTCCCAGAGTGGCTTCATCCCGAGGGGAATATCTTGCAGTGCTCACACATCAAGTCTCCCATTCATATGCAACCAGGGCAGACCCTGCTTAGCTATGGGGACAAGTCATGCTTGCTACCACAAGACCAGCTCTCCTTTCTACTTTCTACTTTATATACTCTGCATTCCCAAATCACAAGATGTGGGGCACTGCTTTTGCATTGACTTTTATAAATACTGGTTATGTGCATAACTGGGTTTATTTAAACCAATGTTAATATTTATTTAACCACTTCTTTATTTAGGCTTGAATCAAGTCCTGTACAGGTTGTGATACTATATCCTTTACTGTGATCCCAGACAATCCACACTGCATGCCTGCAGTGTGGAGCTCCAGAAGGTGGAACCTCCTAGCCTCCAGAGGTCTCCCACAATGTACCGTGTGACACACACAATGTATTGGGGAATTCCCCCAAGAGACGGGAATTCCCCCTTGGCGCCTGTCTCTGTGTCCGCTAGCGTTAAACATAACCCTAGTGAACACACGATCCTGGAACCTGGATCAAGGGCTTGGTCAATCCCTTAACCCTGCCTAAGAGCCAGACTACAAGGCAGGCCCAATCCTGGCAGTTCTCACACGCAGCCTAATCCAAGCTGGGCTTCCCTAGCCTGGGTTAGGGTGTGCGTGAGAATAGCCTCATAAGTATTAATTTCCTTGAGTAGTTTTTAAAAAATATGTGATAACAGTTTCAGTCTAATCTCAGAATAAAACAAACAGCATAACAGTACACATGAGACAAATTCAGCTTCAATATTCCCACAGGGATAAGAGTGACCATCAAAGGGAATTTGTTGGAATCTTCCATATGCTGGAATATGGATGGGGAAAACACTAAATCTAACCACTGTTAGGGTACAGTTATATTTTACGAGTAAGTGCTTGGTTTGCACAATCCTCTTAGCATTTATAAATATCTCATGTTTGTTTTTTTGAGAATTTAACGATCAAGAACAAGACTGTCTGTGATTCTTGTGGACCCAAAGACTGGAGACTTCCAAAATCTCATATATTGTGTCAGCAGCATTTCATTTTTAGTTGTGGCTTCTCCACATCAGAGGAAAGCCTGTATCTTGGTTCAGAATATTAACAAAATCTGATTCAAGGAGGGCAAGAAAGGCAAGCAATTTGTTGCCATTCAGTAGAAATATAACCATTGTGCAGGATAACATAGCATTAACATCCAAGCTAGTCCATTATCCAACCTACTTTGTGACTTCCAAAGTATCTGCAACCTATTATATAACATTACTGAAAAATATTATAAAGAATATTCTTTTCTTTAACATATGTGCTGGTTTTTCATTTCCCATCCATTGTGTTGTGTTTTCCATGTCATAGACATACATTGTACACTCATTCTATTAGTTACTGATTATATTGTCATAATCTGGCAATCTCATTGTTTCAGCAAATTTGATGAAAGTTTTGCTGCTCAAAAGAATATCTAGGCTTCTAGGGTAGGAATCAGAAGAGGCTGATTCGGTGATATCTAGAAAGCTTTCTGTTTATTGCACAAAGACAGCTTTATGATTTATGATTAGGCTTTCTGGTTACTCATGTGATAGAAGGTGGTTAAGAGGCTCCAGATTTTGCCAACTGGTCATGACCTGAGCCTAATTTGCCACGTGCTTGATGCATACACAGAGCACTACATTTCTGCATTTTTAGATTGCCTTTCATCATCCATCCCAAATTAGTTTTGGAGCCATCCCCTTTGACCTAGTCTTTCCCAATTTATGTTGTGTGAAAATATTCAAAACTGAACTTCTAAGATCAAAAGCTTGTATAATTTCTTCTTTGTTTTCTTGTTTTGCTCCAGAAAATCCCTCCCTCGATGCCAAAGAATCAACAGGATGCTCTCCAATGAATCCTTACGTCCTCCTGTATACAGCCGTTCCAATTCCCAGGCCTCTGTTGATAGCACCTCTATGGAAGATTTCTGGTGTGAGGTGGAAAATATCAAAGAGAACACTGAAGATAGGCAAGATGAACAAACCTTGTTAGAAATCAAGCTTCCCGATGGTAAGCATATACACTTCAAATACATCTTGCACATGCTTTCCTTTAGATATTTATATTTCTTTTTGGAAGTCTGCCTTGATGCTTGAAATTTGTTGTACCATATCTGCTGGTTATATTGGTGCAAGGCAGACTTTTACAATCCAGTTTAAGCACTTCCTCACTGAAGCAACAAGGCTCAGGATTAAGTTTTAAATGACTAATGTGTTTGAGCTGCAATCATGGCATCTGCATTTGAACTCCAAATTTCTGTCGAAGTTCATGTTCAGGAATTTGTAATCTACATTAAAATACAATGATATTGCTGGGTGCAATCTAGAAGTGGAAATGTGCATGTACATTTTCTGGGTTTTGCTCAGTATATTTATACATTAGCAAGTCCTGGTAAATATCGACATTAAAGGTAAATATTTAAGATAATTCTGCATGTTTCAGGCATTTAACTTATGTATTGGGCATTAACTTAAGCATCTTTAAGTTAAGCATTTTTAAGTCCCATTGATTTCTAAAAGTAAGACGTAGCCTCATAAAATCAGATGGCAAGAAAAGGAGAAGATAAAGCCCCAGTTTTAAAATGCCTTATTACAGATAATATAATCTGCATCATGTGTGAAATTGCATCATTTATAAAACTGGCTGTAGGAAAAGAACCCATGAATTGCATGGAATGAAACTACACTGATATTATTGGAGACCCCTAGAAAAGAGCTTTATTACTTGTTGGTGAGAATTATGTGAAAGTGCCATTGTAGAGACCTAGAGATTAAATGTGGGCTTAGAATAGCAATAGCAATAGCAATAGCAATAGCACTTACATTTATATATCGCTCTATAGCCGGAGCTCTCTAAGCGGTTTACAATGATTTTTAGCATATTGCCCCCAACATTCTGGGTACTCATTTTACCGACCTCGGAAGGATGGAAGGCTGAGTCAACCTTGAGCCCCTGGTCAGGATCGAACTTGCAACCTTCTGGTTACAGGGCGGCAGTTTTACCACTGTGCCACCAGGGGCTGGACAATGACCAGGGGCTGGACAATGCTGGACAATGAAGCAGGACAATGATTTATTAATCCCAGTTGTGCTCTTATAAAACAGTTTCAGAAGATGCATACAGTTTCACTGGCCTCAGGGGCCAAATCAAATAATTGGCCATACTACTATGCTCAGATTGTGTTAATGAAGACCATGAGGCATTTTCCCAAAGCTGGGAGAAGCAAAACTCCATTTTACTTCCTGCAAATGGCATTTAATTTTTTGCCTGTTTGTCTGCAGGGCCAACCCAAGATTGGGTTGGTCCATGGTCTGTTTTCACGTTTTTTCCCCAATGTCAATGATGTTGTCAGTATCTGTCACTTCGTTATTTTATCCTCTTTATGACTTTATCTGTGTCCTGGAGGAGCCCTGTCTATGTGATTGCAAACATTCAGAAAAGCCTTTTCTATTAATCTAGGCTCTGCTACTATCAGCAAAGGACACTGAAACAAGTGTGGACATTTTAATTACGCTTTTAAGAATAAAGTGGTAGTTGGCTAGCACTTTTACATTCAAGGAGATAACAGAAAATTATTCAATTTCCCATCTGAGAAGTGGAAAGAAGTGTTGTCGTCCTGTCCCCCGCCCCCGCCCCAGTTGAAAACAAATATAGCCTATTTGTTTTTACTGACAAATATAAATTGCCTTCTGTTTTAACTGCAGAATCATGATTTTAGGCAAGATTTCACAGAGCCTACATTGCAGAACAGGAGGAAATATATGTGGCTGGAACCATTTTGTCCAGTAGATTTTCAGTAGGCATCTATGGCATCAAGTAACTTTTTCCATATCATGAATGCTAAATAAAGATGTAGTAGTAATAGTTGTATCATCAAACTGGGAGGACTCTTGTGAGTATCTAGTTCAACCGCCTATGTGATGCAGGAAATCCAGAGCTAAATCCTCCTCAACAGATAGCAGTTCAGCCTCTGCTTTAAGATCTCCAGTGAGAAAGAACACTAACATAAGAGCAGCCCTGCTAGATCAGGCCCAAGGCCTATCTAGTGCGACATCCTCTTTGCCACAGTTGCCCACCAGATGCCTCTGAGAAGCCCACAGACAAAAGGTTAGGGCATGCCCTCTCTCTTGCTGTTGCTCCTCTGCAACTGGTATTTAGAGGCATCGTGCTTCTAAGGCTGGGGGTGGCCTATAGCCACCAGACTAGTAGCCATTGTTAGACCTGTCCTCCATGAATTTATGCAAGCCCCTTTTAAAGCCATCCAAGCTAGTAGCCATCACCACATCCCATGGCAGAGAATTCCATAAATTAATTATGCACCGTGTAAAAAAATACTTTCGTCGGTCCTAAATTTCCTGGCCATCCATTTCCTGGGATGACCCCTGTTTCTAGTGTTGTGAGCATGAGAAAAATTTCTCTCCATCCACTCTCTCTACTCCATGCATAATTTTATAAACCTCTATCATGTTTCCCCATGGTTGCCTCTTTTCCACACTAAATACTACACCATTGGGTAATTGGTTCAATTGCTGAACTTCTCTTATTATTAAGAAGTTTCCCTAGTGTTCAGCTGAAATCTATTCTCCTATAACTTACACCCATTAGATCTAATCCTGCCCTCTAGGGCAGTAGAGAACAAGCCTTTGCCCCGTTCTGCTTGACTGCCCTTCTGGTATTTGAAGAATACCATCATGTCCCCCTACTCATCTTCCCTTCTCCAGGTGAAACATACCCAGTTCCTTTAATCTGCCTTCATAGGGCTTGTTTTCAAGACTCCTCACTATCCCTCTTGGCCTCCTTTGTAACCATTCACTTGGTCTACATCCTTCTTATGTATTATCCCACAATTGGACACAGTACTTTAAATGAGGGCTGACTCGTGCAGAATGAAGTGGAACTATGTCCTCTCATTACCTGGAAATTATGGTTCTATTAACACCACCTGAAACTGGATTAGCCTTCTTTGCAGCTGCATCTCTCTGCTGAGTCATGGTCAGCTAGAGACACAAGCTGTTTAGACCGATTCTGTTACCATGACACTAAACTACTTCACTTCAACATTTGTGATGTATAGTTTTTTAATGTTTCCTGCTCTTTCTTGCACACAATGCTTACTTCAGGAACACAGTGGCAATACTCAGTTTTGGAAATCTGAAACAACTACTAGTTTATGTCATACTTCCTGATCTATACAAACTGACATATAGACACATACATTGACATAATAACTTGTCAAATATCTCTTATTTCAGATCAAGATTGCTCCGTGGCTTCCTTATTTAGCTTTTTTATTTCTGAAAACCCCGGCTCTGTAGCACCACTGTGGGATAACATCTCAAGTTATTCCACATTGCCTGCCCATCTTGCTTACATTTTCTTTTCCTGACAGACCCAGAACCCTCCTGAAAATCTGCATCATGCACAGCATTATGTTATCATAAATACTTACTGCTTGCCCTCTCATATTAGACTCCCATGACCCCTGAAAGGCCCAGTTCTCTGCTTGGGAAAGAATTCCTAATATAAAATACAAGTCAAGTGTTCCAGGGAGAAGACTCGTCAAAGATCTCTGCAGTCGCATTCCATTCTTTCACTCATTTATACATATTAAAATACTCCTAAATTTTCCATAGAAGGGGAATTGGAAGCGGAATGGTTGCAAGATGTAGGTCTGTCTACATTAATATCTGGATCTGAAGAGGAAGATGGAGAAGCATTGCTGTCGACCCTGACTCGAACTCAAGCAGCTGCAGTACAAAAGAGATACAACACCTACACTCAAACGATGAGAAAGAAGAATAAGCACACTGTCCGAGATGTGCGAGACATCTTTGGAATCAATGACACTTCTGTAAGTAGACTAGTGTTCTGATGATATTTGAAAGTATCTATGATGATGATCTCAAATTATTGGCTTTAATTTACAGGAGATTCTAGGCATACTGTTAGCAACAAGCTGCTGATGAAATGTGCCAAGCAGAATTGTGCCAAAAAACCTGAATTTCTCAACCTGTATACACTTTGCAAGATTTAAAGCATTTTTTTTCCATTTGCAAATGATAAGTCTATTAGTCATGGGTGACATGGCTAGGGATGTGCAAACTGGTTTCAATTTGAACCAGTTCGAATTCAAACTGGTTTGGTTTGATGGTTCAAATTTGAACCAAACCAGCCATTAGGTTCGAGCTGCAGGTTTGAATTCGAACCAAACAGGCGGGGGGGGGGGGTTTCCAGTTTGAACCTCCCCAAGTGGGTGGAACCCATGGGGTGGTTGGCACCCTCTGTGCACTACACCACCACTTGCTATGGGCCACCCCAGTGCCCCCCCCCCAGTGCAGTTATGGGGCTGCTGAAACTTCCATTCTTCCCTATGGAGAAAAAACTTAAAGTAAACTTCAAAAATCACTTAAAAATCAGCCCATTGCCCAATGAAATAATTCTGGCAGCTTCCTTGCCCCCCTTGGGCACTACCACCCCTTTCCCACCTGACGTGAAGCTATACATTTGCTGGAATCTTCATTATTCCCTATGGGGAATTCAATTTTTTTTAAAAAAATTCACCGATAATCGGAGGAGTGTCCGACTGCCTTGGGGTTTGGTGGGTGGTAGGCACCCCTGGGTACTTTTGTGCCCCTAGGTGCTCCACAATAGGGGATAATGGGCTGGTTCAAGTCCCATTATACCCTATGAGAAAATAATTTAAAATATTTCAAAAATTCATTAAAAAAATCGTAGGAATGTCTGATTGCTTTGGGGTTTGGGTGGTAATTGGCACCCATGGGTGCTCCACAATAGGGAATAGTGGTCTGGTTCGAGTCCCATTATACCCTATGAGAAAAATATATAATAAATATTCAAAAATTCGTTAAAAAAATCGTACAAGTGTCCAATTGCTTCGGGGGGTGGTTGATAGGCACCCATGGGTGCCAACTACCACCCCACCCACATTGGGAGGTCTGAACCAGTTCAAACCAGTTTTAATTTGAACCGAACAGGAAGGGGTTTGAGCAAAACCAAAACCGGATCTCCCCTTCCCGGTTCGAACCCGGTTCAAATTTGAACCGAACCAGGCAAACTGGTTTTGTGCACATCTCTAGACATGGCTGTCAAAGTCCCTTCCTTCAATGAAAACAGTCCAAACTCCTCTGTAGCTTTAGGGATTTCACAAGGCACTGACCATACAATCTTTGCATCTTTACTTACTTTAAAAAGTAAAACTTCACAATTTTGTCTAAGTGCTCATAAAATACAGTACTTCAGATGATTTAGGAATTGGTGCCACCACCTAGTGGCACTAAACTCTGTTTTAAGCACATGATAAAGAGCTGAATATACCTAGATACAAATACGAGTTTGCACACCACACAGCCAGACACACCCAAATAGGATGCAAGCTCACTGGATGCATGTTACTCACCACTCCATGGATGCTCGTAGTCAAGGTTTGGAAGGCTCTGTGCCATTGCTGCTGTGCCCAACTCCTGTAATTCTCAATGGTAGTCAGGCGTAGCAGCAATGATATAGAGCATCATTGACACCTGTCCATTTGCTAGAAGCACCCATGGAGTGGAAAGTAATGTGCAGCCAGAGAGCTCACATCCTGCTTGGATGTGCGATTTGTAAGCCACTGTATCAACTTGCCTCACTCTGTGTATTATCTAGGAGTGTTATATGCCTGTTTATGGGCATGTCCATTGGAGGGCACTTCAACAGAGACAGAAGGACTCTCATAATCCTAAAAGATATTTAGATCTGTTCTAGATATATTTTGAAATAGAGGCATACAGACAGTGTCCTACCCGTTAACATGACTTCATGAGACAGTCTGATAGATTGCATTCACAATTATTAAAACAGGCAGATATGCCCAGTTTTGAGAAAAATTTCCTCTCTCTCATATTTCCCCACAGCCATGTTTTGGTAAATTGGAGATTTCTGTGAAAATGATAGCCTGTGCAATGGCAGAAAATGGCAGATTTGTATAAGAAAAACTTGTGGCTTAATTAAACTGTTTCAACTGAAAACAAGAACTGTTTTCTTAAGGCATATGATTGTTTTCTCTCCATTATTTAAATGAGTTACTGGCAGTGGTTTTAATAACCATTACAGTGCATTTGATGTTATCTGAAATTTCTTCTTTTTGTTTGCAATGTTAGTATAGTGGCGTTCCATGCAAATGGCCAATATCTATTTTCCTTATTTTTTATTTTTTATTTTTTTTTAAAGAAAAATGCATAAAAGAATATGCATCTAGAGAGTGGTAACATCAGGAACCATCTCTGGCCTATAGATGTGACAGCCAAGAGCTTGTTACTCTGACATTTATTTTTATACCTTCAAAATTGTTGAGACGTATAAAAAGAAAGAGTAATATATTTTGCCTTTTACCGTTTTTCTTCCAACTCAGATTTCCTTTTGGCAGTTCCTATGTATGTTATGCTAGTAAATACTGAAGACATTTTTAGCATCAGTAGAATAACCACATAAAGAAGAATTCCGATACAAATATTTTGCCCTGTTTCCTGTTCAATGCAAGATAATTTTATTTCTAGTTAGTATGGTATATTTGTGATTTCCAGAGTTAGTTCAAACAGCATGACAGCCTAGGAGTGAATATAGGCATAGATCTGATGATGCAGATTAGCATGATTCAAATTAGGAAGGAAAATGAGGCAAAGTTGACTCTGTTGAACTGCTGGTTACTCGCAATAGCACTATCAGGTTACAACTACAGATTGCTTTACCCACCATATGGATGCACACTAATGAAGATAAATGATTTCATGGTGCTCAAAAGAAGCACAGTTCAGTTGCCAGTGCTATCTTCTTCATGCTTCCTTCACCATTACTCTCTGCAAACATTTGTGGTGCGCAATATAAAGTTTTGAAGGGCACCACTGGTGGCTTTAGTCTGTGAAAAGTTAGAGCTCATTCTGTTGAATATGGATCTGTTGCCAAACACATTTTGGCCTTGGCAAGGCCTTCTTCAGTGGCATTACTTCAACAGAAGAACCTTTTCTATTTTACTACTATTTTACTTTGATCGTGTATTACCGCAGTGCGGCTCTGCGATGTGGCAACACACGAGGAGACCCCCCACCGGGAGGATGAAACAAGCCTCCCAACCCTGTGGGTCTCTCCAGGATACCCCATGTGCGCACACGGGGCATCCTGGAACTTCCGGGGCGCTGCATGGCCTCTGAACCCTGCAGTCCCTGCCAGTTCCATGATGGAGCCGGCAGTCATGTGGGCGGCCAATCCGGCCGCCCTGGGCTCTCTGAGGATCATCTGTGGGGAGAACGGACCAAGCCACGCTCCCCGCAAACCCTCTGAAGGTGGGTCTCACCGATCGTGAGACTCGCCTCCTAGTTTAATATGATTGTATGGCTATTTTGAGAATAACGAAGATTCTTCTATTGAAGTAATGCCACTGAAGAAGGCCTTGCTAAGGCTGAAAGCCATCTGGCAACATTAGAAAAGTACTGGAAGAATTTTCTCTCTCTTGTATATTCTGTGGCTGATTTCGGCTCTTTACAAGATAGAGCTTGCATTTCCACTTCATTTATAATTGATTGGACTTTTCATCCATTAAATCAGACATCTAGAAACTTAGATGGAAGCCTCATGAATGATTCGATTGCAAGTTGTGGCACTTTTTCTATGTTCACTTTGAAGACGCCAGCAATGAAGTCCATTTTGAATGTATACTATATAGGAATTGTTTGGACTCATACCTTAGATTGGTTTATGTATTCATGAAGAGCTTCTATGGTTTTCTTTATATACTTTCTATATTGATGTTTTTATTAAATTTCTTCTATAATTATTTACTGATTATACAGTATAGTGTTCAGAGGTTTGCACATTTTTATTATCTACAGGTCATATAGTACTTTGGAGGTTCGTGCACACTTCTAGATTATAGTTTTCTATTAGATGATTATATTGTGGTAGGTTCTTTTTTGGTATACCTGCAAATTTGATAGAACTCATTTAGGTCCTTTGTCAGCTTCACAGAATAACACTCTGAGCCACAAATACATAAGTAATTACACTGAACAAAAACTTAACATCGAGGCTGTTCATGTGAGCAGCCAAACCCAGGTTTGGGTAGCCATTCCTGGGGCTGGCTGCCCATGTGAAGTCCTGGGATCAACACCAGTGCATTGTGGGATACCTGGAGGCCAGGCATCCTTCCTCTGTCCTCCATGCTGCCATGCTGTTTGCCAGAGCAGCACCCTGAGAGTGCAGCACGGTGAACAGGGCTTCGGCCCATATCGTTTGGGAGAAGGCAGGAGCAATCTTGCCTTCCCCCCATCCCACCGCGGCTCCAAGAAAAGAGGATGTGTGCACAACTTCATTGCCTCAGAGATAAGTTACTATTGTGTTTTCTTGTCCTCCAGCCCACGTTTGAGGCCATGCCAGTGTCACCTGTTCTGACTAACGGAATCCAACTTCCTGTGCAGAAACCAGGTTGGGAAATGGTTAGCTGTGAGTACATACTAATACATTTGATTATTTAAACAAACATGGGAGAGACTCTTTGCCCATAGTGGCATTATTTTATATTATTCCTGTACTGAGTAAAAATACTGTGCTTTTATTGACAGTGCTGGCTTGATTTTGTTGACCAGATATTACCAATTGATCCCAGTTAATACAAATTAAGCTTTCAAAGGACACAAGCCAGTCAATGATAAGTCCCATTGACTTCAGTGGTAGAAACTGAAGTGCCTATTAATTTGATACAGTGCAGCTTCTATCACTGCACCAGTACATTTCCTGCCTGGGGAAATGTGCTGTGCTAGACAATATATTGGAATACATGAGCTAGAGCAGGCCTGCTCAACTTAGCCCCCCCCCAACTGTTTTTTGACTACAACTCCCATCATCCCCAGTCACAATGAGCAATATCCAGGGATTATGGGAGTTGTAGGTCACCTTAAGTGGCGCAGCAGGGAAATGCTTGACTAACAAACAGAAGGTTGCCGGTTTGAATCTCCACTGGTACTATATCGGGCAGCAGTGACATAGGAAGATGCTGAAAGGCATCATCTCATACTGCGCAGGAGGAGGCAATGGTAAACCCCTCCTGTATTCTACCAAAGAAAACCACAGGACTCTGTGGGCGCCAGGAGTCAAAATCAACTTAACGGCACACTTTACCTTTAGGCCAATATGTGCAGAAGGGCTGAAGTCGAGCAGCACTGAACTAGAGCATCACTTGCATCACTGGTTACTGTTTGGACAATACAAGAATTGTTTCTGGTGACCCTAATGGCAGAGTTGCTCTGAGAAAGCTCTAGGAAGTTCCTCTAAAATTATCTAGAATGGGATCATAGACAGAGCTGCATTTCTTCACCCAACACCCAAACTGCCTTGGGAATGCTGGGCTCAGAGCAAAGGTAGGCTCCATGGACAGGGCAGTGAGATGCAGCGATGTGGCACTGTACCTGTCCACATCAAGTGTTCCATTGGTTCTTCACTATAAAGTGCTCATTCTGTAGACTTTTATAGGATCAGACTCCCCACGTGGTGAAAGTTCTGTTCCCCAATGCTTCATTATGCCCAGCATTGCCAGGAGTACAGAAGAGGAAGAGGCCACTTAATTCATTGCAGACTAGGTAAAGAATTGAGTTGGGTTACATCAGCAAGAAGTGATTCCCTTGTGGATCTCAAATTGGCATCATCTTCAGGGAACCACCTATAGGCCAACAGTGATGGTTTAAATATCTAATTAACTGGAACAATTGTTGCTGCTGCTGCTTTCTCAGTAGTTGGCAGTTATTTCTCTCTAGAGGACGCAACATTCATGACTAATCTGCTTTGATTCCAGCTCCTAGCTATCGAAAATGTGAATTTGATAAAGACAGCCAATCTGTAACAGAAGAGCTGTCCTTTGAGATCTCTTTCTCAGAATCCATCATGGTGATTCCAAAACATAGAGAATGGCACAAAAACCAGAGGTTAAAAAAGGATGAATCTGCTTTGCCTGTAAGTTTAAGCTACTGTATTCATATTGATTTAATCCCTCCGTTGGTTTTTGGTTTGTTTGTTTTTGCTTTCCAACACAATGCCCTGTCTTAAAGTATATTGCAAGCCCTTTCCCCAAGCAGAATAGTGCAGTTTGTTTGTGGAGAAGTTACTATTTGTTCCAGGCAGAGATGACTCCAAAGGATAGCAAGAGGTAGCAGATGCTTCTCCCCAAATACTTCCTGCTCCCCCTTTCACATCCATCACCCATCTAGACTGGAACTTTACAAGAAAGTGCCAGATGATTCAGTCATAGTATATAGGTCCTATAGCTTGAATGAATTATTGTAAAAGGCCTCTGTTGTTTAAAGTAACCGTATTCATCCACTCCTCTACCCCAGCACAAGCAGCAAAAGCCAGGTAGATACCTCTCAGGAGCCAGGCAAACCCCTTAGCTTCTTTCCTGGGCAGAAACTGAGCTGGGACCATATGTGGTCATAGAATCTGTTTTTCCACCAAATTCTATTTAGAAATAAATAAAATACACAAAATAAACCCAAGCATTGTGCATGCATCAGACCCTTGGGGAGGGGGGAATAGGAACAGTTTCCTGGGCCTCAACACAATGATCACAACACTGACAAACAATAATGTGTTGTTTGCCAATGTTTGAAATGATCAGATCCTTTTTTTCTAAGGTGGTAACAGTGGTCAGGGGAAACTTAAACCCAGAACCAGGAGTAATTTCAGTCAGGCCTTTTGGGGAGGCAATGGAGGAAATGCCCTGGGCCTCAAACACAACAGAGGAACACTTACATTATCAAACTTTAGCTGAGAAAAATATTTACTCTGATACAGGGTGCAATGAAAAGGAAAAGGAAAAGAGTTTGCAAAGTCTTTAAAAGGGCTTGGCATAAGTCTATGTTAATGTCAGCAAGACCAAAGTGAAGCATGCCATAAAAGATCTTGATTAATGTGCAAATTCCCAAAGGGTGGATATGTTTTCAGAATGCATAACTAAATAAAACTTGGCAAATCATAGCTGCAAGAATTCTCAAAAGAAATCTCATCATGTCAATAAGAAACAGGAGTAAATACAGGTGGCCCACGTTATTCGTGAGGATTTCAGTCTCACCCTTAGGTACAAATACGGAAACCATGAATAATGAAACCTTACCCTATGGAAATCTAGGGGTTCGGTTTCTACACAAAAAGGGGGGCTAAAAAATGGGGAGGAGGCAGAAATAAGTACTGTACCTTGGTCTCCAGGTCTCAGCTCTCCAGTAGTGCCCCCCAAAAGCCCCAGTTCCTCTGATTTTCTGTGAAAAATAGTGGGTTGTTGTTAGCCAGAAATGAAACCGGAAGTTATTTCCGGCCACTCAAAACCACAAATAATTGGATTTTAGCCTATTTTCATAGCGTGGATAAAGAAACCAGGTTTCTAAGACCTGTCCGTGGATACAGGTCTGCAGATTAACGAGGGTCACCCATATCACTTTTCTTACATTAAAACAAAACTCTCACAAATAATGCTTCACCCTGCTAAGTTGTGCTGTTGCATTCTGTAGCTGATTCCTAATAGTTGCAAAGTAGAGTTCCATTTCAGTAAATGATGTATGAATTCAACTCTCGGGAGATTTCTTCAGCCCTTCAACATTAAGGTAATTTATTGTTGAATAATGCAGGCAAGAGCTGTGTCAAGATAACTTGTGTTCAGAAATGCTTATATTGTAGTCAGGCTATTAGATCATTCATCCCATAGGATTCTCTGTGAAGGCATAAACTCTTATTCATATTTCGTACTTAATTATGTCAGAGGTACTCATAAAGGCAGATTATGTGCAGGACATTGCCTTCCACTTAGGCCTATTATCTGTAGATCTTAGCAACTGAATGAGTGCTCTCTAATGCTTCTGCGCAGCTAAAACAACATCCATGTATCTTCCCAAAACGTGTAACTGACAGTGGGGTGAAAATAAGGCTTCATGGAGACCTCAGTGTTATTATCTGCTTGAGCATTCTGCAAAGCTTTTAATGATCTTTTTGTGGATAAAATCTCTCGTATTTGGGACAGCTTAGACTTAGACTCCACAATTATTGCAGAGTTGAATGCGGAGGTGTCCAGCAACTCCTCTTATGAGGTTATGCCAGATCAGTTTCAGTGTGTGACTCCTGATGCTGTGGATAAACTGCTTAGAGCAGTGTGGCCTACCACCTGTTCTCTTGACCCTTGTTTGACATGGCTTATACTATCTGGCAGGGGGTTGTTGTAAAAGGCCTGGTAGATCTTATAAATGCTTATCTGATGGATTGCAGGATGCCTTCCCATCTTAATAGTTGTAAACTATAAAGCCCTAAACAGATTGGGCCTCGGTATTTAAGAGAATGAGGCGGGTCTCACGATCAAGAAGACTCGCCTGGGGAGGGTGAGTGGGGAGAGCGGGCTTAACACGCTCTCCCAGCACATGAGCAGACAGTCTGCTCTGGGCGGACAAAGTGGCCGCCCACACGACTACCGGGTCCGTTATGGAGCCGGTGGGTGCTGGGGGGAGCAAGTGCTAATCGGCCCCAGGAAGCTCCAGCATGCCCTGCACCCTCCGGGGATCTCCTTGTGAGTAGCTGCGGTGCGGAACCACGCCACGGCTACTCACACTTTTTAAAACCAGGTTTGAGGACCGCTTGCTCTGCAAACCTGGTTTAAGGGCAGGGGTAGTTAGGCGGGTTACCTGCTTAGGAACCACCGGGCTCGCAGCTGAGGCGGTGGTTCACACAACGGGATGAAATTGGGCTAGCCTCCGCTAGCCCTATTTCGTCCCATCGTGTGAATATCCTCACTGTCTTCTTTGCTGTGAACCATGCTGCTCATTGAGATAATCAGGAGAGCTTCATCTGCAGTTGCCACCACCAGCTCGTCTATTGCTATTCTCTATTGCCTTCTCTATTGCTGCCCCGAGGCTTTGGGGCAGCAATACACACTCTCTTTGAACACACTCTCTGCTGAAATAAGAGCCTCCCCATCTCTTACAACTTTAAAAAAGGCAGTCAAAACACATTTGTTCACCCAGGCTTTTAATTAGATAAGGAAGGTAATCTCACGTTCACTGGAAAGTGGGCTAAGGGAGCTAAGCACGCTTTCCAGTCATCATGAGAAACAGCAGGCTCGCAGGCAAGCCTGTTAGTTCCCTGGTGGCAAGCCTGCCAAAGTAGCGCTTCCCTTAGCCCAGGTTAGCGGAATGAGCGCTCTGCTAACCTGGGCTTCCTGATCATGTATTGCCGCAGCACGACTCCGCACCGCGACAACACATGAGGTGACCCCCAGCTGGGAGGCTGCTTGCAGCCTCCCGGGCTTGGGGGTCTCTCCAGCATGCCCCACACACTTGCGTGGGGCATCCTGGAACTTCCGGCGGCCACGCAGCCCCCGATTCCCGCAGCCCCTGCCAGCGCCGTGAGGGAGCCGGCAGTCGTGTGGGTGGCCAATCCAGCCACCCATGGCTGCAGTAGTAGCCTGCTCTCCCTGCAGAACCCCCTCCGGTGCATCTCACTGATCATGAGACTCGCCTCATTGTTTTAATAGTTTGATTAATTTTAATAGTTTTTACATTGTTTTAAGTTTTAAATTGTTGTGATGTTTTAACCTTTTTACTTGTTTTGTTGTTGTAAACTGCCCAGAGACTTGTGTTTTGTGCGGTATACAAATATGTTGAATGGATGAATGAATGAATTAAATGAGGCAATTATTAGTTGAAGCCTGCATTGGAATCCTCAGAGTTAAGCAACTACAAGCCTGTCTCCAACCTTCCATGGCTGGGCAACATAATTGAGAGGGTGGTGGCCTCCCGGTTCCAGGCAGTCTTGGAGGAAACTGATTAAGTAGACCCATTTCAAACTGGTATTCAGGAGGGCTATGGGGTGGAGACTGTCTTGGTCAGCCTGATGGATGATTTCCAACAGTAAATTGTTGGACCTTTTGGATGTCTCGGTGACTTTCGGTATTATTGACCGTAGTATCCTTCTGGACTGTCTGAGAGGATTGAGAGAGGGAGGCACTGCTTTGCAGTGGTTTCACTCCTACATCTCATGCAGATTCCAGATGGTGTCGTAGGAACATAGGAAGCTGCCATATACTGAGTCAGACCATAGGTCCATCTTGCTCCGTATTTTCTGCACAGACTGGCAGCGGCTTCTCCAAGTTTGCAGGCAAGAATCTCTCTCAGCCCTATCTTGGAGATGCCTGGGAAGGAACTTTGAGCCTAGATGCTCTTCCTAGAGCGGCTCCATCCCCTGAGGGGAATATCTTACAACGTTCACACTTCTAGTCTCCCTTTCGTATGCAACCAGGGTGGATCCTGCTTAGCATAAGAGGATAAGTCATGCTTGCTACCACAAGACCAGCTCTTTTCCCATTGTCCCTTGGAGTTTGTTCTTTAAGATGGGAACATATTTGGTGTCCCCCAGGACTCCATATGTCTCCAATGCTTTTTATTATCTACATGAAACTACTGGGAGTTATCAGTATGTTGATGACACCCAGATCTATTTCTCTATATCAGCTTCATCAGGCAATGGCATAACCCCTCTAAATGCGTGCCTAGAGGCAGTGGTGAGCTGGATGAGGGATAACAAACAGAGACTGAATCCAAATAAGATGGAGGTACTTATTATGTGGGGTTGGAGCTTGGGGGACAATTTTGATCTGCTGGCCCTGGATGGAGTCACACTTTACCAGGAGGAACAGGTACATAGTCCTCTCCCTGATGTCTCAAGTTGAGGGAGTGGCCAGAGGTGCTTTCTATCAGCTTTGTCTGATACAACAACTTCATCTGTTTCTTGAGGTAAACAACCTCAGAACAAATGGTATATATGCTGGTAACTGCCAGACTTGACTACTGCAGTGTGTTCTATGAGGGGCTGCTTTTGTACTTAGTCCAGAAACTGTCATTGGTACAGAATGAAGCAGCCAGGTTTGTCTCTCGGTATTCTTGAAGAGACCATATTTCTCCTATATTAAAAGAATTACACTGTCTACCAGTAAGTTTCCAGGCAAAATACAAGGTGCTGGTTATAATCTATAAAGTCCTAAACAGCCTAGGCCCTGGGTATTTAAGAGAACATCTTCTTCAATATGAGCCCATCACGATCATCCCGAGAGGTTTGTTTGCTGTTGCCACCAGCTTGTCTGGTGGCTACACAGGGATGAGCCTTCTTTGCTGCCTCCCCGAGACTCTGGAATACACTCCCTGCTGAAATAAGAACCTCTCCATCTCTGACAACTTTTAAAAAGTCTTTAAAGACACATTTATTCACCCAAGCTTTTTAACTAGACTTGTGGTTTTAGATTGTTTTAAGGTTTTAATATCTGTTTTAATTTGTTTTATTTTGCTGTACTGCCCAGAAATGGAAGTTTGGGGCAGTGTACAAATAAAAATAAAATAAAATAAAACACGATTTATGTAAAATCCATTATATACCACCATGGCTCTCCATAGCAAAACTGTGTGATGGTATGTTCCTGTCATGCTGCTGCTTGATGTATATTTTGGTTTAATGTGGAAGATGTTTATCCCACACCTATGCATATTGAGAAATAAGTCTCACAGGGTTTAATGGGTCTTACTTCAAAGTAGGTTGCTCAGACTTGCACACTTAAAGTCTGTCTAGATTTCAGTGGAACTTTAGCACAAATACCTGTGAGCAGGATTTGTGGCCTAATCTTTTCTACACTCCTTTCACACAAAACATATTTGAAAAACAGAAATTTTATAAATTAAAAGGTGTATTTCTTCAAATCTTTTAACTAAAGCAATTCTTCAAAATATAGAACTTTGTGATTAGGAAAAGCCGATATGGACTGACAGAAGTTGGAGATTTGTCTCTTGATGACATGAAGAAAATTCGGTATCTGTCTCTAATTGAGCTAACAGCCTTCTACGATGCTTTAGGAATAGAGCTGAAGAGGAACAGAACAGAAAGAGTAAAAGGACGAGGCAAGTGTATATGGTGACTTAACAGTTGGTTCTGGTGGCTTTTTACATTCACAAGGCAGTACTTATTGTGTGTCTCTTTATTTTTATTTGGTTTTATTTTGTTTTCTATAGAAGGCGGTCTTTTTGGAGTTCCATTAACAGTGTTGCTGGAAAATGATCAGAAGAAGATGCCTGGAACAAAAGTTCCTCTCATCTTTCAAAAAGTGAGTAGAACAAAATGAGCTCAGTCAATGAAGTGAAGCTCCTCCCAGTCTTTAATACTCAAAGAAGACATCATGTAAGAATGTAAACACACCTTGACATGTGACTTTTCTTTCAGTCTATATTTTGAGGATGGAGACAAAAAAGGTGCTGTGCAATCCAGTCACCCCAGTCATCCCAGCTGTCAATGGGCTTACTCCTAAATAAATGTGCATAGCAGAGGCATTCTCAGAAATTCACTGCCATATGAAATAAAATTGGCTGGCTGACTAGTTTGGAATTATAATACCTTGAACTGGTGTCTTTTTGACTTTTTAGCCTACTTTCCAGTAGGCTTATGAGATCACCTGGCATTCCATGTGTCCATGTTTGTGTTCCCTCCCCATCAACTTCTATCAGCTTCGCATTGCCCCCCTATCAGCTTCGCAATGCCTGGACCAATATGAACACATAGGGACACCTCAATGGCATAGTTTGTGATGACATCATGTACCCCAATTCAAGATGGTGGATGCATAAACATTTGAGGCACAAGTGGGCTAACCAGTGAACCGCCTAACCAATTTGAATCAAATTTGCTACAGCTGTAGGGACACATAGGGATGCCCCAATGGCCTAGTTTGTGATGATGTAATCCACCCTGATTCAAGATGGCAGCCACATAAACATTTGAGGTGCAAGTGGGCTAACTTGTGGAGCATCTAACTAATTTGAACCAAGTTAGGTACAGTTGCAGTGAATGACACGCAGGGATACCTCAGTGGTGTAGCTTGTGATGATGTCATCCACCCCAATTCAAGATGGTGGACACATAAACATTTGAGGTGCAAGTGGGCTAATTTGTGAACTGCCTAACTGGTTTGAACCAAATTTGCTACAGCTGTAGGGATACATGTGGATGCCCCAATGGTGTAGTTTGTGATGATGTCATCCACCCCAGTCCAAGATGGTGGACACGAGGACATTTGAAGTGCAAATGGTCTAACTTGTGGACCTCAAATTGAGCCAAATTTAGTCCACTTGTAGGGATAGTGAAAGGAAAGTAGGCAGATTTGTTCTTACTAGAACAACTTGTTCTTATTCCAGAGGGATGGCAAAGGAGCCACACTGGTAGGAAATCACAGTGATGTGCAATGGTCAGCTCAGTTGAATTATGAGCATATACAGGAAAGAACAATGCTTTGGGGATCAATATCCCTCTTCAGTCACTAAAGAAGGGTATGCTATACTCGCATACAGTGACCTGAGAACACACCCAGAAATCCCACCGTGGTGCTGACATGCTCAAAAAGCCTCACCCCACTGTGCTCTCCATGCTTATGGAATGACAGTGGCTGTTTCTGTGATTGGGAGGCTGGGGCGCCATTAATGTCTGAAGAGCGCTATAGTCTCTCATAATTCCTAGGACAAGTAGAAATCTTTACATTCATCTTGAAAATTTGCTTTAAGGGAAATTCACTGTTTTGAAGGTATAAGGTATCCTTTCACAGGTCAGACATGAAGACTTGATTATGTGTTAGTTCCCTTCCAGTCGTGTTATTCTGTGAGGCTACTTCAAAATCATGTTATACAAGAAGCTATACAGTGGGTATGTAGTTACTGTCTTTAAAGTGTTGGGTACAATCCAGTCAACAGAATTAAGAAAAACCAACTCTATGTTGGATCATGACCATGCCATTTTATGTTTGTGGAGGCAGTAGTTAGTTATGTTTCATTTCGGTGCTGAGACAGCATATAAATATTCTTTTATCTTTTGGTATAGCTGCTGCTAAAGCTTGAGGAAACAGGTCTGGAAACAGAAGGAATTCTTAGAGTGCCAGGATCAGCTTCAAGAGTTAAGGTACATCGTTTTTCTTCACATATTTTGCAAGGCCAGTCTAGTAATTTTACAAGACCAGTTCAGTCGACAGATTACTTTTGGGCAATCTGCATATTTGTTTGTTTGTTTGTTTGATTTATATACCACCCTTCCAAAATGGCTCAGGGTGGTTCACAGCATGATAAAAACAATTAAAACAAATTAACAATTAAAAACTATTAAAATACAATAAAACCAATAAAACAGCTAAAAGCCCTGAAAATCAGGGCAACAATTTAAAACGATTTAAAACAGAATCATTTAAAACCCTGGAAGTCCAGGCCAAATAGGTAGGTTTTAAGGGCTCTCCTGAAGGACGGCAATGATCTCAAATTACGAATTTCTGCCGGGAGTGCATTCCACAGCCCAGGAGCAGCTACAAAGAAGGCCTGCCTCTGCGTCGCCACCAGACGAACCAGTGGCAACTGAAGACGGACCTCCTCAGATGATCTTAAGGTGCAGTGGGGATCATGTAAAAGAAGGCGCTCTCTTAGATTTACTCATGGTAATTAGTCATGTATGCATTACATTAATAATGCTTGCTTACACTCAGACATGGTCAGACTCCTAGGCTAATCTAGACTCTGAAACTTAGCTAAACTTAGCTAAACTAGACTCTGAAAGCTTTAAATGGCTAATAATAATAATAAGCCTGCTGGTGGAAGGAAGAGGAAGATTTCATCTGGCCTTGGCAGACCCCAAAGTGAGAGGCTAGGGTCCCTGCCTGGCTGCCTCCTCTTCTGCTCCCCCTTTGTATGCCATCTGCTCCAGCCAAGACTGTTTGTGGTGGTGAGTCCTTGCAGGACTGGGTCCAGGGGTGACTGGGCAGTTTGAATTTCTGCGTTCCACCTGTTGGAGCTGCTGCTGCCCAGGACTATATAGGCACATTGCCAGTGGCGGTGGGCCCGCCACTGGTGGGATCGCCACCGAAGGGGCAACAACAAAGGGGTTTGCCCCTTTCGGGGAGCCACTTCAGGGGAGCTACCTCAGGGGAGCTACTTTGGGGGAGAACGAGGGCGAGGGCCAGATCCTCTGTTTAATTATTAGATTGGGGAGGAGCTATTCAACAGTAGAGCTTCTCTTTAGTTGTTCTTAGAACTGTCCTGAAACTGCTACAATGTGTTTGGATTCATCTGGAGATGGGGAGATAGGGGGTGCCACTGAATGTGGGGCAGCTATCCCAGTGGTGGTGGGGAATAGAAGGAGTAACATTGTCAGGTCAGCAGGCTGTTCCAGGGGAAGGGTGGTCAGAAATTTAATTGCTGTCCCCCCTTCTGGCTGCCCTGCCAGCTCTCTGACTTCGGGGAGCACTACCAACAACCCACATAACCTTATCCTGCTTCTCTGCAATGCCAGGTCGGTCCAAAATAAATCTGAACTCATCCATGATTTGATTATGGATGAAGGGGCCTACCTGGTGTGTATTACTGAGACTTGGTTGGGGGAGGCCAGTGGCCCAGTTTGGGCCCAGCTTCTCCCTCCAGGATATTCTGTAGAGGAGCAGGTGAGGGAACGTGGGCGGGGAGGTGGAATGGTGTGGTCTATAAGGATAACATCTCCCTTACCAGAGTCCCTGTTGGGGTATCAGGCCATATTGAATGTGTGTATTTGAGTTTGGGGACCAGGGATAGATGGGGACTTCTGTTGGTGTACAGATTGCCCCGCTGCCCAATGGAGTTCATGTCCAGCGGAATTGTTCAGGGTTGTGAGGGGACTAGTATCTGCCCCCCATCCCTTGAACCAGAATTTGGAGTCATAAATTACCCGCTGCGATGTGTATAAAGAATTTTTGGCAGATAAAATCTCAGATTCGGGCTGACTTAGATGGAGACTCAACAATTAATTTGATGTCTGAACTGGAGGTGTCCGACAACTCGTCTTATGTGACTCGACTGGATCGATTTCAGTTTGTGACTCCTGAGGATGTGGACAAGCTGCTTGGAGTGGTGAGGCCTACCACTTGCTCTCTTGACCCTTGCCCAACATGGCTTGTTCTATCTAGCAGGGAGGCTGTTGTAGGCGGCCTGGTGGAAATCATAAATGCTTTTCTGAGGGAGGGAAGGATGCCTCCTTGTCTTAAGGAGGCAATTATTAGACCTCTTCTAAAGAAGCCTGTGTTAGATCCCTCAGAGCTGAGCAATTATAGACCTGTTTCCAACCTTCCATGGTTGGGCAAGGTAATTGAGAGGGTGGTGGCCTCTCAGCTCCAGTCGGTCTTGGAGGAAACTGATTATCTAGACCCATTTCAAACTGGTTTTTGGGTGGGCTGTGGGGTGGAGACTGCCTTGGTCGGCCTGATGGACCTCAAAACAGCGGTACATTTGTTGCTAACCTCCAGACTTAACTTCTGTAAAGCTCTACGTGAGGCTGCCTTTGTATGTAGTCTGGAAACTTCAGTTGGTTCAGAATGCGGCAGCCAGGTTGGTCTCTGGGTCACCTCGGAGAGACCACTACACCTCTGCTGATGGAGTTACACTGGCTGCCTCTAGGTTTCTGGGCAAAATACGAAGTGCTAGTTATAACTTATAAAGCCCTAAACTGCTTAGGCCCTGGAGTTGGCAGGGCAGAATCTGCTTTGCACATTTCTTATGAAAAGTGCAAAGGAGACCTCTGCTGCCATCCCCATGAAAAGTCTGTCCTTTACAAAAACGCCCCAAACAACAAACATACTATTATGGTACATGACATTAGGCAAATATCTAACTGTTGAATTTGCAAACATGGAACACAATTACACAGAATAAAAATAATTTTAGATTATGTAGTATTTATTAATGGTGAAGAACAGAACAAAAACAGAGTTTATATTCTACTAAATGTGTTTTTGAATCTTGTACATTCCTGTATCCCAAGCAGTACTTTGTGATGTGTGTTACTATGTCAGACTTTCCTGCATTGGCAAGAAAGCTGAAAATCCACATGAAAGATGTAATGTTTTTAATTTTCAGTTATTGGATCATTTGAACCTGATTAAATGTCAGCTAGCAATGGACAACAGGAAATGTGTTTTTTCTAAGCAAATCCAGATTTACCACTTAAAACCATCATTTATTATGTTGACATTAAGATTTGAAAGCATTTCAAATTTTTAAAAAGCAAATGCATATGGGTTAAAGGTTACTCATTGGATATAACGATTGATAGAAAGTAGTGTAAGATTTACCCTGTTCTTCAAGTTTTGGTCATAATTATAAAAGCACAGTGTCTGTGGGTCACACTGTAGCCTGATCAAGAGATGCTTGGGATATGCATTATGTGTTATATGGATATGTATTATACAATTGTGAGGAGCCAAAGGTATAGAGAGCGAGTCTGCTTATTTACCTATACAGGAGACCTTTGTTATCTGTGGTTTTGTGGATTGTGGTTCCATGTATCCGCAGATGGGTCTTACAGATGCAGTTTCTTTATCTGTGTTATGAAATATAGGCAATTTTCAGCTTCCCACTGTTCCTGAGCGCCCAGAAATGACGTCTGATGTCATTTCCTGCTGCCATTTTGAAGTGCAGAGACATTTAGTGGCAATTCTTTGGTTTTTTTTAAAAAATAAACAATTAAATTAAAAAATAAGAGGATTTGGGGGAGGGCATTCCTGGTGACCTGGAGAACAAGGTACTGTGCTTTTCTACCCTTATTACTGCCCCTTCCTGCTTTTTAAACAGCTTTTTTAAGCTCAAGGAACCTAATCCCCCAATCCCAAATAAGGTCTTTTTATTCGCAGATTTGTTATCCACGGAAATTGGTGGGGCCAGTACCCCCACAAATAACAAGGGTCACCTGAATGTGTGTGTGTGTGTGTGTGTGTGTGTGTATATATATATATATATATATATATATATATATATATATATATATATATGTAAAATGGACTTGGAGTTTTGCAAGCATTCCTCCTGCACCACACAATGACCATGCATTCTCCCTACACTTGTTGGTAGTTGATGTGCAGAAGGATTTAGAAAAATGTATTTATATCTCTAGCACTTAAGCTTTCTTGTGTTTTTTTAATTTCTTAAGCGATTTTCATGCAAATCCAACATGATTAAAATACAGGTGAAACTCGGAAAATTAGAATATCGTGCAAAAGTCCATTAATTTCAGTAATGCAAATTAAAAGGTGAAACTGATATATGAGACAGACGCATTATATGCAAAGCGAGATAAGTCAAGCCTTAATTTGTTATAATTGTGATGATCATGGCGTACAGCTCATGAAAACCCCAAATCCACAATCCCAGAAAATTAGAATATTACATGGAACCAAGAAGACAAGGATTGTAGAATAGAACAATATCGGACCTCTGAAAAGTATAAGCATGCATATGTATTCAGTACTTGGTTTGGGCCCCTTTTGCAGCAATTACTGCCTCAATGCGGCGTGGCATGGATGCTATCAGCCTGTGGCACTGATGAGGTGTTATGGAAGACCAGGATGCTTCATTAGCGGCCTTCAGCTCTTCTGCATTGTTTGGTCTCATGTCTCTCATCCTTCTCTTGGCAATGCCCCATAGATTCTCTATGGGGTCAGGTCAGGCGAGTTTGCTGGCCAATCAAGCACAGTACACTGTATACTTTTCAGAGGTCCGATATTGTTCTCTTCTACAATCCTTGTCTTCTTGGTTCCATGTAATATTCTAATTTTCTGGGATTGTGGATTTGGGGTTTTCAAGAGCTGTACACCATGATCATCACAATTATAACAAATTAAGGCTTGACTTATCTCGCTTTGCATGTAATGGGTCTGTCTCATATATCAGTTTTACCTTTTCATTTGCATTACTGAAATTAATGGACTTTTGCACGATATTCTAATTTTCCGAGTTTCACCTGTACAGTGAACTGAAAATATATAGCTTATTCATTGTTTCATAATTCAGTGATGCTCTGGACTTCCTGTCATGAAAGGTACCTGAGAAAACTTCCAGTCTTTGTCAGATGGTATCATTCACCATGCTTCATGATAGATTCCCTCCCCCCCACACACACACACCACATTTCTGGGCAAATTAATAGGTTTTTCCAGGGTTTTTAATTTTTCTGGAAGTCTGGGCAAAGTCTGAAACCTACCGATAAAATGACATGTTTCTATCTTTCATGGCTTGGTCTGGGAGTTTCATGTCCGTCAGTGAGTGAATTCAGCCCAGGCAACTTTAGATAGATAGATAGATAGATAGATAGATAGATAGATAGATAGATAGATAGATAGATAGATATCACTTCTATGATTTGTTATGATACTTATTCACAGTTTGCATTGGCCACAGCAGCACAGGATTTTCCTGCAGTTCCAGTTTCATATTCTGGTACAGTGTGGGAAGATGTCCAGAAGATAAGGACAATGCAATCGAGCACAGGGTTTCAATCACCAACATTACCCCTGTTGGGTCAATGGGGCTGCCCATGCCAAGCTTGCAATTGTTTTGCTGGCCATTTCAGAATGAAGAGGAATGGTGGATGAACCCAGGAATCAGTTAACACAGCATCAAAGCCCTAACTCATTTGGAATCAATGGGCATGATTGTATCCAATCATCTGCCTTCAGAGAAAATATTTCTCTTGGGTTGTGCACCAACCATGACAGGGGGAAAGGCTGAAACTATTTTGCCCTTTTTGCATGCTTCCTACTCCATGCTTATAATTGTGACAAGTATAGTGTTCGTATATCAGATATCTTACAAGGATAATTGGGGGGGAGGGGCACAATGTGGAACAGTATACACTGAACATAGAGACATAGTTGTGCCTTGAACAGTCCCTGTCAACAGAGACTTGACTTTCCAGTGGTGGAGTGAAGGAGAAGTCTTGCTACTACTAGAATTGTGCTAGTCAGAAAGGTAGGACTAAATGCCCCCACCACCATCACACACACACACACACACACACACACACACACACACACACACACACACGTGTCAGAGTCCCACAGGGCTACATACTGAACAGCAATCCATGAGATTTTGTTTTTAAGAATGAGCCCCCCACCACCATATAGTCTGTTGGATTGGATAGGGGAAACCATGCAGTACATAGGTCTTAGAGATTGTTTTCAGGTCCTGGACTAGATATTTTGGCATCATGAATTGAAGTACTGGATTGTTTTTGACACCTGGGTCTAATGCTCCCCTCCTCTCCACTCTGTTCTCAGAGGTTGTATATTTGCCTCCCCTTACCCCTTCCACCTACAAGTCTGCAATCTCCCAGTCTACCTCCTACTTCCAGACCTCACTTATGCCTGTTTGTGCCATAATAACTCGTTTAGTTGTATTCACTTTATATCTCGATCTGCTTTGCTTGCTTGAAAGGAAAACTGGGAAAGTTAAAAAAAAAAAAAGTCTGCATGCTTAGCTTGTTACTCTTGAATTGACATCCAGTACACTGAGTAATGTGCATGGGCATGTGTGACGGTGGGGAAAGGGGATAATTGCTGTCCCTCCTGATTCATGGCCCAATTAATGTGGAGCAGCAAATGTTTTTTTAATTATTTTTTTTACATTTTATATCCGCTCTTTCTCCAAGGAGCCCAGAGTGCTGTACTACATACTTAGGTTTCTCCTCACAACAACCCTGTGAGGTAGGTTAGGCTGAGAGAGAAGTGACTGGCCCAGAGTCACCCAGCAAGTATCATGGCTGAATAGGAATTTGCACTCGGGTCTCCCCGGTCCTAGTCCAGCACTCTAACAAGTACACCACGCTGGCTCTACCACACACACACACACACACACACACACACAATCCCCCCTGCCCCAGAAAAAAATCATGTGGATGCCCCTAGTAGTGCATACTTTCTCTATAGTCATTAGTACTTTTATTATTATAGTAATGTACAATTGTTATTCCATTTTTTGAGGAGAAACCTGGATTTGATGCACAAATTTCATTTTTGTAGAACACTTTGGGGGGGCCAGGTGAACAATACAGTTTCCCCTTACCTACTAGAGTAAGCACATCAATTTTTGTTAGGAATGCCATCTAAAATGCAGTTAATTGCCTTTCACAGAAATCTACAGGTTAAAATTCATTAAATTGCTGGTACAACAGCATTTCTCCCCTCTCTCATAACAGAACTATTTTGAAAACATTTCTAACATTTTTCTGATTTTTTTTTAAATAGTCTGATTGCTTAAAGCCATTTAAAACTTGGAAGGAGTGAAACTTGGTAATTACTATTTTGGCTAATCCCCTCCTTGCAGCAAACCCCTACCACTATCTGTACCAAACCTTGCCCCCAAGCCCTTTAGCTCTAGAGACCTCCATTGCAGGAGTGTGATTTAGCACCATTTGACTAAAATGAAACAAACTTATTATTTGTGAAACAGCTGTAAGAATGTGGAAGATACAAGTGCAAGGATATGAAGGATTTGTTGTTTTACTTTAACTATGCCATTTGTATACTCAGCAGTGTGAACCCAATGCAAAGGCTTCCTGCACCAGCAGATAAAAGGTTTAAAATGAGATAAAGAATCTGCTGTGTCAGCACCACAGCCCCAAACATGATGATATGCAGCTATTGCAAAATCAGTTGCATAGACACCTATATGTTTGCATTTTACTTATATCTCTGGTACATAAGGCTACATGCTAACTTGGCAAAGAGGCACCTTTTGACATGGTGATTCTCTTTATTTAGCAGGGGGAGAGTAACTGGCCCTATCAACCCCCAGCACAGTACTTCCACTGACTGTTGCTGGTGTGTGTCTTACGTTTCTTTTAGATTGTGAGTCCTTTGGGGACAGGGTTCTATCTTATTTTTATTTATTATTTCTCTGTGTAAACCACCCTGAGCCATTTTTGGAAGGGCGGTATAGAAATCGAATAACTAACTAACTAACTACATGCTCAGGGTTCAGACTGGTTTACTTTTTCTTTGTGAAGAACCTTCTGAATTGTAAAGTCTTCTGTCTACCAGCAACCTCTGTCTAGTCTGAACAGTGACACATATATTGCCAGCTAGCCAGTAGTGTCAGCTAAGGGTTATTTTCAAAGAATCTCTCTAAAAAGTACAGATATTGGTATTCAAGCCATATAAGATGGTAAGGCTGTTAAACATAGGAAGCTGCCTTATACTGAGTTAGACCACTGGCCCATCTAGCTCAATATTGTCTACACAGACTGGCAGTGGTTGCAGCAGGCAGGAGTCTTTCTCAGCCTTATCTTGGAGATGCTAAGGAGGGAACTTGGAACCTTCTGCATGCAGGCATGCAGGTGCTCTTCCCAGAGTGGCCCCATCCCAAAGGGGAATATCTTACAGTGCTGAAACATGTCTCCCGTTCAAATGCAAACTAGGTAGCTCTTGTCATCTGGAGTGCCGGGAGCTGGGGACTCTTGGCTGCTACAGTAGGAGGTAGCCCACCTTTTGTACCCAGGATTAACCGAGGTAAAACGAACCTCAGGTTTATTTTACCTTAATAGGTAATCATGTGAACCATCACCCTGAGTAACTGGGCTTCCCCTTGGCCTGCCGCCACTTCTGACAGTGAGCCAGGAGGAATGAGCACCCGCACAGAGCAGGTGCTATACCTAAAGCAGCTGCTCCACTGTGTGAGTGCTGCATTCTGGGTCCTTGGAGGACCCAGAGCATGCTTTCCTCCTCCTAGCCATGCACTGCCGATTGCCACCAAGGCACACATTTGGGCACATGATCAGCAACTTTACTTGCCTCCTTCAGTTTGTGGAGAGGCAGGTAGGAGCCTACCTTCCTGTCTGCTCTCCTCACCCACCCAGGTAAGAGGTCATGTGAATGACCTTGGTGTATATTTAAAAATAACAAGGTAGAATCCTTATTAGTAGTAGTCATTCATAGTTATTTTTTGTCCTGTAGAGTCTTCGCCAGGAAATAGAAGCAAAATTCGATGAAGATACCTTTGACTGGGATCAGATACGCAACAATGATGCGGCAGGGTTGCTAAAGATGTTTATACGAGAACTTCCAAGTCCTCTTTTCACTGTGGAATATCTGCCTGCTTTCATCACATTAGTGGAAAGTAAGTCAAGGGGAATCAGTATTCTATTTACTATCAGCTTTTTAATCCAGTGACATGCCTTCTGTGGACTAGCTTTGTTCTCACTTGCTCAGGTCTCATCTGTGCACAATTGAATTACACTCTGTGTAAAGTGATCTAATACATGAAGTATAGAACTCATGTATATATGTGCATATATTCCCAGTTTGTATTATCTTTCCAGAAGTGCAGTCAACACACTACATCTTAAACAGAGTGGCCTATATCCACTCTACATCCACAATAGTAGAGTAGACTACTATTGTTCTAGCTTAATGTTGTTGCACTAACACAAGGAAGGTATTCTCACAATCTGTGGAAAGTGGGCTAAGGGAACGTAGCCCACTTTCCACGGATCGTGGGAACCGCCGGGCTCACAGGTGAGCCCAGTTTCCCCAAAGTGGGTCACCCGCTGAACTCCCCTCCCCTTAGCCCAGGTTAGCCAAGTGAGTGCTCCGCTAACCTGGATTTTTTTGTCATGTATTGGCGCAGATCCACGCTGTGGCAACACACAAGGAGACCCCCATCCGGGAGGCTGCAAGCAGCCTCCCAAGCTCAGGGGTCTCTCCAGCATGCCCCACGCACTCACGTGGGGAATCCTGGAACTTCCGGGGGCCACATGGTCCCCGATCCCCGCAGCCCCCACCGGTTCCATGACGGAGCTGGCAGGCGATCCCGGCTCAGCCCGCTCTCCCTGCTAACCCCATAATGGCAAGTCTCACTGATCGTAAGACTCGCCTCAAGGATGTAGCAAGGACCTTGTGCAAAGAAAAGAATATCTGCTCCAGATTAGTCCTTGTGCTAGTGGAAAATGTTGACAAGTTGCATGGTGCTTTGCACAGTAGGTTGCACAATGCATTGTACAACTGGGTGTGCAACTGGTTGTACAACCTGTAGCCCTAATGTTTATAGACCCTGGAAAAGGTCCAGCATTAGTGCTTGAACAATACTGGAATCACCACAAATGTGAGCATCTCTGTGAACTTTTCAAGTGAACTTTGTAAGTGTGCACAGCTCCTCCCACTGTGGTAGCACAAAACTGGTCTACATGTCAGCCAATGAGAGGTGCACTTCCATGTGTGGCACCACATCATGAATGGAGAATCCCTTGGAAGGCTCAATGTCCACATCACAAATTGCTTTCCAATAATGCCTTGCTATATGGCATGAATGTCCAGGGATAAAAAGGTCTGTTTTTCTGTATCCCAGCCCTGATTTATTTGCTTGGCAGGGCAGGATTGCATTCACATGCTGCACAAATTCATCGAAACACAGCTTTTGTGGCATTTCCTACTTAGCCCTTTTGCTACATAATCATTTCGATAATAATCATTCTTGTCAATGTGTTACTGATAATGTTGATATTTAATAATATCAAACTGCTTTTGATAGTATTATATTGATATTGATATTTAATATTTATCAATATCATTGATAAACTTATCGATGATAAGTTGATATTTAATAATAAACTGCTTTTAAACAGAAATAGTATGCTGGTTCTCTCTGTTAAATGACCTGTTTTATTGAAAACATGGGTTGACATCCAGAGCTGCAATCCTCTCAAGGACAGGCTGCTCTTAACTCAGCCAGAGTCTTCCTGAGCAGCAGAGTGTGCAGGGGCTGGCGGGAGGCGGCATGGTTTCCACCGATTCCCCCTGCCTACATAAGTGCTCTTTGCTTTCCAGGAATATGTCCCTGAGGGCTGTGCAACTCTTAAGAAGATATTTCTGGAAGGCAGAGAGCACTTAGGAACATAGGAAGCTGCCTTATACTGAGCATTGGCCCATCTAGCTCAGTATTGTCTATACCAGGGATTCTCAAACTTGGGTCCTCAGGTGTTATTGGACTTCAACTCCCATAATCCCCAGCCTCAGTGGCCTTTGGTTGGGGATTATGGGAGTTGAAGTCCAATAACACCTGAGGACCCAAGTTTGAGAATCACTGGTCTATACTGACTGGCAGCGGCTCTCTAAGGTTTCGGGCAGGAGCCTTTCCCAGCCCTACATGGAGATGCTAGGGAGTCCAACTGGGACCTTTTGCATGCAAAGCAGATGTTCCACCATGGAGCTATAGCCCCATCACCCAAGGGAAATATCGTACATATGGCTTTCATGTAGTCATGTATCCAAATGCAAACCAGGGCAGACTCTGCTTAACAAAGAGGACGATTCATGATTGCCACCACAAGACCAGCTTTCCTCCCCCACTTCTGGAGGCAGGGGAGATCAGTGAAAATCACTGCCCACCCCCCTGTGCCCTGCTGCTCAGGAAGATGCTGCCTTTGAGGCCACAGCCTCCTGCTGCATCCTCTGAACACTGCTCTGCATGTTAGCCACTGTATTTGAAATCAAAAGAGTTTCTGCATAAGGGTAACACATCTAGTTTATTGTTAAAATGTCTCTTCTGGAACTACTTTTTATATTTTTATCCATACCAGAATGCACTTTTGTTGCCAAAATTACTTCCGTGAAATAATTGGTTGAGACAGCATAGTTTGTATTACAGGATTATGTGAACGGCCAGGGATGATACCAGCCAATTCTTGTCAGGCATTTCAATCTTCATTCTAGACTAGGAAAAGTATGTTGCTCCAGGCATTCTTGCCCCACTTGCTATGCTGTGCTGTTTCCTGTGTCCTACCACTCTTTCCTACTTCCATGTAAGTGGCAGGGTGACAAGCAAGTGTTCCCACATCATCTAGGTTCGGAGCAGATCCCTGCAATGCCCAACAGAGGCCAGGGGCAGAGCTGGGTGTCGCAATAGGATTTTTCAGGGAGTTGGATGGTAACAAGCCCTGAGGTAGTAATACTTTTGGTAGGACTTTTCAGCCAACAGCGAAAGCCATTTTCTTTATGCTCAGACTGGTTTGTCTGAGCCCTGTATCTCAATGAACCCTATAGTTCAACAGGAGAAGAGGATCACCTCCCAGTGAAGGGCTACCATGAACACAGGAAGCTGCTTTGTACTGGGTCAGACCCAGTGGCAGCTGGTGCAGGTGCCACTGGGGCGGCAGCGGGAGGCACCTTGAAGTGTAAATTAATAGGTGCTTACCTTGGCTGCTGCCGCACCTGAAAGCTTTTGCCACCAGGTTTCTGTGCACTGTATGCAGATGGTGCTTCTCGTGAGCAAGACTTAGGGATCAAATATCCGCCAAAGGGGAAGGGGCTGGCCATCCATTCCAGGTGCTGTGATGAGGTACCCTGTTTCTTTTGCCACTTGGAGGGTTTGTGCTTGTGAACATACATGGCTGTTGCACTCTTCTCAGGGAGCAGAGCACTTGGTGCCCATCCTGTCATCCTGTGCCCTCGTCCTACCACTTGCCAGGGAGGGGGGGAGCAAGGGACAGGGTAGGGCTGCCCCCGAACAACTGTGCAGCTTGACAGGCTGAAAAGTCCAGAATGGGGTGTGGCAGCATTCCTATAGCCTGGCAACTCCATTGATAGCTGCATAGCTGAAAGGAGGGGTGGGGCTGGTTTTCCGAGAGGCTGCCAGCAAAAAGCACCAAAAGCATGGAGCAGCCTCATCCTTGAACGGGTCTGCGTTTCTGCTTCTATTATTGCGGTTTGAAAATCAGTGCAAAACTGCAGTTATAGCTGCATTTGCAGTCGGATGTAATGCTTCGGCGACCGGATGCAACATTTGGCGAGGCAAACCAGAGGTGGCTTTCGGTCCGCAGCCACGGTTTTGCACATTCAGGTGTAGCAAAGTTACAAACTTGGCCATGGTTAGCTGCAGTTATCATTTACATCTGAATGCAGCCTATGTGTTTATAAAGTTTAGTGTGGTGAAGTGAAACTAATAGAATAATAAATATGTGATATAATAATAATAATTGAGATCTATATACTATTAAACATTGTGAGACAAAAATCAATTGAAAATTAGTTATTTTGTGTCACCTTGACATTGAGGTATGCTATGTTAAAGAGGACTGCTTTGAATTACAAGACCAGCCTATTGAACATTACAGAAGAACTGATTGGCAATCCACAATGAAAGATGGCCTATTTGTGACTCAGAGGATGAACTATGTAGGGAATGTGTCCCTAAAGACAAGGCTTCCTTCTAAGAGGCTGCTCTTTTGAAAGCCAGAACAGATGAGTTCTGTATTATCTCACGCAGAACTATCAGCCTGCCACCAGGGACTGTGTGTGTGGGTAAAAAGAAGAAATAAAATTGTCATTGTTTTGTTTGTATTTCTGCCTAAGCCTATGCATATGTACTCACAAGTAAGTCCCACTGAGACTTTCTCCCAAGTAAAGGCCACATAAGATCAAAGCCTTGATTATACTGCACAATGTGAAGAGCTACAGAAAAATAATTTATTTGGTAACATAACAAAATTCATAGGCTTTAAGGTCTAGTTAATCTGCAGTTGTGATGCTCGTGCTAACATTTCTGTGTATGTTACTCTCCTCCTGCTAAATAAAGAGAATCGTCACATTAAAAGGTGCCTCTTTGCCAAGTTAGCAAGGGTGTGTCGTGGGGCTATTCTGACGATTGGGGAAAATTGAGCTAGGAAAGCCTAGCCTGATTTTTCCCGATCATAAGAACCACCGGGTTCAGCTGCGAGCCCAGAGGTTCTCCAGCGGGTAACCCACTTTGGTAGCCCGCCCCTTAGCCCAGGTTTGCGGAGCGAGCACTCCGCACACCTGGGCTATCGGATCGTGAGTAGCCACAGCGCGGCTCCACGCCGCAACTGCTCATGAGGAGACCTCCGGAGGGGAGGTGAAAAGCTGCCTCCCGGCTCTGGGGGTCTTGCCAGCATGCCCTGGCCAATCGGCCCCCACTCCTCCCAGCCCCCGCTGGCTCCGTCATAGAGCTGGCAACCGTGTGGGCGGCCGATACGGCCGCCCAGGGCCCCTACAGAGATCGTCTGTGGGGAGAGCTGCAGTTTCACCAAAAGCGGGTCTCACAGATCATGAGACCCACCTCACTGTCTTAAAGGGCTTTAAAATTGGGATAGAAACATTGATAAATAGATTGATCATCAGTAGTTAGCTGCATGGGCGTAACTATAATTAGGCAAGGGGAGACAGTTGACTGGGGGCCCGCTGCCCCGAGGCCCCCCCGAGACATGTCACATGACTGCCCATTGCCCAGCCCCAAGGCACCTCAGCCAGTCCTCCTTGCCCTGTTCGCCCTCTCTCCTGCTTGCCTCCTTGCCGGCAATCTAAGCAGCCTGCACGCTACTAGCCTGCACGCTTCTCTCTCCGCCTCTCAGCTGATTGGTGGGTGGGTGGGGCTTCCAGAGAGGCCTATGCATAGGCCTCGCTGAAGCCTGAAGGTAAGCTCTCCAGCCAGCCAGCAAGCAAGCAAGGAGGCAGGCAGAGTGGCCAGTGCTGGCTGCCCTTACCCACCACAGTGCTCTGCAGACTCTCTGCCCAGCACCGACCAGCCTTTGCCTGCTTAGTAATGGAGATAGAATGTGAATTCATTTTTGTGTGGTTACCCACCCACCCCGGATATATAGGGATCTGCTTGCCATAGGGCTTTGATATGGGGGAGGAGACTGAGAAGTCTCTGAATATTTAATTTGAAACAGATTGGAAAATTTGCTGGCTTTTAAAAAAAGCTATCCAAAAAGTCCTATAAGTGGCTTGTTTCATGGCAGAAAATTACAAAAACTTCTGGAACAAACAATATTATATTATTTATTTATTCATTCATTCATTCATTCATCCATCCATCCATCCATTCATTTATAAATGCACTTGTGTTCAAGTTGTTTTGCAACCCAGAAGGTCTGAGTGAGAACTGTGAAGCATGTGTTGTGCTTTTATTTTATTTTATTTTTCTTTAGAAATGCCAAGCTGGTTGGACATGTCCAAAAACCTCACTCACTCACACTATTTACACTGTATGTCATCAGTCAGTATGAGTCTATAATTATATGAAATGTTAAGGAGGCCCCGCTGATTCGCCCCCAGCCCCACACCCCACTAGGGATGACCGTGCTTCTGAGCACCTGCAGAGAGTGGCTTTGATCTCAGTACAGTGAGAGACCACAACCAGCCCTACTTCCACTTTAGGGAGCAGGGAGAAGGACAGAGGGTGTAACTTCAGGAACGCCTTGAGCCCTGGCATGTCTCATCTATCTTAAAATTGTACCAAGAAGAGGCAGATTCCTCATTCCCCCCCCCGCCCTTTTTCTCCTGAGGAATGGTGCTAATTCTTGCTCTTTTCTCTATTTCTCCCGCTAATTCTTGCTCTTTTCTCTGTTTCTCCCTACCTATCTTCCTTGCCTCAGTGGGACTTACTGGTCTCCTCTAGGGAGCAAAATATGCTGGTAGCACAAATTTGGTTTGGTTTACGTCCCTGAGCATGTGCAATCCTATATGCACTTACCAGGGAAGGATCTTAGACAGTTGAATGCAATGGAGTTTATTTTTAAGTAGACATGCCTTCCTTGCTAGTTAGTAAGTCTTTTTGGTTTCCATGAGATGTACTTCCAGCCTGAGGCTGCAATTCTCCACACACTTACCTGGGACTTTTACACACAGCAGGTTTTACTGCAAGTTTACTGGGAGGCTTTACTAAACATTGAAGTTGTCCCAAAGAACCAATGCAAAATAGTGGATTTTTAAAAAACTCCAAATATAAATCAGGCTACACTCTAACAAGCAGTGAAAAACCTGAATTGTGTGTGAACTGCTCCCCAATAACTTGCAGGGACTTCGGGGTAAATCTGGTCAACATGTGAATGCAGCACCTCCATTCTAGAGGAGATGTGTGTTAAAGGGCTTTAAAAGACCCATGTGAAAAACCTCCTGGAATCAAACTTTACTGAATTTGTTCAGAATTCTGAGAAAACATACATAGGCTCAGACTGCATGGTTGAAAGTCTCCTTTGCTAATCTGCAGCGAGGGGCTCATTTTAATAATTAGTGTTTTCAATGTATATCACTATATATAGTGAAGTGTGCATGTGTGTATTCAGTGAAATGTATTTCCAAACAGCATACTTATTTTGAAATATTAGACTTAAATCCTTGGGAGCCTGGGGTGTGTGGAGGCCCTGGACCTTGCGGAGGGGCATTTTAAAATCTCATCTCTGGGCCCACTCCAGCCTTGCTACACCCCTGGGTTAGCTATTATTGAAGGCTGCATTAAAACTTCTGAGTACCAGTTGCCAAGGGCTAAACAACAGGGGGCAGATGTTGCATTCATGTCCTGCTTGGAGATCGGTGGTTAGTGTTGTTAGTCGTGGTAGTGCTGGAAACAGGATCCTGAATTATAGACACTTGGTCTGACCCAACAGCAACATTCTTCTTATGTTCTAATTTGAAAAGTTGCTTCATGGCTAGAAAATAGTCAACATCTTATATCTCCATATGGTGTATAATACTATATTTTTAATTATCTAAATGTAAAATGTTGGCATTTTTGCAAGCTGGCCTATTTCAATTCTTTAACAGCCTGTCCCCCACCATTTTCTTCTTAGAAATTTCCCAAGTCAAACTACAACTGCAGGCTTTGCACTTGCTGATCATGTTGCTTCCTGATGCCTGCAGGGACGCAGCCAAGGTAAGTATATTGTTCAGTGAGGTTTGCCTCACTGTAATTGTTGACTTCCAAAAGAACTAATCATATATGCAGAAGCTAGGCACTTACAAAAGAAACCTCCTGAACTTTTCATTTTCTGATCTACAGTGTTATTATTAATTGATTATTATAATAATATTATTATTATAATAAATATTAATATTCAGTGTTCAATATTAAAAGGACTTTCCTCTAGGGAAGGGAAGGCTAGGTAAGGCTGATTGAATCATAGGTGTAATTAATTGAGCCCCTTGCTTCACAAGCTATTTTATTTTATTTTTGCAAAAATGCTTAACAGAATATGTTTAGTACTGATGCATGTGTTTAATGTTTCTCTGCTTTAAATGGTTTTAAGTGAATTCTGTATCTGTTTTTGATTTTTGTTTTAAATTTTTGGCTGGTTTTACTTGTTTGTTAACTGCCTTGAGACTTTTGCAGGTGGTATACAAATGTGTTAAATAAACAAAATGTGGTTTGAATTGACTACTTTATAGAATGTAACTTACATAGGAAGCTGCCATATACCGAGTCAGACCATTGGTATATCTAGCTCAGTATCATCTACACAGACTGGCAGTGGCATCTCCAAAGTTTAAACAGCCCTCTCTTGGAGATGCCAGAGATGGAACTTGGAACCTAGATGCTCTTCCCAGAGCAGCTCCATCCCCTAAGGGGAATATCTTACAGTGCTCACATGTAGTCTCCCATTCAAATGCAACCAGGGCAGACCCTGCTTAGCTATGGGGACAAGTCATGCTTGCTACCACAAGACCAGCTATCCTCTCCAACTTCTCTGAGAAGTGTTTTGATAATGATGAATTGTTGTGCATGCTAATTAATTCCAGGCTTTATTTAATGTTAGCATATTTTTTAAGGGCCACAATCCCTCCATGAACTAGGCATACTTTAGTCCCTGGAAATAAATGAACTTAACTGTACCTTACTCTGTGTAGGACTTCCTCCAGGATTTACTACAACCAAACTAAATGGAATTTATAGCAGTGTGGGTCAGAAAACACGCTCACTGACAGGATGAACAGCATGACACCATACTCTGGGGCTGCTTTCAGAATGCAGCCTCGACGCTGATAAGAACGGACAGAAGCGCAAGCAATGTTTCTGCAGTTTCCCCCATTCACAGCAATGTGGAAATGCTGCTAGCACTACTTCCTGTTCCTACCAGCATTGGGGCTGCATTCTGACTCCACAGCTGCGCCGGGGTGTACATTACAGAGCTTTAACACAGCGCATCATGTGGGCCACTGAAGGCACATTGTGATCCAGTGAATTCAGTCTGAGTAGCATTCTTTCTCCTAGGCGCTCCTGCAGTTCTTAAAGAAGGTGGTTGCTAACGAAAAGAAAAACAAGATGACTTTATGGAATGTTTCCATGATCGTTGCCCCAAACCTCTTCGTCTACAAAGGCAAACGTGCAAACCAAGAAGAGATGCTAACAGCAGCCACCACTGCACATATTGTGAGACTTTTGATTAAATACCAGGACATCCTGTGGATAGTAAGTTGTTTCTTTCTTAATATCTTCAGCAGGATTGCCATCATTTTCTGGCAGGGATTCCATGCCTTTTAGAAGTGGGTGCCATGCAGAAATTCTACTGTTGCATCTTCTCCTGACTTGGAGATGTCCTAACAAGGAATATGTTGTTGAATTTCTGCCTGTGGTGCAACTCTTAAAGGCTCAGGAGGCCTGCCCAAAACAGGTGGCTATCTGACAGTTAAAAAATAAATTGGATCAGATTATATTTAATACAGATTACAGTATATTATATACTGTATATAATATAGCCACAGCTTCATTTTGAACATGGTCTTCCCAGAGCACTTCTCAGGCAGTGCTACTTTGGCAGTGCAGGCTTAATTTCAACTAGGTCTTCAAGAACAACTGTTTTGAAACAACGTTCCAGCTAGTAATGCTACCAAACATGCTTTCAGGCACACTTCAGAATCAAATTGGCAATGCTCACCTCAATTAAAGAAAAGCTTTACAGCCCTGAAAGTTAAGCTGTGCCTTCCACCCATCCATTTATCCCCTGCCTGCAGCCCCTTCTCACTCTCTATATTCTCTTTCTGTTGCCTGGCATGTTTCTGTGGCTGCATTCCCAGGAACACTGGGAATTATAGCTGTACCAGTGCTATTAATGCATGTCAGTCATGGTAGGAACATTAATTTCATAGTGCTCCTTGTATCTGGCATGCAGCCCTAGCAGCATGACAGATATCAGAGGGATGAGGAAGGGGAAAGGCTTTAAGAGGAAAGACAAGTGTCAAGGGAAGGTACTGGGATTCACAACAGTCAGGAACATATTTTTGGGTGGCACAGAGGGTTTCTGAGGTACGGGAGGTAATACAAAAATCCCATACAACCCATCCTGCTGGTGCTGTTAGTCTAGAAGTGCTGTTATTCTGACCCCCTTGCTGCACTGCTGCTTCCTTAGCCATGCTGCCATGATGTTCTTTTCCTCATGTTTAGGAACTGTCCAGTGGCAAAGTATATTTCAAGGGGATATTGTTGGCACTCATTACTTTTCTTTGTAACGAAGTAAGAATGCCAAATAGACTTACAAATGAAACTACAGGTTCACTTTTAGGGATGACCTGGAATGATCATTTTCAAGATAAAATAAAACCTCTTTCCCCAATATTGTAAATGTGGAATATCTACCCTATGATTATGGCCAAGGAGTGTGAAGGAAGGAAAGACTTTTAAGAAGACATTTGTCATGTATGCTTGACTTACGTTCCTTCCTTCCACTTAGGTTCCGACTTTTCTGATTTCTCAAGTAAGAAAGATGAATGATGCTGCAATAAACAATACAAAAAGGCAGCTGATGTTTGACAAAGGTGTGCGAAGGCTATTGAGAAGAAAAACTATGGAGCGAGAGAGACCTGAAAGAACAGAGGTGCATAAAGAAATTATTAGTAGTATATTTGTTTCTTTCTACAGAAAAAAACCTACACCCAAAGGAGCTAATAAAATAAAATAAAACAACAACAACAACAAGCTTAACCTGCGCAGAGCAAGGGAACGCTAGTACTTGATTGCGTCCCTCACCTGCTGCCACAGCCCCCCTCACCTCAGAGTTCTCTCCACCCTCACCTGACTAGCACTCCTGCTCCTCCTCCATCTGGTTGCTTCTATCCACCTCACCCCTCTTGGTCACTCCTGCATCCCTTAACTCCATCCCCTCACCCTTCTTGGTCGTGGCTATAGTGTTGCTGGTGCCTATTGGCCAAGCTGCAGCCCCCTATTCCCAGAGACCTCCCCACATCACCCGCGCCCCGCTCCTGCTCCTCCCCACAGAAGCAGCAGCAGCTGTTGACAGGGCCCTTCCTTGCTGCCGCCACCATCATGGCCGCTTGTTCCCCTCACGCCTCTGACAGGCACGGGCCCATCCCTTGCCTGCCTGCTTCCGCCAATAGCCTTGGTAGCCCCAAACAGCAGCAGTTGTTGATTGGGACCTTCCTTGCTGCTGCCACCGCCACCATGGCCACTCATTCCCCTCAGGCCACTGACAGGCTCAGACCCGTCCCTCACCCTTCCTTTCTCTCTCTCCCTCTCTCTCTCCCCCCCCTTCTTTTTCTCTCTCCTCCACTCGCTCTTCCCCTCTGTCTTTCTTCCCCTCTCCCTTCCTGAGTTAACAGATCTTGTTCATCTTGTTTCCTCATCTATTCACACAACAGGAGTCTCCTTCTCCTGAAGGGTCTCTTTCCTCTCTCATGACCCCTTTCTTCACAGACCCTTGCCCACTATCCTTTTTTATATATTGATTCCTCTCCTCTACAATCAAGAACATCATCTGATCAGTAACAGTTGCATCCAACTGACCTTAACCATCACAGGCTCTTCCTCCCTATCTGCATATGGAATCCCCACTGTCCAATCATGATGGTGCTTCTACTCTCACAGGCTCCTCCTCCCTATCTGCATATGGAATCCCCACTGCCCAATCAGGTGCTTCTGCTCATGAGCGCTCCTGAGAGTGGCCACACACGGGACTAGCCATGGGTACGCCTTAAAGAATTATAGATAGATAGATAATAATAATACAAAAGATTATGATGGGTTATAGGAAAACCTGTGTAGGGCTTTGGAAAACAAACACAGTCCCTTGAATTTTGTCAGTGACAAGAATCTCCAGACACTGGAAGATTAGTGTAATGTGCTTCTGGCTCCTTCCTTTGTCCCTGCTTTGAAGGGACAAACTAGTGCATCCTACACCAGCTGAAGCCTCCGTCTTCTGTGGCATGCACACACAGAACACTTTATAGTAATCTAGCCTTGAAGTTATGAAGGCATGAATGACATTTGCTTCAAAGTTTCTTGTGAAGAAAATATTGCAGTTTTCTCACCAGATGGGCTTCCCATGGCCACAAGAGGATAAAGTTATTGCCTTATTATAGCATTATTATAGGCTATAGCCTTATAGGTTGAGGAGAAACCAAGACACAATATTGTCCCATTTTAGCTGAATAATTCCTTTAAAATCCCCATCTTGCTTCACATTTTCTTTGCACAATAAATATTTCCCTCAACTCCTGTTCCTACACATAATTCTTCTTCCCACAGAAACAGTAATTCCAACTCCTACTCATGTTTGTTTCTCAACAAAAAATTAGATAAAATATGGTTGATGAAGCAAGGGAAAGATGTATTTCAAACAGTCTATTAAAATGGCCTCTGCTCAAAGCTGAGAAAAATATTAAATGTGGTAAAAGAAACATGAGAATGGCAGTGAACCATGTTTGAAGGATGTTTTAGACAGCTCAGCATTAAAGTTGACTCTCAGATGTTCTGAATTATGCAACTTGAGAAATAGGAGAGACACCAAGTCTTGTTCTTTCCCCTGTGTGGTTAATAATTGCATTGGGCACTGGAAGCAAGCATTTCTAACTGCGTTATGCTGGTATACTTTACAGCAGAATTGGTGACTGTCTGTGGTATTCCGTGTAAGGTCAGTCCAGGCATGTTTGCTCCCAATTCAAACAGCAGGAGTCTACTGCTGAAGTTAAGGTGGGAAAGAATACTTCTTTTACACTGCCACCTTAGTGACAAGTGAATTATTATGATCCTCTCTGCTTTGTTCCCAAGCTAAGAAGAAAAACAGTTCTTGTACCTTTTTTCCTTGTTGGATTATTGCCTTTGAAAAGCACTCTTTATCCAGCTCTTTCTGTTTAGGAGAGAAGAAGTAGTTGCACTTTACTTCCAAACTATTCACACTGTGACCTGAACAAGATGTGGTGCTAATCACATCATTCATCCTTGGGCACTTCGTTTTTTCGCTGTAACTGTAGCAGCCAGGAAGCAGATGAGGGCCAGGGAAATGGCGGGGGGGCTGGGTTTTGAAACCTCCATTTCCATGCCGTAGTCCCAATGAAAATGGTCCCTCCACAGCTCTGGCACCCATTGAGGCTTCTCTCCCAAGGCTAACTTTAGCTGCAGAGGGAGCATTTTCATACAAACCCTGGTGCAATAGTGAAGGGTATTAAAAGTCCTCCCTTCTCCACAGTCCCAATCCTTGTACTCTTTCTCACCAAAAGCACATGTTGAAGTCTCTCCAGAGTGGGTCTGTCTGTTTTCCCTTCAAAAGGTGTTTTCCAGACCAGGCGATGATGTGAACGCCAATGAGCAAGCAGGGGGTACACCTTTCATCCCTTTCCCAGGATGCTTTCTTCCCTCTGTCTGCTTCTTGCTGCACTCTCTTTCCATCAACTGTTGTTTCACCTTAGCTCCATAATATTCAGATAACCCCCTGCTAACTAAGCAAAGAGGCACCTTTCAAAGTGGTGGAAATATTAAGCAGGAGGAAAGCAACTGGCCCTATCCAACCCCAGCACAGCATCCTTCCAGTGGCTGTTGCTGGTGTCTTCCTTATTTTTCTTTTTAGTTTGTGAGACACTTTGGAATAGGGAACCATCTTATTTCATTCATTCATTCATCATGTTTTAATACCGCCTGATATGTACATCTCTAGGCAGTGTACAAAATTTAAAACACAATATAAAAGAGTAAAAACAGATTAAAATTCCACAAAACACAATAAAAACAATCTCATGAAATAAAATAGGTTATTAAAATTAATTTCAATTAAAAGCCTTCAAAAACAAGTTAATCTTGAAGGTCTTGCTAAAAACAAACAGAGACGGAGATGCTCTCATTCCAACAGGGAGCATATTCCAAAACCCTGGGGCAGCCCGGTCCTGAGTCACCACTAAATGAGTCGGCAGCAATCGCAACCCATTATTTATTTATTTCCTTCCTTACTTAACTTATTTATTTATTTTTCTGTGTAAACCACTTTGAGAACTCTTTTTGAATAGTGGTATCTATCACAAGTATTAGTAGTTTCAGCCCTCGCCTTAGTCCCCACATCTCCATCTTCAGCTTCTGATTCCCTTTCAGGTCTCTATGACATCGCTGCCATTCAACCAATGGATAAGAAGGAGTTGCAGACTTATAAATAATAATTAGGCAATGTTCACTTCAGGTTTGCTTTGCTTTCTTTTTGTTTTGTTTTGTTCCTGTGACTTCTTTTTGGCAAATTAGGGGGGGAAACCCTATAGTTGTCCAACTAGGGATGTGCATGAATCGCGTTCAACACGATTCAGAACACATTCCCGGACCCTTAAAAACAGGGGACAGCAGTTGCATACCTGCTCCTCTGCCACTCACCGCCACTTCCTGAAATGGTGGCGCTCCTCCCAGCTATTTTCACATGCCGGAAGCACTCTCCACCAGCTGCCCTTGAGCTATGCTGGCACACTCATGCTTCCATGCACGCATGCAGCCATTTGCATGGTCAGCAACCTTAATCGTTGCGTGCCAGCATCATGCAAGGGCAGCTGGAGGAGAGCGCTGCTGGAGCACAAAAGTAGCTAGGAGGAGCACTGATGATTCAGGAAGTAGCAGCGAGCGGCAGAGGAGCAGGTACACACCTGCTTTCCTCCATTTTAAAGAGGCTGGGATGTGCTCCGAATTGCATGTCAAATCACGATTTGTGCACATTCCTGTGTCCAACATACAGAGTGTTCAGTGTTTTAATCTGAATATCCAGTTTTCCTCTCCACATGTTGGTGTCTGCAAAATGGGCAAAGAAATATTGGCCCACATACTGCATAGCGAGCCGCCATACTGCGCAATATGCTGCCAATCCAAGTGAGAGGGACTCTTGCTGTTTCCAAGAAGCTCTACACTCCAGTCACACACTTTGTGAAGGTGGCGCTGCTCCATGGCTACTAAGGAGTGCATCACTGCATTTGGTACTCCCATCATTTCCAGTGTGTGTAGCATCACAAGTACAGTGATGCATTCCTTAGCAGCCATGGTGCAGCCTCACCTTTGCAAAAAGTGCGGGTGGAATGTCGAATTTCTTGGAAGCAGTGAGCATACCTCTCGCTTGGATTGGCGGCTCACTGCACAGGATGGGAGCCCATGTGTTTGGTATTGTGATTTATACCTGAGCTCACTTTTGTGACTTGTTTCTCCCAGTTTCTACAGTCTGACATACCTGAAGGAGTGATAAGAGTTCATGCTCCACTGCATTCGAAAGTTTCTATGGCAATTCAGCTGAACAATCAAACAAAAGCCAAAGATATTCTGGCACGATTTTACTGTGAAAACAGGTGAGCAAAAGCATAAATATTGGCTGCAGCTCAAGAGAGAATTTTAGTTCAGTGACAGAACAATGTATTGAATACTAGCTTTTCATGTGTTAATATTTTCATGTGTTAGTGTCAGTTTAACTGTTCCAACTAGGTAAGATCTGTTGGGGCAGACAAAACATGGCATTGGAGGAGAGGGAGTTCACTTTTATTTCCTGTTGCTGATTTAGAAAAATGTATGGGTATCCCCGGTGTCCCCAGTGGAGCAAATACCAGCTGTATTGGATGGATGTACATTATGCTTGTCTAGTTTGGCCCCAAGTTTCACTTGGTTCTTTACTCTGGCCAATTCATCTGACAGGTTAGCAAATGCATAAATGCATTTGAATTGAATTTGTGTATGGGTGATGCTGAGAATATCTAATATGGTGAAACAGGACCAGCCATGTGATTGCTTTGCTGTGTACCAGTACAACCCTTTCCAATACTTGGTTGGCACTAGATGTAATCAAGCAGTCACAAAACTGCATCATGAGCTGCAATCAACAGCCATGTGAATAAACTTTTATTGACCACTCAGTTGTCTTATCCACAACCTGGATAATTGAAATGACAGAATTTAAATTCTCAAAATGAGCTCAAACTGCCTTTAATCCTGGTTGCTCTGACTTAACAAGGCAGATCAAGCTGCCTAATAAGCTAAGCCAACAGCCGCCCTTAGATAGGGATGTGCACAAATCAATTTTTTTATTTGATTTGTGCCCCAAACAAATCACCCCTGATTTGTTTTGTGTCCAAATCTACCCCACCAAATCACCCCAGATTCAATTTGTATTTGCTTTGATTTGACTCGGATCTATTCAGACCACTTAACATGGTCCTAGGGGCACCAAATTAGGATGATAGGTAGGTCCCCATGCATGACACCTACCACCCAAATTTCGAGGCAGTGGGACACTTGGTTGATACTTAATGATTTTTTCCCCATTTTTACTGATTTTGAACATTTCCGCTATAGGAAATAATGGAGATTCAACATTGTCATATCCAAATCCTAACATGGATCTCCAGCTTTCATTTTTTCAAAAAGAGCTGAGCTCTAGCCCGTGTAGAAGTGGAGTTATGGAGCAAAATGTGCGATCATTATTTTCCAAGTGTTTATATTCTTTGGTGTATAATAACTTTTCCTCATAATGAATCCCTATGAGGATTCATTGCACACCTTCATTTCTTCTGTTCACATGGATAGCTGGTGAGAGAGCTGCCAGTACAGCAATGACAGTGAGCAGAGGAGGAGCATGGAGGGAGCAGCTCTCTCTGCATTAAAGGGCTGGGTAGGCTCTTGATCTTAAAAGGATTGTGCTGCAATTTGGCTTCTGAATCATGTTTCGAGCACATCCTTACAGTACTCCTTGGTGTTTATCTGATTTAATCTGAACTTGCATCTCATTTGTATTTATCTCATTTAGTTATTTATTTAGGTCCCCACTCTTCCACGAACCTATGTACCTGGGAATGTTTTATATTCAAACATAAAATCCATAAAAACACACCAATAAAAGAATTACTACAACATCAAAACAGTTTAAAATTATTTGAAACAAATTTAAAAGAGGGAGAACCGTAAATACACACACACACACACACACATACAGAGGAATTGCTGTTATATAGAGATTAATTTACTTATTTATTTAAGCATACATGTTGTAATTTTCCCTATATAATCTGTTTAGCCTTTAGCAGCAGGAGAATGACATATTTTACAGTTAGAATAAACTTAATTCTGTGCAGATTCATGTATGCAATTTCTCATGAGCTGAGTTGGATTCCATGGCACATATATCGGTGTCGGGTTTTGCTGTCCTATTAGTTAAATAAAAAGGTTGGTATTTTTAGTAGACTCAAGATTTACTTTATCTTGATAACCTAGCCACATCTAGGTTAGATACATCAAATATGCCACCTTACATGAATAATAAATAATACTCCGATGTACTTTCTCTAGAAATAGGGACATATAATAGTTATTTCACTTGCCATCAGTTCTGGTGGTAGAATGTTTGATTTTGCCATTCACAGCCTTAATGTTTGATTTTGCCATTCATAGCCATGGATCATCAGAGAACATGAAAATGCAAATCCAAAGTTTACATGAAATTGGGGGAAATATAGGTAAGTGTTTCAACTGCTTGTCCTTTAGCCAGCTGCAATGCATAGCAAGTAGGCCAGAGCCACCCACCTCTGCTCCAGGGCACAGAAGCCACTTACGGCTGGAAAAGTGCAGTCGCATGCTGCACCCTTCCTAGCTGCCTCCTGCACAGAGATCCCATGCCATTATTCTTGTTAGAACTGCAATTACAGCCGGGTAAAAAAGGCAGCTTCCCAAGCCATGTTCTCAACAGAAACAAAGATGGCCTTCAAAAGCCATGTAATATATTTCATTATTAAACTATTGCTAAATTAGATAATGTTATAGTTCCAGTTTGGAATAATTTGGTGTTTTCAAGATGCGAGATGAACATTCCTACAACAACTTACTCAGAGGTGTAGGTGGAATGGGCCCCTTGCAGCTTCTCATTGGCTATGTGCCTGCAGTAAGACACCTAGGAACTTGATGCCCATTCCATTTATTATGCAATAAATATGAATTTCTTTATGGAATAAAGATGGATAAAATAAAAAATTACAAATGAATAAAGATGTTTTTCACTTGGGTACAGTTGTCATTGCTTACCCCAAACCTACAGTATAGTTGGGGTACACTTTAAGTATGCAGAAAGGCCCTTAGTTCAAGCAGAAAAGACAAGGTTGATGGAAGAGAAAGGAGTAATAGAATTTTAGAGCTGGAAGGGACCTTGACGGTCTCCCAGTCCAACCCCTGGTGCAGAAAGAAATCTTGAAGCATATTATACCATTATTGAATGCCATGGCACTCCTCTAAAGCTTGATTATCATTCAAAAGCAGCAAAATATCTTTTGGAGATTAAAATTTTGTACATTATGACTATGAGGGATCCACACTAGCTTAGGTATATGGATAAATGGCTTGCTCAAAATCTGACACAATTTATATTTATATATGGAATAAAACCATGTTCTAAAAACAACAACAACAATCCTATGATTCTTTCAGGACAACATTGTTTGGACCCAGAAACTTACATGCTAGATGTTTACCATTCAAATCCTCAAGCAGAATGGGTAATTAAACCAAAAACAAGTTGAAACAAATATGTGTGGGCAGAGTACTTTGGAAAAATGCCAAAAGAATGGTGGAAAAGCCTCCCCTATCAGGAACCACAGTGCCAAGGATGAAACCAAAGTAGTTGCTTCTCTGCATATCTCTTCCCAACATGATTTACAGCCTCTGCCTTCCAAATACACCAGAGATCTTGAGAACTGTTACTCCAGTTAATGGTTTGCTATCAAAATAATTTATTTTGCAATGAGTACACTCACACTGGTTTAAGTTGTGCCAGTTTTCAGTGGATATGAAGGAACACAGACAGTTCATGTTGATAGAATAAAAATTGGATTCCTTCCCATAATGCCACCCATTTTTTATGAAGAAGAAATGCAGTGGCGTCCCAGGAGACTTAAGAATGACCACCAATCGCAAGATATTGCAAAGGAATCAACAGATTCAACAAAAGGGAGAGAATCACTGAATCTGAACAAGGGGAGATGCCAACATTCTCTGAGAGTTCATTCCTGTTTAAAGGAAACCTCTTTCTGATCATATATTACCTGTGTTTCAGTTCATGTTACTGGCTGCCAATGATGGGAATAACTACTGTATAAAGCATTTTTACTGTTAATGTACTGTGCATGTATATAAATACATAGGTATACACAATTACATATTGGCATTTTAAAAGTATCTTCTCTGCCTTTGACAAATTAATTTGTAACAATTAACACATGTTAATTTGAAACTCAAACATTTCAAACTATATACCACTTTATGTTATTTGTGCCACAGTGAACCAATCTGAAAGCGTTGAAAGGCAGATGTTAGCAAGATAGATGGACACCAGATTATTCATAACACTCGCAAATGTTTTTTTTTGGGGGGGGGGTTACTTAAAGCGCCATATTTTGAAACATTTATGTGATGTGATGAATATTTTACAGGTGCCTATTCAAAAGACATGTTTTTCAACGTATATATATTCCTTCCTTCCTTCCTTCTTCTTTTTCTTCCTCTTTAAATTTAATTTTGATCCAACAGTATTGAACATAATGGTCCCTCCCTGAAACTTAAATATTAGAAGCAATCTTGGATTGTTATTGTAATCCCAGATATGGAGTGTGCACCAAGGATAAAGCATTATAGATCTTGGGCATAATCCAGCTATGTAAAGCCTCCAAAAGACAAGTCATCACCTGCCTAGATAATTTGCTCCATTGATGAACTGCCTTTACCAATAAAAAGTGCCTCCTAATGTTAAACTGAAAGCCACCCTCCGATATTAAGCCCATTGACACCAACCCTCCTTTGTGGCAACAGAAAAGTCACTGCCCTCTCTGTGACATTCCCAGATTTAAAGAGATATAAAGTGCAGAAGGCAGGAATGTGTCACTCCATGATTCTGCAAACAGAAACAATGTCTCTTCAGAGAAATGTAAACTATTTAGAAAAGTACTGGAATACTCTATCAGTTTATATTGCTAGTGTCTTTATAGTAGTGCTGGGTTGGATATTGCCCCCCCTTCTCTCCTAACCCTTTTGCAGCCAGAGAAAGGCTGGTAGGGGTGGGGGTGGGAGTGGGATATTCAGTACTTTGGGGGCAGGAGTTGCACATTCCAGGAGGAAAAAAGCTGGCTGGTAGGAGCCAGTTTCCACACCCTAAAAATGTTGCAGTTCTTTTGTGGAACCCTCCCCGCAAAGAAAGTATGGGAGTTTTCTACAGTCCTGAACCTAAAAATTGGTGATACAAAATGTTGAAAGTAACTTTAGCTAATCATTTTAAACTACCTCATTGCATTTGCTTAGAAAACTACATATTCAAAGTCTTTGGGCTTGATTCGGCTTGAGCCAGAAGGTTGTATGTGACTGTGTGAACTGGTCAAACAGTCCCAATCACCCGTCGTGTATGGGGCAGGGTGAGATTTCTTCAGCCCTATCCCTGCTACCGTTGCATACACATCTCAAACCATGGTCTACCATTGTGCTTGAAATCCCAAGGCAGAATGCAGAGATCTACTCACAACAACCCCATTTATGACACAAGTCTTGTAGACATGTTTGCCAGTCTAATGTGGTGAGTGCCCAGAAGCCATCTTCAATGGTCCAATTCCACTTCCTGGATTAGAAATCCCCCCCCCCAACTACAAACCTAGCCTGTTATAATTAGTGTTAGCACTAGTAATATTTATTTTTCTGTATACAAGTGTGGTCATCCACCAAAATGTCACAGGAGAGAAAGGTACGGAAAAGAGAAGGAAATTCTTTCTCAACTTTCTCTCTTCTCATATACCCTTGTTGTTTATGTATAGTGATCTTATCTGTTTTTTGTTTGTTACATTCAAGTTATTTTCAGTCTTAAAAATGTGTATCTGGTTCAGTCTGTAATTGTGTTTTGTTTTGCAAACTCAACAGTGATTGAGAGGATTCACTACTGGTTTAATATTCTTCAGACTGTCACACTGTCATTTCAGTGTTTTATCCTTTGCCCATGCTTCAATGCCTGTGTTTCCCTTTGCATTGACTAATATTTTACTTTGATGTTTCAAGGATCTTCCGTCTGCACTTCTAATCATTTCCCTTACACCCTCTTCAGATGGTGAGGCTGGTACAACTCCTTACCCCTCTGTGTCTCCTTCACTGGTACAGGGGCAACAGTATGGGGAGTGGTTTGTGTCAACTCCTCATCCCAATGGTCTGTTAATCTAGAGAGGTAAGGTTTTTGCCACCTGCCTTTTCCTGTGTCAGAGTGACCAGTTCTTCCTTTGCTAGATCATGGACATCAGGATGGGAGAACGGGAACATCCCAGTGACCCAGATGGAAATGCTCTCCCGTCCTTTAAGCTGCAAGGAGTACTCTTTGCTCACAGCTTAGATCCAAGGGAAGGGAAAAGACTTGCTTCTCTCCCTCACCCCCACAGCACACAGATATAGAATCCATGAAGCTGAGAGTGGGCAGTACCCTTTGCAGCTTAAATGAGCCTATGTGGGATGTGAAATTGGGCCTGATGCTCATGCGCCTCACAGCACCTGATGCTCATGCACCTCACCTCATGCCCAATTTCCCCACTCCATTTAGGCTCCAGCTGAAGAGCACAAAGTTGCTTGCTTCCCCTCGGTCTAACATATAGTGTCCAGCTTGCGCAGGCACGTTCGGTGGCAGCATGAGGGCAGGGTGCACATGTATACACCACTCCTCCCCCATCAAAGTTCTGAGAGGAGGCAGGGATTTCCACCCAGTATTTTCCTTAATACCTGGGGGTGGCCCCTAATATGCAGAAACCCTTTCTGCTGCTTCCCAGGGTGCATTTGTGCACACACACACACACACACACACCCCCCAGAGAGCTTGCATCAATTTACAGAGAGCATATTTTCTCCTGCTGGAACTTTTAATAGTTCTTTTTCATGGGCAAAATCTGGGACTTAGCCAAAGTTAACATGTTGAATAAACGTCTTGAGTATTGTATTAGACAGCAAAACAAAATCCTCAGCACTTTTATTCCGGTTCATATTGAATGCAACTTGGATTGAGTGTCAGACGTCTATCCCCTTTTTAAAGTTTTTTTCCTAGAGTAGCAATAGCGTTTAGTCAGATGTTGGAGATAGCATCTTTTAGTGTTTGTTTTCATTGACCATCTGTCATGAATGGCTTGATTATAGGAATTCCAACTGAATGCAGAGGATTTAGAACACAGAACATGTATGTACTTAATCCAGGACAAAATTAAAATGGTATCAACTAAACCTTTTATACGCTTGCTTGCTTCCTATTTTAAAAACATGGCTTCCCAAAAATGAGTGACTTAGATCTGCAGAACAGTACATACATCTGTTAAAATGGAATTTTAGACAAGCCAAAATAGATCCCACTAATCTTGCACACCTGGATCAAATCTAAAAACAAACAGAATATGCTGTGAATGGGATAATCTGGATTTTTGGAGGTGAGAAAATACACTTGATACATTCCCAGTGAATTTACTTTATGGTTTGTGTTATGGCTCAGTGGAAGCCAAACCAAAAGACACAAAAAGATAAACTAGGGGAAAGACACTGTTGCCTTTCAGGGGCAGAAATGCCATGGTTGTACCCTCAATTCATTCCCCAGGAATTGCATTTTATATGACCATGTATTCATGAAAATATCCACAGGGTTTTCTCACTTGGTTCACTTCATATAGCGACATCAAGCCATAAGTGGCCTACAAACCAGAGGTTTCCAATATGCAGCATATATAAGCCCTCTTCAGCCATATGTTCAGTGAGGAGGTAGATGGGGGAACTGGGATCACATCTGCACTCTGTGTGCCTCACATCACCATGGCCTCTGACCATGTCCCCCATGCCTGTGCATCCAGTTAAGCATGCAAATGGTTTTACACACAATGCAGAGCTCTGCACTATTAGACATATTGGTTGTTGGGAGCCGATAAATGGGTATAGCTATATACATATTCAGCTAGATGTGCAGATGTATGTCAGAGTAAGGTGAGAGCATGGTCCTGTACCTGGCTCTGGGCATTCACTAAAGGCATGGGGAGAAGCAGCTGAAGAGGGCTCTAGTCATTGTATTGGCTCACACAACCCTGCAGCAAGCTGCCAAAGTGAGAGGCATGTTTACTGCTTATGCAGCACTTAACCCCACTGGTACAGCTTGGGAAGGTGGGGAGGTTCCATTACTAAGGAGTGTGACATCACACTCCCACTGCTAACCAATGGGGGTAGCTGAGGATCACTCCTTAGTAGGCACGGAGCTTCACCACCTTTTCAAGTCATGCCAGCCGGGTTTAAAAGTTTCCTTTCAAATTCAAAATGAAACACAAATGCTCAAAGCTTTTCTGTGAAACAATCAAAACCTTTTGAGTCTGTTTTGTGTGTTTCAGCCATAGGGAACAACGGGGAACTCAAAACATCCCATTGTTCCCCATGAGTAGCTCCTATGGACCCCTAAGTAGGCGTGATGGGTGCTACCTACCACCCAACCCACAAAAGAAATGGGCAAGCAGGCGATTAAATTTCTGTTTAACCTTCCCCCCCGCCCAAACCCCTAGGATTCTATGAGGAAATGTTAAAAATTTGTTTAAAATTGCCGACTTGCTCATTTCTTTGTGGGTTGGGTGGTAGGTAGCACCCATCATGCCATACCACACAACCCATTTTGATGTCCTTAGGAGCTACACATGGGGAACAATGGATTTTGAGTTTTCCATTGTTCCCTTTGGCCAGAACAAGCAGAGTGCACAATTTTGCAAACCCTGCCTTGAAAAATACTGCAGAAGCAGACTGTAAAAGGGAGTCTGTCTCTTCCGACACAAAACATACATTTAAAAGATAGTCCAAAAATGGCAAAAAAAGAATAACTGACCCAGAATCCACTGCCAGCCACTATGCTGCCCTGCGCTGCAGTAACATTGGCACAAGTTGCTTTCTCACACACAACTCTTTACATTCCTAGCATTGCAAGAGCTGCCACAGCAGCACCCTCAGCAGCACATATAGCCATAAGCTCAACTAGAGCAACTTCAGTCACATTTTGACTGAGTACATCTTGCAATGCAGATTGCATAGTAGAGCAGTGAGTGAAGCACAAGCTAGTCTCAAGGCCAAACATGGAGCTCATCACGGCAGTCACCAAGAGATATTTTACAAAGAGACACACACAGTCCATTTTTCACCACAACACTATTTCACCAAACCAAACCACAACTCAGGGAAGGAAGGAAGGCACCCAAGTTCTGCCTTTGTCAATCTGAGATCCATCAAAACCAGATAGTTAATAATATAGCAGCAATAGCACAGCAAGCATATTATACTTGGTGCTGAAAAAAAGGAAACCACAAAATCAAATCTTCCATGATTTCTTCCTTCTCTCCTGATGAAAGGGCTCTCTCTCTCTACCTCAGTCCCCTTGAGTACATTTTGAAATTCCCTCCTTTTTTGTTCTCCCTTTGTCAATCTGAGATCCAGCAAAATCAGATATTTATAGCAGCAATAGGTAGCACAGCATATACTGGGAAAAGAAAACCACAAAATCAAACCTTCCTTCCTCCAGTCCTGATGTCTCTCTGCCTTCCAGTCCCTTTGAATACATTTTGAAATTCCCTTCATCTTCCCCCTTCTCTCCTTTCTTCCCCCAGCCAATGAGGGCATGGTAGTTCATGTCAACACTTGATCTGGATGATAAGCCAAACAAGTAGTAGATCGCAAGCCAATGCCAGAAAACCAATCAGGAAGGGAAAAACTGACTGCAAAAATGGCACTTAAAACGTTTCGAGTCAAAATGGAGCCATTCTTGAAATGGGCTTGAAACGGGCCCTTTATTTTAAAGGTATTTTGTTTTGAGCTTGAAACACTTGAAACGACATGCTTCAAGCTCAAAACATTTTGCAACTCAGTTTCCTGCTGAGTTGTTTTTGCACACCAAATTCACAATAAAACCAGCAGCAATATCAATGTGAAGATTTCAGCACAATAGGCATGCTTTACTGCAACATTGTAAGTTGAATCAGTTCAAAAAATTGCAATTAGCATTTGAATTTCTCTTCCTTGTATCTTGAATTGAATGACTTAGATACCATGCAGTGAGCTGTGCACCCAAGAGGGATGTAGGCTCACTGGTGTTCAAGCTAACCCTTTCTGACTCACTTTTTACAGTTGTAACAACAACAACAACAACAACACCACACACTATGAAAGAATGTTTTTATTGTGTGGCATCCCATTTTACATCTTAAGACCCATAATACCAAAGAGAATACTGTCAAGTAATCAACAGAAGACACCGATTTAAAAAATACTTTCACCAACAACTTAAAAAATAGTACTCAGTTAATATTGTTAATGTTTTAGCAGAGGTATTTGTTGTACAAAGAGGCTGTATTTAAAACTGGAAATGTAGAACTTCTGGCTAAAAGGATTTGTCCTGAGCTGAAAATACATAGAGATCACAGAGACCAGGATTATTATGAAAAACGTTTTTCTTGCATTAGCAACAGACAAAATGGAGTGTTTTCTTTGCTGCTTAGTGCTCAGCCCCTGGGCAGGAATGTGGAAAGACTCCATGCAGGTCAAAGGCTTCGCTGAAGTCAAAGGATTCTGCCTGCTGGCCCTTAATCAGCATCAGGTTTCTCAAACAGCCTCGGAATGAGCTCTTACTGGTTAGGCAATTTTGTTTTACATCCGCTAGAAAACAAATGAAAGAACAGAATGAGCCTGCTTGCTGTCTGGAAGAGATTAAATCCACACCTGAGAAACTGCTTGACCCATACACACACTGCATTAATTTTTCAAAAAGAGATTACATCTTTCATAAGATCTGAGTGTATTTGGATCGCAAAGCCATCTGGAGTGGAGCTGAAAGTTAATCAGGGAACCCCGACAAGGGGAGGAAACAGATCTCCAGTCACAGCACCAATGACTAGGTAGCTCTTTGGGCACCACTGATGGCAGCAAGGGTCATCTGATCCCACAATGATTTTCAGACCCTCAGTGGTCCTGAATTGCCGCTTGGTGCAAAGTCTGAAGCTCAGGGGTATAACTATAATTGAACAAGGAGGGACAGGTGTCCCTGGGCCCACTGAGGGTACCACCATTGGCTGGGCAACAGCTCTCCGTTCTCCCCCTCCCATCTCCTCAACTCACTGGCATGCTGTTGGCTCCTGATCGGAGGACTTGTCTCAGCTTTAAGCGAGTCAAGTCCTCTCAAAGAGAGGAGAGGGGAGGAGTGTCAGGGAGTATTCCCCCCTCCTCCTGGCTAGTGCTCAGGTTCTAGATCACCAGTAAGGGAAATGTCACTGTACATCAGTCAGCCAGTCATGAGGCGAGGAGGAGGGATGGGTGCTGCCTTGACACTCTGCCCCCTTCCATCCTGAAGCTGAGACAGAGCTGAAAGATCTTCAGTTAAAGGACCTTTTAATCCTGCCTTTGTTAAAAAGAACAGGGGAAACGTAATATTCCTTTTCTCTGCTTTCCCTCACCCAAACATTCCTTAGCAATTGGGTTCCATTTACCCCTAAATACTGTGATGAAACCTGGGGCTGCTTCCTGTGGAAAACTTTGATGTGTGAGCACACATGCAATGAGAGAGAGAGAGAGAGAGAGAGAGAGAGAGAGAGAGAGAATGAATAGGTGAATAAGAAAGATAGAAGTGTTGCTGTATGAATATATGAGGTGAATGTAGCAAGCTTATACAGGAGGACCTCATAAACCGCAAGTCCAGCACTTGTGGTTTCGTTTATCCATGGGCGGGCTATAGCACCCGACTGTGGTATATGCAATCTTAAATGGCAAAAAAGCAATTAAATCTGTGTATCTGCAGATCAGAAGCAGCCAGAAATGACTGTGGGGGTCATTTCCAGCTGCCATTTTAAGCATCGGAGCCATTTTATGGCTCTTTTTGAGGGGAAATTTGCACTAAAATGCTATTTTTGGCCCCTTTTTTTACAAATGGGGGGCATCCATGGACAAATGAAGGAAAAAGGACCATGATAGGCCCATTTTTACCATTTTGAAGGCAATTTTGGGCAGTGCGGGAACCTAACCCCAGTGAGTGTGTGAGAAAGTGTCTGTGTGTGCAATATTATTTGCATAGGAGTGAGAGAAAAGGTGTGCCAAGAATGTTTTGTTTTTTACCATGTCCTTAAAGTTCTTCTACAGCAAACACATGGGCGGGGAAGGGAGATGAAGAAAGTGGAACTGGGTCAAGGGCCCATCTAAATGTCTTGTCTTAGGACCCATTCCAACCTTGCCATGTCTGGCTGAAGCTGGTATGAACTTGATTCTGAAGTCGGGGGTGCAGAAATCAAGGAACAACCAGGACATTCTCTACCTTTACCTGACCATTGGACCCAGACATTTTTTCTCAGTCTTTTGCATTCCAGGGAACCAACTTTAATGTGGGCTTGTAACTTCTACCAGTCAGCCAGAACAAACAGCAGCAACACAAGGGTGGGAAAGGAATTATAAAGAGCTTTTAAGGCGAGATAACACGTATACATACCGGGATAGCCTCCAACATAAATGGGGTTGTTTGTATCTGCAGAGGTTGAGTGCATATGTGGATTATCAGTCTGAACCAAGTTCCCATCAACTATCAGAGCAATATGATGCTTGCTTTTGTTTGCCTGAAGTTTGTGCCACTGTCCATCACACAGACTAGTCGGGCCTTTTGGTTCATAGGTGGTTCTTATTCTACCAGCTCCATTATTGACACTGAATAAAACCTACACAAACACAGACAAACAACAATAAAGATAGAAAACAAGTAAACAGATCATGCTTTTCATCAAACCTTTTCCTGTGACTTGTCTAGAACATTTGGTATAAGCATTTGTAGTACCCAGACTCCACTTGCAAATGCTGAAACATACTCATAATGAACTGCATTTTTCTTAATCATTTCTGAGTTGGGCAAGTTCTCAAATATCCTACAGAATTTCATTGTACATACAGGATGAGAAATATATGATACCTTGAATTTACATGAGAAAAGTGGGATATACATTTTTAATTTTAAAAACACAGTGGGCAACATTCAGATTAAGTTAGCCCTAACTAAGTACCCTTGAAATTAGTCATGACTAATTTGTATCACTGATTACAACTACGGATGTGCACAAATCACGATTAGTAACACATCTGCAGCACCTTTAAAAGGGAGGAGAAAAGTTCCATACCTGCTTCTCTGCTACTCGCCTACAATTTCCCGTTTGGGTGGCATGCCCCCAAGCTGCCATAGTGCACCGGAGGCATTTTTCCCAGCGGCCCTTGCATGATGGCAGCATGCACATGGTCTCCACATGTGCTCAGTGGCCATTTCCATTGTCAGCAACCATCTATGGGTGAGCAATGGAGGAGCAGGTATGGACCTGCTCTCCTCTCTTTTAAAGATGCCGGAGATGTGTTACAAATTGCTCTTTGAATTGCAATTTGGGCACATCCTTAATTATAACAACGCATAGTCATAGTCTGGATGTTGCCCAATATTCCCCTCTCCCACTTAGCCCATCTGCAAGAAGTAAATATAAAATATAACTTTCTTCTTATCTCGCCTAATAACCTCTGCTAACTGGGCATAGAGGCACCTTTTACCGTGGTGATTCTCTTTATTCAACAGAGGGAGAGTAACTGGCCCTATCCACCCCCAGCACAGTACCTCCAGTGACTGTTGCTGGTGTCTATCTTATGTTTCTTTTTATAATTAAAGCCCTTTGGGGACAGGGATCCATCTTATTTATTTATTATTTCTCTGTGTAAACCGCCCTGAGCCATTTTTGGAAGGGCAGTATAGAAATCAAATTAATTAATTAATTAATTAATTAATAAGAAGTTAAAAATATACTCATGAACAAATGAAACTAAAGTTTTCCCCTCTTACTATATCTTGAAAATAACATACATCAAGACAGACAGAAATGTTTCTCCTCTGTGGGAGATAAGAGATCTGTGGAGGTAACAGAGGCCTCAAGTTGTTCTGCAAAAACATTATTAGATGGAAAATATTCTTAGTTACCTAAAATAGTAACAGGAAGATGGCTTGCTTTACACAATGTTTAGATATATTTGAATTATCCTTAATATGGTTTATACTTTCCTTTATTGGCAATATGTTATCCGGCAAAACAGCCAAATGGTTTTAAATACATTAATTTTTAGATTTTTGAAGTTTATTATGAAGTTATATTTATAAAATGGTAGTCATGCTATTTGTCTTCAATTGCATCTTTTAACCTTTTTACCTGTTTTCATCTTATTTTAGAGACCTACACTTCTATTTTGTTTAATTAAAGCCCCCAGAGAAATTATTTCTTGCACTTTGAGTGGTCTCTTTTCCTATGTGCAATGAAACACAGTTGAGAAATCTGCTTTAGAACTAGGAGAAGGAATATGCATAGAAACAGTTTAGCCAAGTTTAGACAGCTGGCAGAGACTCAAACTTCAAACATATTAGTTAACTAATGGACAAACCTCACATTTACAGTTATGTACATTTACAGAGCCACAATTTTTCTTCAAGCACTACACAGGACATTTGCATTCTTCTTGATGCTTATTAATATCCACCTTGCTACATTTTCCAAGATTGATCCTTATGTGTATTTTCACTTTGCATGTGAAGACCCACCTTGCCATTTACAATCTCGAGCCCAATGGCATCCACTTTAGCACTACTGATTCCAAGGAGAACTCCATTCACAGCAGTGGTACGGAACTCAAGGGTAATATTAACATCAGATCGAACCTTATAGCCTTCTTTAACTACAAGAACAAAAACGATAAATGATGTTAGAGGTTTGTAATCTGAAATGGAGACAATAAATGATAGGTGCAAAGATTTTGAGATGGGAGTTTGGAAGACACTTTTACTGGTTCACATTGGCAAGTGTGACCTAGATATGGAGGTCATTCACACAATCAAAGAGCCCAGCTTGGTTTTGCATGCATAGGCGACCAACCCACCTATGGAGTCACCCAGTAATACGAGGTTAAACAAGCGAGCACTCCTATGTTTTTGCTCGTGTGCACACTCAGGGAGGGGGGATTCTCATAATGCACTGCACACTCATGTGGTGCATCAAAAAGCTTCACAATAAAAACAGAGCCACAACTAGGGAGAATTACAGACAAAACCCCTGTCGCTAACAGCCTTCTGAAAAAAGTAAGTTTTGACTGCATGTTTAAAAGCAGCAAAATTAGGAATCTGCAAGTGAGTGAGCTGAGGCATTTTGTTTTTGTTAGGGCATGGTGTTCGGATTTGGGAGCATTCCGGATTTCTGGATAAGGGATAGTCAACTTGTACTTGGATCATTCTCAGGGACAGATATGTGTATACAACAATTACAGGGCACATTTTGTACATGGAAATAACTGTAAAATGCCACTGGGCAGCAGCTTTCACTATGAGAGTGTCTGCCCAGTACAGTCTACCAGTGGACAATACTATCTAAGTGGTTTGGTTTTGTAGGAAAAGATCTATGAAATCAGCCTCTTGACTTCTTACATTACAGCACTGTAGCTTTTCTTATTATTTGTTTTATTTAACATATTTGTATACCGCCCAAAATTTACATCTCTGGGTGGTTAGGGTTAATTCTTGCTTTTCATTTAAGTTACAATAATGTCTTCTTTTTACTCTGAGCAAAATACATACACACAGCTATTAAAAATGAGCAGTCGTTATACTTCTCCATTAGGGAACAGTTGCGTGCAGAACTGTTTACGCATTGCCAGCAGATAATCAGTAAAAGGATAACACTGAATATGAGAAATCAATATAGTGCAGAATAACTGAACACTACTTTACTATGTTTATGCTTGTTTTTATTAAAGCTTAATGCTTGTTTTTATTAAGGCTAGGAAAACAATATATTTCTTACCAAGAGCTGCAAAGCCATTTCCATCAAAAAAAGTTCCTTCCTGGACAGATACATAGCATTTATTCACCGCAAAGATGGAGACTGAGCTGTCTCTGTTCAGTTGCTTGCTATTGATGGTTACTCCATCAATACATGCAGGAATACTGTGAGTAATCTGCAAAAACAATTCCAAACCAAGGATAGTAACATTCCTATTACACACGCACACACTTTCAAAACTCTAATTCTCTGTAGAACAGGATTAGTTATTAAGACAGAGAAAGAAAAGAACGGGAATAACTGCATATAAAATATGTCACATCAGGAAATAATTCCCATGTCAGTTACATTTCTTTTTGGTGCAATTTAATATTCCTCTTTTATGGCTATGAACAGGAACATACTAGTTAAGAACACTGGGGAAGCTTAACATATTGCAAAGAACTGTCTAACACATTTCAGGAAGTTTAGACAGAAATCTTTGGTTTTAACATTATTGTTTTAACTCAAATAGAGCACTGAAATATTTTTTAAAAATTGCAGGCCAATGAAGTAAACGGATGAGCAAACCACAGGTGTGGCTATTCCCCACATGGATTTTGTGGGGCTCAATGCACTACTGTACAGGAGTGTGGTATAAAGTCTAAGAAGGCATGCTACAAAGTCTGCAATTGCAATCTTGGCTCTGCCATGAACTCACCAGGTGACCTTAGGCAAGTCACTTTTTCTCACAGCAAGTTACCCGTATGTAATATGGGAATAATAATACTGCTCCTCAAAAGGCTGGTGCAAGGATCACAACACAATGATGTGTGTGAAATGCTTTGAACATTCACAAGTACTACGTATTCTTTCTTT